>NC_064640.1:1076969439-1077274520 GCF_023864345.2 Schistocerca serialis cubense | reverse complement strand
TGGTTCAAACATAGACAGTAAAAAGAGTCAGTTTTCTTGTACTTAAGTCGGCATTGTGCCTTTTGTATTTAATTACGATGCAATTTCTTTGTTTCATCAACTTTAAGTAGGTCAGAGGGATACAGTAAACCTGAAGTGAAGCATCGGAATCTATAACTAGTGTCTCAGGAATGGTTCAAAACATAGACAGTAAGAAGAGTCAGGTTTCTTGTACTTAAGTCGGCATTTCGCCTTTTGTATTTAATTCCGTTGCAATTTCTGTGTTTCATCGTCAATAAGAAGGTCAGATGGATACAGTAAACCTGAGGTGAAGCATCGGAATCTATAACTAGTGTCACAGGAATGGTTCAAAACATAGACAGTAAGAAGAGTCAGTTTTCGTGTACTTAAGTCGGCATTGTGCCTTTTCTATTTATTTCCGATGCAATTTCTGGGTTTCATCGTCAATAAGAAGTTCAGAGGGATACAGAAAACCTGAAGTGAAGCATCGGAATCTATAACTAGTGTCACAGGAGTGGTTCAAAACATAGACAGTAAGAAGAGTCAGTTTTCTTGTACTTAAGTCGGCGTTGTACCTTTTGTATCAATTTCAGATGCAACTTCTGTGTTTCATCGTCAATACGAAGGTCAGAGGGTTACAGTAAACCTGAAGTGAAGCATCGGAATCTATAACTAGTGTCACAGGAATGGTTCAAAACGTAGGCAGTAAGAAGAGTTAGTTTTCTTGTACTTAAGTCGGCATTGTGCATTTTGTATTTAATTCCGTAGCAATTTCTGTGTTTCATCGCAAATAAGAAGGTCAGAGGGATACAGTAAACCTGAAGTGAATCATCGGAATCTATACTAGTGTCACATGAATTGTTCAAAATATAGACAGTAAGAAGAGTCAGTTTTCTTGTACTTAAGTCGGAATTGTGCCTTTTGTATTTAATTCCGAAACAATTTCTGTGTTTCATCGTCAATAAGAAGGTCAGAGGGATACAGTAAACCTGAGGTGAAGCATCGGAATCTATAACTAGTGTCTCAGGAATGGTTCATAACATAGACAGTAAGAAGAGTCAGTTTTCTTGTACTTAAGTCGGCATTTCGCCTCTTGTATTTAATTCCGTTGCAATTTCTGTGTTTCATCGTCAATAAGAAGGTCAGATGGATACAGTAAACCTGAGGTGAAGCATCGGAATCTATAACTAGTGTCACAGGAATGGTTCAAAACATAGACAGTAAGAAGAGTTAGTTTTCTTGTACTTAAGTCGGCATTGTGCATTTTGTATTTAATTACGATGCAATTTCTTTGTTTCATCGCAAATAAGAAGGTCAGAGGGATACAGTAAAGCTGAAGTGAATCATCGGAATCTATAACTAGTGTCACATGAATTGTTCAAAAAATAGACAGTAAGAAGAGTCAGTTTTCTTGTACTTAAGTCGGCATTGTGCATTTTGTATTCAATTCCGAAACAATTTCTGTGTTTCACCGTCAATAAGAAGGTCAGAGGGATACAGTAAACCTGAAGTGAATCATCGGAATCTATAACTAGTGTCACATGAATTGTTCAAAATATAGACAGTAAGAAGAGTCAGTTTTCTTGTACTTAAGTCGGCATTGTGCCTTTTGTAATTAATTCCGATACAATTTCATTGTTTCATCGTCAATAAGAAGGTCAGAGGGATACAGTAGACCTGTAGTGAAGCATCGGAATCTATAACTAGTGTCACAGGAATGGTTCAAACATAGACAGTAAGAAGAGTCAGTTTTCTTGTACTTAAGTCGGCATTGTGCCTTTTGTATTTAATTCCGATGCAATTTCTTTTTTTCATCAACTTTAAGTAGGTCAGAGGGATACAGTAAACCTGAAGTGAAGCATCGGAATCTATAACTAGTGTCTCAGGAATGGTTCAAAACATAGACAGTAAGAAGAGTCAGTTTTCTTGTACTTAAGTCGGCATTTCGCCTTTTGTATTTAATTCCGTTGCAATTTCTGTGTTTCATCGTCAATAAGGTCAGATGGATACAGTAAACCTGAGGTGAAGCATCGGAATCTATAACTAGTGTCACAGGAATGGTTCAAAACATAGACAGTAAGAAGAGTCAGTTTTCGTGTACTTAAGTCGGCATTGTGCCTTTTCTATTTATTTCCGATGCAATTTCTGGGTTTCATCGTCAATAAGACGTTCAGAGGGATACAGAAAACCTGAAGTGAAGCATCGGAATCTATAACTAGTGTCACAGGAGTGGTTCAAAACATAGACAGTAAGAAGAGTCAGTTTTCTTGTACTTAAGTCGGCGTTGTACCTTTTGTATCAATTTCAGATGCAACTTCTGTGTTTCATCGTCAATACGAAGGTCAGAGGGTTACAGTAAACCTGAAGTGAAGCATCGGAATCTATAACTAGTGTCACAGGAATGGTTCAAAACATAGGCAGTAAGAAGAGTTAGTTTTCTTGTACTTAAGTCGGCATTGTGCATTTTGTATTTAATTCCGAAGCAATTTCTGTGTTTCATCGCAAATAAGAAGGTCAGAGGGATACAGTAAACCTGAAGTGAATCATCGGAATCTATACTAGTGTCACATGAATTGTTCAAAATATAGACAGTAAGAAGAGTCAGTTTTCTTGTACTTAAGTCGGAATTGTGCCTTTTGTATTTAATTCCGAAACAATTTCTGTGTTTCATCGTCAATAAGAAGGTCAGAGGGATACAGTAAACCTGAGGTGAAGCATCGGAATCTATAACTAGTGTCACAGGAGTGGTTCAAAACATAGACAGTAAGAAGAGTCAGTTTTCTTGTACTTAAGTCGGCGTTGTACCTTTTGTATTTAATTCCGATGCAATTACTGTGTTGCATCGTCAATAAGAAGGTCAGAGGGATACAGTAAACCTGAAGTGAAGCATCGGAATCTATAACTAGTGTCACAGGAATGGTTCAAAACATGGACAGAAAGAAGAGTCAGTTTTCTTGTACTTAAGTCGGCATTGTGCCTTTTGTATCAATTTCAGATGCAACTTCTGTGTTTCATCGTCAATACGAAGGTCAGAGGGTTACAGTAAACCTGAAGTGAAGCATCGTAATCTATAACTAGTGTCACAGGAATGGTTCAAAACATAGACAGTAAGAAGAGTTAGTTATCTTGTACTTAAGTCGGCATTGTGCATTTTGTATTTAATTCCGAAGCAATTTCTGTGTTTCATCGCAAATAAGAAGGTCAGAGGGATACAGTAAAGCTGAAGTGAATCATCGGAATCTATAACTAGTGTCACATGAATTGTTCAAAATATAGACAGTAAGAAGAGTCAGTTTTCTTGTACTTAAGTCGGCATTGTGCATTTTGTATTTAATTCCGAAACAATTTCTGTGTTTCATCGTCAATAAGAAGGTCAGAGGGATACAGTAACCCTTAAGTGAATCATCGGAATCTATAACTAGTGTCACATGAATTGTTCAAAATATAGACAGTAAGAAGAGTTAGTTTTCTTGTACTTAAGTCGGCATTGTGCCTTTTGTATTTAATTCCGATGCAATTTCTTTGTTTCTCCACTTTAAGTAGGTCAGAGGGATACAGTAAACCTGAAGTGAAGCATCGGAATCTATAACTAGTGTCTCAGGAATGGTTCAAAACATAGACAGTAAGAAGAGTCAGTCTTCTAGTACTTAAGTCGGAATTTCGCGTTTTGTATTTAATTCCGATACAATTTCATTGTTTCATCGTCAATAAGAAGGTCAGAGGGATACAGTAGACCTGTAGTGAAGCATCGGAATCTATAACTAGTGTCACAGGAATGGTTCAAACATAGACAGTAAGAAGAGTCAGTTTTCTTGTACATAAGTCGGCATTGTGCCTTTTGTATTTAATTCCGATGCAATTTCTTTGTTTCTCCACTTTAAGTAGGTCAGAGGGATACAGTAAACCTGAAGTGAAGCATCGGAATCTATAACTAGTGTCTCAGGAATGGTTCAAAACATAGACAGTAAGAAGAGTCAGTCTTCTAGTACTTAAGTCGGAATTTCGCATTTTGTATTTAATTCCGTTGCAATTTCTGTGTTTCATCGTCAATAAGAAGGTCAGAGGGACACAGTAAACCTGAGGTGAAGCATCGGAATCTATAACTAGTGTCACAGGAATGGTTCAAAACATAGACAGTAAGAAGGGTCAGTTTTCGTGTACTTAAGTCGGCATTGAGCCTTTTCTATTTAATTCCTATGCAATATCTGGGTTTCACCGTCAACAAGAAGGTCAGAGGGATACAGTAAATCTGAAGTGAAGCATCGGAATCTATAACTAGTGTCACAGGAATGGTTCAAAGCATAGACAGTAAGAAGAGTCAGTTTTCTTGTACTTAAGTCTGCGTTGTACCTTTTGTATTTAATTCCGATGCAATATCTGTGTTTCATCGTCAATAAGAGGGTCAGAGGGATACAGTAAACCTGAAGTGAAGCATCGGAATCTACAACTAGTGTCACAGGAATGGTTCAAAACATAGACAGTAAGAAGAGTCAGTTATCTTGTACTTAAGTCGGCATTGTGCCTTTAGTATTAATTTCCGATGCAACTTCTGTGTTTCATCGTCAATACGAAGGTCAGAGGGTTACAGTAAACCTGAAGTGAAGCATCGGAATCTATAACTAGTGTCACAGGAATGGTTCAAAACATAGACAGTAAGAAGAGTTAGTTTTCTTGTACTTAAGTCGGCTTTGTGAATTTTGTATTTAATTCCGAAGCAATTTCTGTGTTTCATCGTCAATAAGAAGGTCAGAGGGATACAGTAAACCTGAAGTGAATCATTGGAATCTATAATTAGTGTCACATGAATTGCTCAAAATATAGACAGTTAGAAGAGTCAGTTTTCTTGTACTTAAGTCGGCATTGTGCCTTTTATATTTAATTCCGATGCAATTTCATTGTTCCATCGTCAATACGAAGGTCAGAGGGATACAGTAGACCTGCAGTGAAGCATCGGGATCTATAACTAGTGTCACAGGAATGGTTCAAACATAGACAGTAAGAAGAGTCAGTTTTCTTGTACTTAAGTCGGCATTTCGCCTTTTGTATTTAATTCCGTTGCAATTTCTGTGTTTCATCGTCAATAAGAAGGTCAGAGGGACACAGTAAACCTGAGGTGAAGCATCAGAATCTATAACTAATGTCACAGGAATGGTTCAAAACATAGACAGTAAGAGGGGTCAGTTTTCGTGTACTTAAGTCGGCATTGAGCCTTTTCTATTTAATTCCTATGCAATTGCTGGGTTTCATCGTCAACAAGAAGGTCAGAGGGATACAGTAAACCTGAAGTAAAGCATCGGAATCTATAACTAGTGTCACAGGAATGGTTCAAAACATAGACAGTAAGAAGAGTCAGTTTTCTTGTACTTAAGTCTGCGTTGTACCTTTTGTATTTAATTCCGATGCAATATCAGTGTTTCATCGTCAATAAGAGGGTCAGAGGGATACAGTAAACCTGAAGTTAAGCATCGGAATCTACAACTAGTGTCACAGGAATGGTTCAAAACATAGACAGTAAGAAGAGTCAGTTTTCTTGTACTTAAGTCGGCATTTCGCCTTTTGTATTTAATTCCGTTGCAATTTCTTTGTTTCATCGTCAATAAGAAGGTCAGAGGGATACAGTAAACCTGAAGTGAAGCATCGGAATCTATAACTAGTGTCTCAGGAATGGTTCAAAACATAGACAGTAAGAAGAGTCAGTTTTCTTGTACTTAAGTCGGCATTTCGCCTTTTGTATTTAATTCCGTTGCAATTTCTGTGTTTCATCGTCAATAAGAAGGTCAGAGGGATACAGTAAACCTGAGGTGAAGCATCGGAATCTATAACTAGTGTCACAGGAATGGTTCAAAACATAGACAGAAAGAATTGTCAGTTTTCGTGTATTTAAGTCGGCATTGTGCCTTTTCTATTTAATTCCGATGCTATTTCTTTGTTTCATCAACTTTAAGTAGGTCAGAGGGATACAGTAAACCTGAAGTGAAGCATCGGAATCTATAACTAGTGTCTCAGGAATGGTTCAAAACATAGACAGTAAGAAGAGTCAGTTTTCTTGTACTTAAGTCGGCATTTCGCCTTTTGTATTTAATTCCGTTGCAATTTCTGTGTTTCATCGTCAATAAGAAGGTCAGAGGGATACAGGAAACCTGAAGTGAAGCATCGGAATCTATCACTAGTGTCACAGGAATGGTTCAAAACATAGACAGTAAGAAGAGTCAGTTTTCTTGTACTTAAGTTGGCGTTGTACCTTTTGTATTTAATTCCGATGCAATTTCTGTGTTTCATCGTCAATAAGAAGGTCAGAGGGATACAGTAAACCTGAAGTGAAGCATCGGAATCTATAACTAGTGTCACAGGAATGGTTCAAAACATAGACAGTAAGAAGAGTCAGTTTTCTTGTACTTAAGTCGGCGTTGTACCTTTTGTATATAATTCCGATGCAATTTCTGTGTTTCATCGTCAATAAGAAGGTCAGAGGGATACAGTAAACCTGAAGTGTAGCATCGGAATCTATAACAAGTGTCTCAGGAATGGTTCAAAACATTGACAGTAAGAAGAGTCAGTTTTCTTGTACTTAAGTCGGCATTTCGCCTTTTGTATTTAATTCCGTTGCAATTTCTGTGTTTCATCGTCAGTAAGAAGGTCAGAGGGATATAGTAAACCTGAGGTGAAGCATCGGAATCTATAACTAGTGTCACAGGAATGGTTCAAAACATAGTCAGTAAGAAGGGTCAGTTTTCGTGTACTTAAATCGGCATTGCGCCTTTTCTATTTAATTCCTATGCAATTTCTGGGTTTCATCGTCAGCAAGAAGGTCAAAGGGATACAGAAAACCTGAAGTGAAGCATCGGAATCTATAACTAGTGTCACAGGAATGGTTCAAAACATAGACAGTAAGAAGAGTCAGTTTTCTTGTACTTAATTCGGCATTGTGCCTTTTGTATTAATTTCCGATGCAACATCTGTTTTTCATCGTCAATACGAAGGTCACAGGGTTACAGTAAACCTGAAGTGAAGCATCGGAATCTATAACTAGTGTCACAGGAATGGTTCAAAACATAGACAGTAAGAAGAGTCAGTTTTCTTGTACTTAAGTCGGCGTTGTACCTTTTGTATTTAATTCCGATGCAATTTCTTTGTTTCATCAACTTTAAGTAGGACAGAGGGATACAGTAAACCTGAAGTGAAGCATCGGAATCTATAACTAGTGTCTCAGGAATGGTTCAAAACATAGACAGTAAGAAGAGTCAGTTTTCGTGTACTTAAGTTGGCATTGTGCCTTTCTATTTATTTCCGATGCAATTTCTGGGTTTCATCGTCAATAAGCAGGTCAGAGGGATCCAGTAAACCTGAAGTGAAGCATCGGAATCTATAACCAGTGTCACAGGAGTGGTTCAAAACATAGACAGTAAGAAGAGTCAGTTTTCTTGTACTTAAGTAGGCGTTGTACCTTTTGTATTTAATTCCGATGCAATTACTGTGTTTCATCGTCAATAAGAAGGTCACAGGGATACAGTAAACCTGAAGTGAAGCATCGGAATCTATAACTAGTGTCACAGGAATGGTTCAAAACATAGACAGTAAGAAGAGTCAGTTTTCTTGTACTTAAGTCGGCGTTGTACCTTTTGTATTTAATTCCGATGCAATTTTCGTGTTTCATCGTCAATAAGAAGGTCAGAGGGATACAGTAAACCTGAAGTGAAGCATCGGAATCTATAACTAGTGTCACAGGAATGGTTCAAAACATAGACAGTAAGAAGAGTCAGTTTTCTTGTACTTAAGTCGGCGTTGTACCTTTTGTATTAAATTCCGATGCAATTTCTGTGTTTCATCGTCAATAAGAATGTCAGAGGGATACAGTAAACCTGAAGTGAAGCATCGGAATCTATAACTAGTGTCTCAGGAATGGTTCAAAACGTAGACAGTAAGAAGAGTCAGTTTTCTTGTACTTAAGTCGGCATTTCGCCTTTTGTATTTAATTCCGTTGCAATTTCTGTGTTTCATCGTCAGTAAGAAGGTCAGAGGGATACAGTAAACCTGAGGTGAAGCATCGGAATCTATAACTAGTGTCACAGGAATGGTTCAAATCATATACAGTAAGAAGGGTCAGTTTTCGTGTACTTAAGTCGGCATTGTGACTTTTCTATTTAATTCCTATGCAATTTCTGGGTTTCATCGTCAGCAAGAAGGTCAGAGGGATACAGTAATCCTGAAGTGAAGCATCGGAATCTATAACTAGTGTCACAGGAATGGTTCAAAGCATAGACAGTAAGAAGTGTCAGTTTTCTTGTACTTAAGTCGGCGTTGTACCTTTTGTATTTAATTCCGATGCAATTTCTGTGTTTCATCGTCAATACGAATGTCAGAGGGTTACAGTAAACCTGTAGTGAAGCATCGGAATCTATAACTAGTGTCACAGGAATGGTTCAAATCATAGACAGTAAGAAGAGTTAGTTTTCTTGTAATTAAGTCGGCATTGTTCATTTTGTATTTAATTCCGAAGCAATTTCTTTGTTTCATCGTCAATAAGAAGGTCAGAGGGATACAGTAAACCTGAAGTGAATCATTGGAATCTTTAACTAGTGTCACATGAATTGCTCAAAATATAGACAGTAAGAAGAGTCAGTTTTCTTGTACTTAAGTCGGCATTGTGCCTTTTGTATTTAATTCCGTGGCAATTTCATTGTTTCATCGTCAATAAGAAGGTTTGAGGGATACAGTAGACCTGAAGTGAAGCATCGGAATCTATAACTAGTGTCACAGGAATGGTTCAAACATAGACAGTAAGAAGAGTCAGTTTTCTTGTACTTAATTCGGCATTTTGCCTTTTGTATTTAATTCCCATGCAATTTCTTTGTTTCATCAACTTTAAGTAGGTCAGAGGGATACAGTAAACCTGAAGTGAAGCATCGGAATCTATAACTAGTGTCTCAGGAATGGTTCAAAACATAGACAGTAAGAAGAGTCAGTTTTCTTGTACTTAAGTCGGCATTTCGCCTTTTGTATTTAATTCCGTTGCAATTTCTGGGTTTCATCGTCAATAAGAACGTCAGAGGGATACAGTAAACCTGAGGTGAAGCATCGGAATCTATAACTAGTGTCACAGGAATGGTTCAAAAATAGACAGTAAGAATTGTCAGTTTTCGTGTACTTAAGTCGGCATTGTGCCTTTTCTATTTAATTCCGATGCAATTTCTGGGTTTCATCGTCAATAAGAAGGTCAGAGGGATACAGTAAACTTGAAGTGAAGCATCGGAATCTATCATTAGTGTCCCAGGAATGGTTCAAAACATAGAACGTTAGAAGAGTCAGTTTTCTTGTACTTAAGTCGGCGTTGTACCTTTTGTATTTAATTCCGATGCAATTTCTGTGTTTCATCGTCAATAAGAGGGTCAGATGGATACAGTAAACCTGAAGTGAAGCATCGGAATCTATAACTAGTGTCACAGGAATGGTTCAAAACATAGACAGTAAGAAGAGTCAGTTTTCTTGTACTTCAGTCGGCATTGTGCCTTTTATATTTAATTCCGATGCAATTTCATTGTTTCATCGTCTATAAGAAGGTCAGAGGGATACAGTAGACATGAAGTGAAGCATCGGAATCTATAACTAGTGTCACAGGAATGGTTCAAACGTAGACAGTAAGAAGAGTCAGTTTTCTTGTACTTAAGTCGGCATTGTGCCTTTTGTATTTAATTCCGATGCAATTTCTTTGTTTGATCATCTTTAAGTAGGTCAGACGGATACAGTAAACCTGAAGTGAAGCATCGGAATCTATAACTAGTGTCTCAGGAATAATTCAAAACATAGACAGTAAGAAGAGTCAGTTTTCTTGTACTTAAGTCGGCATTTCGCCTTTTGTATTTAATTCCGTTGCAATTTCTGTGTTTCGTCGTCAATAAGAAGGTCAGAGGGATACAGTAAACCTGAGGTGAAGCATCGGAATCTAAAACTAGTGTCACAGGAATGGTTCAAAGCATAGACAGTAAGAAGAGTCAGTTTTCGTGTACTTATGTCGGCATTGTGCCTTTTCTATTTAACTCCGATGCAATTTCTGGGTTTCATCGTCAATAAGAGGGTCAGAGGGATACAGTTAACCTGAAGTGAAGCATCGGAATCTATAACTAGTGTCACAGGAATGGTTCAAAACATAGACAGTAAGAAGAGTTAGTTTTCTTGTACTTAAGTCGGCGTTGTACCTTTTGTATTTAATTCCGATGCAATTTCTGTGTTTCATCGTCAATAAGAAGGTCAGAGGGATACAGTAAACCTGAAGTGAAGCATCGGAATCTATAACTAGTGTCTCAGGAATGGTTCAAAACATAGACAGTAAGAAGAGTCAGTCTTCTTGTACTTAAGTCGGCATTTCGCCTTTTGTATTTAATTCCGTTGCAATTTCTGTGTTTCATCGTCAATAAGAAGGTCAGAGGGACACAGTAAACCTGAGGTGAAGCATCGGAATCTATAACTAGTGTCACAGGAATGGTTCAAAACATAGACAGTAAGAAGGGTCAGTTTTCGTGTACTTAAGTCGGCATTGAGCCTTTTCTATTTAATTCCTATGCAATTTCTGGGTTTCATCGTCAACAAGGAGGTCAGAGGGATACAGTAAACCTGAAGTGAAGCATCGGAATCTATAACTAGTGTCACAGGAATGGTTCAAAACATAGACAGTAAGAAGAGTCAGTTTTCTTGTACTTAAGTCTGCGTTGTACCTTTTGTACTTAATTCCGATGCAATATCTGTGTTTCATCGTCAATAAGAGGGTCAGAGGGATACAGTAAACCTGAAGTGAAGCATCGGAATCTACAACTAGTGTCACAGGAATGGTTCAAAACATAGACAGTAAGAAGAGTCAGTTTTCTTGTACTTAAGTCGGCATTGTGCCTTTTGTATTAATTTCCGATGCAACTTCTGTGTTTCATCGTCAATACGAAGGTCACAGGGTTACAGTAAACCTGAAGTGAAGCATCGGAATCTATAACTAGGGTCACAGGAGTGGTTCAAAACATAGACAGTAAGAAGAGTTAGTTTTCTTGTACTTAAGTCGGCTTTGTGAATTTTGTATTTAATTCCGAAGCAATTTCTGTGTTTCATCGTCAATAACAAGGTCAGAGGGATACAGTAAACCTGAAGTGAATCATTGGAATCTATAACTAGTGTCATATGAATTGCTCAAAATATAGACAGTTAGAAGAGTCAGTTTTCTTGTACTTAAGTCGGCATTGTGCCTTTTATTTTTAATTCCGATGCAATTTCATTGTTCCATCGTCAATAAGAAGGTCAGAGGGATACAGTACACCTGCAGTGAAGCATCGGAATCTATAACTAGTGTCAAAGGAATGGTTCAAACATAGACAGTAAGAAGAGTCAGTTTTCTTGTACTTAAGTCGGCATTTCGCCTTTTGTATTTAATTCCGTTGCAATTTCTGTGTTTCATCGTCAATAAGAAGGTCAGAGGGACACAGTAAACCTGAGGTGAAGCATCGGAATCTATAACTAGTGTCACAGGAATGGTTCAAAACATAGACAGTAAGAAGGGTCAGTTTTCGTGTACTTAAGTCGGCATTGAGCCTTTTCTATCTAATTCCTATGCAATTTTTGTGTTTCATCGTCAACAAGAAGGTCAGAGGGATACAGTAAACCTGAAGTGAAGCATCGGAATCTCTAACTAGTGTCACAGGAATGGTTCAAAGCATAGACAGTAAGAAGTGTCAGTTTTCTTGTACTTAAGTCGGCGTTGTACCTTTTGTATTTCATTCCGATGCAATTTCTGTGTTTCATCGTCAATACGAATGTCAGAGGGTTACAGTAAACCTGAAGTGAAGCATCGGAATCTATAACTAGTGTCACAGGAATGGTTCAAATCATAGACAGTAAGAAGAGTTAGTTTTCTTGTAATTAAGTCGGCATTGTTCATTTTGTATTTAATTCCGAAGCAATTTCTTTGTTTCATCGTCAATAAGAAGGTCAGAGGGATACAGTAAACCTGAAGTGAATCATTGGAATCTTTAACTAGTGTCACATGAATTGCTCAAAATATAAACAGTAAGAAGAGTCAGTTTTCTTGTACTTAAGTCGGCATTGTGCCTTTTGTATTTAATTCCGTGGCAATTTCATTGTTTCATCGTCAATAAGAAGGTTTGAGGGATACAGTAGACCTGAAGTGAAGCATCGGAATCTATAACTAGTGTCACAGGAATGGTTCAAACATAGACAGTAAGAAGAGTCAGTTTTCTTGTACTTAATTCGGCATTTTGCCTTTTGTATTTAATTCCCATGCAATTTCTTTGTTTCATCAACTTTAAGTAGGTCAGAGGGATACAGTAAACCTGAAGTGAAGCATCGGAATCTATAACTAGTGTCTCAGGAATGGTTCAAAACATAGACAGTAAGAAGAGTCAGTTTTCTTGTACTTAAGTCGGCATTTCGCCTTTTGTATTTAATTCCGTTGCAATTTCTGGGTTTCATCGTCAATAAGAACGTCAGAGGGATACAGTAAACCTGAGGTGAAGCATCGGAATCTATAACTAGTGTCACAGGAATGGTTCAAAAATAGACAGTAAGAATTGTCAGTTTTCGTGTACTTAAGTCGGCATTGTGCCTTTTCTATTTAATTCCGATGCAATTTCTGGGTTTCATCGTCAATAAGAAGGTCAGAGGGATACAGTAAACTTGAAGTGAAGCATCGGAATCTATCATTAGTGTCCCAGGAATGGTTCAAAACATAGAACGTTAGAAGAGTCAGTTTTCTTGTACTTAAGTCGGCGTTGTACCTTTTGTATTTAATTCCGATGCAATTTCTGTGTTTCATCGTCAATAAGAGGGTCAGATGGATACAGTAAACCTGAAGTGAAGCATCGGAATCTATAACTAGTGTCACAGGAATGGTTCAAAACATAGACAGTAAGAAGAGTCAGTTTTCTTGTACTTCAGTCGGCATTGTGCCTTTTATATTTAATTCCGATGCAATTTCATTGTTTCATCGTCTATAAGAAGGTCAGAGGGATACAGTAGACATGCAGTGAAGCATCGGAATCTATAACTAGTGTCACAGGAATGGTTCAAACGTAGACAGTAAGAAGAGTCAGTTTTCTTGTACTTAAGTCGGCATTGTGCCTTTTGTATTTAATTCCGATGCAATTTCTTTGTTTGATCATCTTTAAGTAGGTCAGACGGATACAGTAAACCTGAAGTGAAGCATCGGAATCTATAACTAGTGTCTCAGGAATAATTCAAAACATAGACAGTAAGAAGAGTCAGTTTTCTTGTACTTAAGTCGGCATTTCGCCTTTTGTATTTAATTCCGTTGCAATTTCTGTGTTTCGTCGTCAATAAGAAGGTCAGAGGGATACAGTAAACCTGAGGTGAAGCATCGGAATCTAAAACTAGTGTCACAGGAATGGTTCAAAGCATAGACAGTAAGAAGAGTCAGTTTTCGTGTACTTATGTCGGCATTGTGCCTTTTCTATTTAACTCCGATGCAATTTCTGGGTTTCATCGTCAATAAGAGGGTCAGAGGGATACAGTTAACCTGAAGTGAAGCATCGGAATCTATAACTAGTGTCACAGGAATGGTTCAAAACATAGACAGTAAGAAGAGTCAGTTTTCTTGTACTTAAGTCGGCGTTGTACCTTTTGTATTTAATTCCGATGCAATATCTGTGTTTCATCGTCAATAAGAAGGTCAGAGGGATACAGTAAACCTGAAGTGAAGCATCGGAATCTATAACTAGTGTCTCAGGAATGGTTCAAAACATAGACAGTAAGAAGAGTCAGTCTTCTTGTACTTAAGTCGGCATTTCGCCTTTTGTATTTAATTCCGTTGCAATTTCTGTGTTTCATCGTCAATAAGAAGGTCAGAGGGACACAGTAAACCTGAGGTGAAGCATCGGAATCTATAACTAGTGTCACAGGAATGGTTCAAAACATAGACAGTAAGAAGGGTCAGTTTTCGTGTACTTAAGTCGGCATTGAGCCTTTTCTATTTAATTCCTATGCAATTTCTGGGTTTCATCGTCAACAAGGAGGTCAGAGGGATACAGTAAACCTGAAGTGAAGCATCGGAATCTATAACTAGTGTCACAGGAATGGTTCAAAACATAGACAGTAAGAAGAGTCAGTTTTCTTGTACTTAAGTCTGCGTTGTACCTTTTGTACTTAATTCCGATGCAATATCTGTGTTTCATCGTCAATAAGAGGGTCAGAGGGATACAGTAAACCTGAAGTGAAGCATCGGAATCTACAACTAGTGTCACAGGAATGGTTCAAAACATAGACAGTAAGAAGAGTCAGTTTTCTTGTACTTAAGTCGGCATTGTGCCTTTTGTATTAATTTCCGATGCAACTTCTGTGTTTCATCGTCAATACGAAGGTCACAGGGTTACAGTAAACCTGAAGTGAAGCATCGGAATCTATAACTAGGGTCACAGGAGTGGTTCAAAACATAGACAGTAAGAAGAGTTAGTTTTCTTGTACTTAAGTCGGCTTTGTGAATTTTGTATTTAATTCCGAAGCAATTTCTGTGTTTCATCGTCAATAACAAGGTCAGAGGGATACAGTAAACCTGAAGTGAATCATTGGAATCTATAACTAGTGTCATATGAATTGCTCAAAATATAGACAGTTAGAAGAGTCAGTTTTCTTGTACTTAAGTCGGCATTGTGCCTTTTATTTTTAATTCCGATGCAATTTCATTGTTCCATCGTCAATAAGAAGGTCAGAGGGATACAGTACACCTGCAGTGAAGCATCGGAATCTATAACTAGTGTCAAAGGAATGGTTCAAACATAGACAGTAAGAAGAGTCAGTTTTCTTGTACTTAAGTCGGCATTTCGCCTTTTGTATTTAATTCCGTTGCAATTTCTGTGTTTCATCGTCAATAAGAAGGTCAGAGGGACACAGTAAACCTGAGGTGAAGCATCGGAATCTATAACTAGTGTCACAGGAATGGTTCAAAACATAGACAGTAAGAAGGGTCAGTTTTCGTGTACTTAAGTCGGCATTGAGCCTTTTCTATCTAATTCCTATGCAATTTTTGTGTTTCATCGTCAACAAGAAGGTCAGAGGGATACAGTAAACCTGAAGTGAAGCATCGGAATCTCTAACTAGTGTCACAGGAATGGTTCAAAGCATAGACAGTAAGAAGTGTCAGTTTTCTTGTACTTAAGTCGGCGTTGTACCTTTTGTATTTCATTCCGATGCAATTTCTGTGTTTCATCGTCAATACGAATGTCAGAGGGTTACAGTAAACCTGAAGTGAAGCATCGGAATCTATAACTAGTGTCACAGGAATGGTTCAAATCATAGACAGTAAGAAGAGTTAGTTTTCTTGTAATTAAGTCGGCATTGTTCATTTTGTATTTAATTCCGAAGCAATTTCTTTGTTTCATCGTCAATAAGAAGGTCAGAGGGATACAGTAAACCTGAAGTGAATCATTGGAATCTTTAACTAGTGTCACATGAATTGCTCAAAATATAAACAGTAAGAAGAGTCAGTTTTCTTGTACTTAAGTCGGCATTGTGCCTTTTGTATTTAATTCCGTGGCAATTTCATTGTTTCATCGTCAATAAGAAGGTTTGAGGGATACAGTAGACCTGAAGTGAAGCATCGGAATCTATAACTAGTGTCACAGGAATGGTTCAAACATAGACAGTAAGAAGAGTCAGTTTTCTTGTACTTAATTCGGCATTTTGCCTTTTGTATTTAATTCCCATGCAATTTCTTTGTTTCATCAACTTTAAGTAGGTCAGAGGGATACAGTAAACCTGAAGTGAAGCATCGGAATCTATAACTAGTGTCTCAGGAATGGTTCAAAACATAGACAGTAAGAAGAGTCAGTTTTCTTGTACTTAAGTCGGCATTTCGCCTTTTGTATTTAATTCCGTTGCAATTTCTGGGTTTCATCGTCAATAAGAACGTCAGAGGGATACAGTAAACCTGAGGTGAAGCATCGGAATCTATAACTAGTGTCACAGGAATGGTTCAAAAATAGACAGTAAGAATTGTCAGTTTTCGTGTACTTAAGTCGGCATTGTGCCTTTTCTATTTAATTCCGATGCAATTTCTGGGTTTCATCGTCAATAAGAAGGTCAGAGGGATACAGTAAACTTGAAGTGAAGCATCGGAATCTATCATTAGTGTCCCAGGAATGGTTCAAAACATAGAACGTTAGAAGAGTCAGTTTTCTTGTACTTAAGTCGGCGTTGTACCTTTTGTATTTAATTCCGATGCAATTTCTGTGTTTCATCGTCAATAAGAGGGTCAGATGGATACAGTAAACCTGAAGTGAAGCATCGGAATCTATAACTAGTGTCACAGGAATGGTTCAAAACATAGACAGTAAGAAGAGTCAGTTTTCTTGTACTTCAGTCGGCATTGTGCCTTTTATATTTAATTCCGATGCAATTTCATTGTTTCATCGTCTATAAGAAGGTCAGAGGGATACAGTAGACATGCAGTGAAGCATCGGAATCTATAACTAGTGTCACAGGAATGGTTCAAACGTAGACAGTAAGAAGAGTCAGTTTTCTTGTACTTAAGTCGGCATTGTGCCTTTTGTATTTAATTCCGATGCAATTTCTTTGTTTGATCATCTTTAAGTAGGTCAGACGGATACAGTAAACCTGAAGTGAAGCATCGGAATCTATAACTAGTGTCTCAGGAATAATTCAAAACATAGACAGTAAGAAGAGTCAGTTTTCTTGTACTTAAGTCGGCATTTCGCCTTTTGTATTTAATTCCGTTGCAATTTCTGTGTTTCGTCGTCAATAAGAAGGTCAGAGGGATACAGTAAACCTGAGGTGAAGCATCGGAATCTAAAACTAGTGTCACAGGAATGGTTCAAAGCATAGACAGTAAGAAGAGTCAGTTTTCGTGTACTTATGTCGGCATTGTGCCTTTTCTATTTAACTCCGATGCAATTTCTGGGTTTCATCGTCAATAAGAGGGTCAGAGGGATACAGTTAACCTGAAGTGAAGCATCGGAATCTATAACTAGTGTCACAGGAATGGTTCAAAACATAGACAGTAAGAAGAGTCAGTTTTCTTGTACGTAAGTCGGCGTTGTACCTTTTGTATTTAATTCCGATGCAATATCTGTGTTTCATCGTCAATAAGAAGGTCAGAGGGATACAGTAAACCTGAAGTGAAGCATCGGAATCTATAACTAGTGTCTCAGGAATGGTTCAAAACATAGACAGTAAGAAGAGTCAGTCTTCTTGTACTTAAGTCGGCATTTCGCCTTTTGTATTTAATTCCGTTGCAATTTCTGTGTTTCATCGTCAATAAGAAAGTCAGAGGGACACAGTAAACCTGAGGTGAAGCATCGGAATCTATAACTAGTGTCACAGGAATGGTTCAAAACATAGACAGTAAGAAGGGTCAGTTTTCGTGTACTTAAGTCGGCATTGAGCCTTTTCTATTTAATTCCTATGCAATTTCTGGGTTTCATCGTCAACAAGGAGGTCAGAGGGATACAGTAAACCTGAAGTGAAGCATCGGAATCTATAACTAGTGTCACAGGAATGGTTCAAAACATAGACAGTAAGAAGAGTCAGTTTTCTTGTACTTAAGTCTGCGTTGTACCTTTTGTACTTAATTCCGATGCAATATCTGTGTTTCATCGTCAATAAGAGGGTCAGAGGGATACAGTAAACCTGAAGTGAAGCATCGGAATCTACAACTAGTGTCACAGGAATGGTTCAAACATAGACAGTAAGAAGAGTCAGTTTTCTTGTACTTAAGTCGGCATTGTGCCTTTTGTATTAATTTCCGATGCAACTTCTGTGTTTCATCGTCAATACGAAGGTCACAGGGTTACAGTAAACCTGAAGTGAAGCATCGGAATCTATAACTAGGGTCACAGGAATGGTTCAAAACATAGACAGTAAGAAGAGTTAGTTTTCTTGTACTTAAGTCGGCTTTGTGAATTTTGTATTTAATTCCGAAGCAATTTCTGTGTTTCATCGTCAATAACAAGGTCAGAGGGATACAGTAAACCTGAAGTGAATCATTGGAATCTATAACTAGTGTCATATGAATTGCTCAAAATATAGACAGTTAGAAGAGTCAGTTTTCTTGTACTTAAGTCGGCATTGTGCCTTTTATTTTTAATTCCGATGCAATTTCATTGTTCCATCGTCAATAAGAAGGTCAGAGGGATACAGTACACCTGCAGTGAAGCATCGGAATCTATAACTAGTGTCAAAGGAATGGTTCAAACATAGACAGTAAGAAGAGTCAGTTTTCTTGTACTTAAGTCGGCATTTCGCCTTTTGTATTTAATTCCGTTGCAATTTCTGTGTTTCATCGTCAATAAGAAGGTCAGAGGGACACAGTAAACCTGAGGTGAAGCATCGGAATCTATAACTAGTGTCACAGGAATGGTTCAAAACATAGACAGTAAGAAGGGTCAGTTTTCGTGTACTTAAGTCGGCATTGAGACTTTTCTATCTAATTCCTATGCAATTTCTGTGTTTCATCGTCAACAAGAAGGACAGAGGGATACAGTAAACCTGAAGTGAAGCATCGGAATCTCTAACTAGTGTCACAGGAATGGTTCAAAACATAGACAGTAAGAAGAGTCAGTTTTCTTGTACTTAAGTCTGCGTTGTACCTTTTGTATTTAATTCCGATGCAATATCTGTGTTTCATCGTCAATAAGAGGGTCAGAGGGATACAGTAAACCTGAAGTGAAGCATCGGAATCTACAACTAGTGTCACAGGAATGTTTCAAAACATAGACAGTAAGAAGAGTCAGTTTTCTTGTACTTAAGTCTGCATTTCGCCTTGTGTATTTAATTCCGTTGCAATTTCTGTGTTTCATCGTCAATAAGAAGGTCAGAGGGATACAGTAAACCTGAAGTGAAGCATCGGAATCTATAACTAGTGTCTCAGGAATGGTTCAAAACATAGATAGTAAGAAGAGTCAGTTTTCTTGTACTTAAGCCGGCATTTCGCCTTTTGTATTTAATTCCGTTGCAATTTCTGTGTTTCATCGTCAATAAGAAGGTCAGAGGGATACAGTAAACCTGAGGTGAAGCATCGGAATCTATAACTAGTGTCACAGGAATGGTTCAAAACATAGACAGTAAGAATTGTCAGTTTTCGTGTACTTAAGTCGGCATTGTGCCTTTTCTATTTAATTCCGATGCTATTTCTTTGTTTCATCAACTTTAAGTAGGTCAGAGGGATACAGTAAACCTGAAGTGAAGCATCGGAATCTATAACTAGTGTCTCAGGAATGGTTCAAAACATAGACAGTAAGGAGAGTCAGTTTTCTTGTACTTAAGTCGGCATTTCGCCTTTTGTATTTAATTCCGTTGCAATTTCTGTGTTTCATCGTCAATAAGAAGGTCAGAGGGATACAGTAAACCTGAAGTGAAGCATCGGAATCTATCACTAGTGCCACAGGAATGGTTCAAAACATAGACAGTAAGAAGAGTCAGTTTTCTTGTACTTAAGTCGGCGTTGTACCTTTTGTATTTAATTCCGATGCAATTTCTGTGTTTCATTGTCAATAAGAAGGTCAGAGGGACACAGTAAACCTGAGGTGAAGCATCGGAATCTATAACTAGTGTCACAGGAATGGTTCAAAACATAGACAGTAAGAAGGGTCAGTTTTCGTGTACTTAAGTCGGCATTGAGCCTTTTCTATTTAATTCCTATGCAATTTCTGGGTTTCATCGTCAACAAGAAGGTCAGAGGGATACAGTAAACCTGAAGTCAAGCATCGGAATCTATAACTAGTGTCACAGGAATGGTTCAAAACATAGACAGTAAGAAGAGTCAGTTTTCTTGTACTTAAGTCTGCGTTGTACCTTTTGTATTTAATTCCGATGCAATATCTGTGTTTCATCGTCAATAAGAGGGTCAGAGGGATACAGTAAACCTGAAGTGAAGCATCGGAATCTACAACTAGTGTCACAGGAATGGTTCAAAACATAGACAGTAAGAAGAGTCAGTTTTCTTGTACTTAAGTCGGCATTGTGCCTTTTGTATTAATTTCCGATGCAACTTCTATGTTTCATCGTCAATACGAAGGTCAGAGGGTTACAGTAAACCTGAAGTGAAGCATCGGAATCTATAACTAGTGTCACAGGAATGGTTCAAAACATAGACAGTAAGAAGAGTTAGTTTTCTTGTACTTAAGTCGGCTTTGTGAATTTTGTATTTAATTCTGAAGCAATTTCTGTGTTTCATCGTCAATAAGAAGGTCAGAGGGATACAGTAAACCTGAAGTGAATTATTGGAATCTATAACTAGTGTCACATGAATTGCTCAAAATATAGACAGTTAGAAGAGTCAGTTTTCTTGTACTTAAGTCGGCATTGTGCCTTTTATATTTAATTCCGATGCAATTTCATTGTTCCATCGTCAATAAGAAGGTCAGAGGGATACAGTAGACCTGCAGTGAAGCATCGGAATATATAACTAGTGTCACAGGAATGGTTCAAACATAGACAGTAAGAAGAGTCAGTTTTCTTGTACTTAAGTCGGCATTTCGCCTTTTGTATTTAATTCCGTTGCAATTTCTGTGTTTCATCGTCAATAAGAAGGTCAGAGGGACACAGTAAACCTGAGGTGAAGCATCGGAATCTATAACTAGTGTCACAGGAATGGTTCAAATCATAGACAGTAAGAAAGGTCAGTTTTCGTGTACTTAAGTCGGCATTGTGACTTTTCTATTTAATTCCTATGCAATTTCTGGGTTTCATCATCAGCAAGAAGGTCAGAGGGATACAGTAAACCTGAAGTGAAGCATCGGAATCTATAACTAGTGTCACAGGAATGGTTCAAACCATAGACAGTAAGAAGAGTCAGTTTTCTTGTACTTAAGTCGGCGTTGTACCTTTTGTATTTAATTCCGATGCAATTTCTGTGTTTCATCATCAATAGGAAGTTCAGAGGGATACAGTAAACCTGAAGTGAAGCATCGGAATCTATAACTAGTGTCACAGGGATGGTTCAAACATAGACAGTAAGAAGAGTCAGTTTTCTTGTACTTAATTCGGCATTGTGCCTTTTGTATTTAATTCCCATGCAATTTCTTTGTTTCATCAACTTTAAGTAGGTCAGAGGGATACAGTTAATCTGAAGTGAAGCATCGAAATCCATAACTAGTGTCTCAGGAATGGTTCAAAACATAGACAGTAAGAAGAGTCAGTTTTCTTGTACTTAAGTCGGCATTTCGCCTTTTGTATTTAATTCCGTTGCAATTTCTGGGTTTCATCGTCAATAAGAACGTCAGAGAGATACAGTAAACCTGAGGTGAAGCATAGGAATCTATAACTAGTGTCGCAGGAATGGTTCAAATAAAGACAGTAAGAATTGTCAGTTTTCGTGTACTTAAGTCGGCATTGTGCCTATTCTATTTAATTCCGATGCAATTTCTGGGTTTCATCGTCAATAAGAAGGTCAGAGGGATACAGTAAACCGGAAGTGAAGCATCGGAATCTATCATTAGTGTCCCAGGAATGCTTCAAAACATAGACAGTAAGAAGAGTCAGTTTTCTTGTACTTAAGTCGGCGTTGTACCTTTTGTATTTAATTCCGATGCAACTTCTGTGTTTCATCGCCAATAAGAGGGTCAGAGGGATACAGTAAACCTGAAGTGAAGCATCGGAATCTATAACTAGTGTCACAGGAATGGTTCAAATCATAGACAGTAAGAAGAGTCAGATTTCTTGTACTTAAGTCGGCATTGTGCCTTTTGTATTAGTTTCCGATGCAACGTCTGTGTTTCATCGTCAATACGAAGGTCAGAGGCTTACAGTAAACCTGAAGTGAAGCATCGGAATCTATAACTAGTGTCACAGGAATGGTTTAAAACATAGACAGTAAGAAGAGTTAGTTTTCTTGTACTTAAGTCGGCATTGTGCATTTTGTATTTAATTCCGAAGCAATTTCTGTGTTTCATCGTCAATAAGGTCAGAGGGATACAGTAAACCTGAAGTGAATCGTTGGAATCTATAACTTGTGTCACATGAATTGCTCAAAATATAGACAGTTAGAAGAGTCAGTTTTCTTGTACTTAAGTCGGCATTGTGCCTTTTATATTTAATTCCGATGCAATTTCATTGTTTCATCGTCTATAAGAAGGTCAGAGGGATACAGTAGACATGAAGTGAAGCATCGGAATCTATAACTCGTGTCACAGGAATGGTTCAAACATAGACAGTAAGAAGAGTCAGTTTTCTTGTACTTAAGTCGGCATTGTGCCTTTTGTATTTAATTCCGATGCAATTTCTTTGTTTGATCAACTTTAAGTAGGTCAGACGGATACAGTAAACCTGAAGTGAAGCATCGGAATCTATAACTAGTGTCTCAGGAATGGTTCAAAACATAGACAGTAAGAAGAGTCAGTTTTCTTGTACTTAAGTCGGCATTTCGCCTTTTGTATTTAATTCCGTTGGAATTTCTGTGTTTCATCGTCAATAAGAAGGTCAGAGGGATACAGTAAACCTGAGGTGAAGCATCGGAATCTATGACTAGTGTCACAGGAATGGTTCAAAGCATAGACAGTAAGAAGAGTCAGTTTTCGTGTACTTATGTCGGCATTGTGCCGTTTCTATTTAACTCCGATGCAATTTCTGGGTTTCATCGTCAATAAGAGGGTCAGATGGATACAGTAAACCTGAAGTGAAGCATCGGAATCTATAACTAGTGTCACAGGAATGGTTCAAAACATAGACAGTAAGAAGAGTCAGTTTTCTTGTACTTAAGTCGGCGTTGTACCTTTTGTATTTAATTCCGATGCAATTTCTGTGTTTCATCGTCAATAAGAAGGTCAGAGGGATACAGTAAACCTGAAGTGAAGCATCGGAATCTATAACTAGTGTCTCAGGAATGGTTCAAAACATAGACAGTAAGAAGAGTCAGTCTTCTTGTACTTAAGTCGGCATTTCGCCTTTTGTATTTAATTCCGTTGCAATTTCTGTGTTTCATCGTCAATAAGAAGGTCAGAGGGACATAGTAAACCTGAGGTGAAGCATCGGAATCTATAACTAGTGTCACAGGAATGGTTCAAAACATAGACAGTAAGAAGGGTCAGTTTTCGTGTACTTAAGTCGGCATTGAGCCTTTTCTATTTAATTCCTATGCAATTTCTGGGTTTCATCGTCAACAAGAAGGTCAGAGGGATACAGTAAACCTGAAGTGAAGCATCGGAATCTATAACTAGTGTCACAGGAATGTTTCAAAACATAGACAGTAAGAAGAGTCAGTTTTCTTGTACTTAAGTCTGCGTTGTACCTTTTGTATTTAATTCCGATGCAATATCTGTGTTTCATCGTCAATAAGAGGATCAGAGGGATACAGTAAACCTGAAGTGAAGCATCGGAATCTACAACTAGTGTCACAGGAATGGTTCAAAACATAGACAGTAAGAAGAGTCAGCTTTCTTGTACTTAAGTCGGCATTGTGCCTTTTGTATTAATTTCCGATGCAACTTCTGTGTTTCATCGTCAATACGAAGGTCAGAGGGTTACAGTAAACCTGAAGTGAAGCATCGGAATCTATAACTAGTGTCACAGGAATGGTTCAAAACATAGACAGTAAGAAGAGTTAGTTTTCTTGTACTTAAGTCGGCTTTGTGAATTTTGTATTTAATTCCGAAGCAATTTCTGTGTTTCATCGTCAATAAGAAGGTCAGAGGGATACAGTAAACCTGAAGTGAATCATTGGAATCTATAACTAGTGTCACATGAATTGCTCAAAATATAGACAGTTAGGAGAGTCAGTTTTCTTGTACTTAAGTCGGCATTGTGCCTTTTATATTTAATTCCGATGCAATTTCATTGTTCCATCGTCAATAAGAAGGTCAGAGGGATACAGTAGACCTGCAGTGAAGCATCGTAATCTATAACTAGTGTCACAGGAATGGTTCAAACATAGACAGTAAGAAGAGTCAGTTTTCTTGTACTTAAGTCGGCATTTCGCCTTTTGTATTTAATTCCGTTGCAATTTCTGTGTTTCATCGTCAATAAGAAGGTCAGAGGGACACAGTAAACCTGAGGTGAAGCATCGGAATCTATAACTAGTGTCACAGGAATGGTTCAATACATAGACAGTAAGAAGGGTCAGTTTTCGTGTACTTAAGTCGGCATTGAGCCTTTTCTATTTAATTCCTATGCAATTTCTGGGTTTCATCGTCAACAAGAAGGTCAGAGGGACACAGTAAACCTGAGGTGAAGCATCGGAATCTATAACTAGTGTCTCAGGAATGGTTCAAAACATAGACAGTAAGAAGAGTCAGTTTTCTTGTACTTAAGTCGGCATTTCGCCTTTTGTATTTAATTCCGTTGCAATTTCTGTGTTTCATCGTCAATAAGAAGGTCAGAGGGATACAGTAAACCTGAAGTGAAGCATCGGAATCTATCACTAGTGTCACAGGAATGGTTCAAAACATAGACAGTAAGAAGAGTCAGTTTTCTTGTACTTAAGTCGACGTTGTACCTTTTGTATTTAATTCCGATGCAATTTCTGTGTTTCATCGTCAATAAGAAGGTCAGAGGGACACAGTAAACCTGAGGTGAAGCATCGGAATCTATAACTAGTGTCACAGGAATGGTTCAAAACATAGACAGTAAGAAGGGTCAGTTTTCGTGTACTTAAGTCGGCATTGAGCCTTTTCTATTTAATTGCTATGCAATTTCTGGGTTTCATCGTCAACAAGAAGGTCAGAGGGATACAGTAAACCTGAAGTCAAGCATCGGAATTTATAACTAGTGTCACAGGAATGGTTCAAAACATAGACAGTAAGAAGAGTCAGTTTTCTTGTACTTAAGTTTGCGTTGTACCTTTTGTATTTAATTCCGATGCAATATCTGTGTTTCATCGTCAATAAGAGGGTCAGAGGGATACAGTAAACCTGAAGTGAAGCATCGGAATCTACAACTAGTGTCACAGGAATGGTTCAAAACATAGACAGTAAGAAGAGTCAGTTTTCTTGTACTTAAGTCGGCATTGTGCCTTTCGTATTAATTTCCGATGCAACTTCTGTGTTTCATCGTCAATACGTAGGTCAGAGGGTTACAGTAAACCTGAAGTGAAGCATCGGAATCTATAACTAGTGTCACAGGAATGGTTCAAAACATAGACAGTAAGAATTGTCAGTTTTCGTGTACTTAAGTCGGCATTGTGCCTTTTCTATTTAATTCCGATGCTATTTCTTTGTTTCATCAACTTTAAGTATGTCAGAGGGATACAGTAAACCTGAAGTGAAGCATCGGAATCTATAACTAGTGTCTCAGGAATGGTTCATAACATAGACAGTAAGAAGAGTCAGTTTTCTTGTATTTAAGTCGGCATTTCGCCTTTTGTATTTAATTCCGTTGCAATTTCTGTGTTTCATCGTCAATAAGAAGGTCAGAGGGATACAGTAAACCTGAAGTGAAGCATCGGAATCTATCACTAGTGTCACAGGAATGGTTCAAAACATAGACAGTAAGAAGAGTCAGTTTTCTTGTACTTAAGTCGGCGTTGTACCTTTTGTATTTAATTCCGATGCAATTTCTGTGTTTCATCGTCAATAAGAAGGTCAGAGGGATACAGTAAACCTGAAGTGAAGCATCGGAATCTATAACTAGTGTCACAGGAATGGTTCAAAAGATAGACAGTAAGAAGAGTCAGTTTTCTTGTACTTAAGTCGGCGTTGTACCTTTTGTATATAATTCCGATGCAATTTCTGTGTTTCATCGTCAATAAGAAGGTCAGAGGGATACAGTAAACCTGAAGTGTAGCATCGGAATCTATAACTAGTGTCTCAGGAATGGTTCAAAACATTGACAGTAAGAAGAGTCAGTTTTCTTGTACTTAAGTCGGCATTTCGCTATTTGTATTTAATTCCGTTGCAATTTCTGTGTTTCATCGTCAGTAAGAAGGTCAGAGGGATATAGTAAACCTGAGATGAAGCATCGGAATCTATAACTAGTGTCATAGGAATGGTTCAAAACATAGACAGTAAGAAGGGTCAGTTTTCGTGTACTTAAATCGGCATTGCGCCTTTTCTATTTAATTCCTATGCAATTTCTGGGTTTCATCGTCAGCAAGAAGGTCAAAGGGATACAGTAAACCTGAAGTGAAGCATCGGAATCTATAACTAGTGTCACAGGAATGGTTCAAAACATAGACAGTAAGAAGAGTCAGTTTTCTTGTACTTAAGTCGGCGTTGTACCTTTTGTATTTAATTCCGATACAATTTCTGTGTTTCATCATCAATAGGAAGTTCAGAGGGATACAGTAAACCTGAAGTGAAGCATCGGAATCTATAACTAGTGTCACAGGAATGGTTCAAAACATAGACAGTAAGAAGAGTCAGTTTTCTTGTACTTAAGTCGGCATTGTGCCTTTTGTATTTAATTCCGAAGCAATTTCTGTGTTTCATCGTCAATAAGAAGGTCAGAGGGATACAGTAAACCTGAAGTGAATCATTGGAATCTATAACTAGTGTCACATGAATTGCTCAAAATATAGACAGTAAGAAGAGTCAGTTTTCTTGTACTTAAGTCGGCATTGTGCCTTTTGTATTTAATTCCGATGCAATTTCATTGTTTCATCGTCAATAAGAAGGTCAGAGGGATACAGTAGACCTGAAGTGAAGCATCGGAATCTATAAATAGTGTCACAGGAATGGTTCAAAACATAGACAGTAAGAAGAGTCAGTTTTCTTGTACTTAAGTCGGCATTGTGCCTTTTGTATTTAATTCCGATGCAATTTCTTTGTTTCATCAACTTTAAGTAGGACAGAGGGATACAGTAAACCTGAAGGGAAGCATTGGAATCTATAACTAGTGTCTCAAGAATGGTTCAAAACATAGACAGTAAGAAGAGTCAGTTTTCGTGTACTTAAGTTGGCATTGTGCCTTTCTATTTATTTCCGATGCAATTTCTGGGTTTCATCGTCAATAAGAAGGTTTGAGGGATACAGTAATCCTGAAGTGAAGCATCGGAATCTATAACTAGTGTCACAGGAGTGGTTCAAAACATAGACAGTAAGAAGAGTCAGTTTTCTTGTACTTAAGTTTGCGTTGTACCTTTTGTATTTAATTCTGATGCAATATCTGTGTTTCATCGTCAATAAGAGGGTCAGAGGGATACAGTAAACCTGAAGTGAAGCATCGGAATCTACAACTAGTGTCACAGGAATGGTTCAAAACATAGACAGTAAGAATTGTCAGTTTTCGTGTACTTAAGTCGGCATTGTGCCTTTTCTATTTAATTCCGATGCTATTTCTTTGTTTCATCAACTTTAAGTATGTCAGAGGGATACAGTAAACCTGAAGTGAAGCATCGGAATCTATAACTAGTGTCTCAGGAATGGTTCAAAACATAGACAGTAAGAAGAGTCAGTTTTCTTGTATTTAAGTCGGCATTTCGCCTTTTGTATTTAATTCCGTTGCAATTTCTGTGTTTCATCGTCAATAAGAAGGTCAGAGGGATACAGTAAACCTGAAGTGAAGCATCGGAATCTATCACTAGTGTCACAGGAATGGTTCAAAACATAGACAGTAAGAAGAGTCAGTTTTCTTGTACTTAAGTCGGCGTTGTACCTTTTGTATTTAATTCCGATGCAATTTCTGTGTTTCATCGTCAATAAGAAGGTCAGAGGGATACAGTAAACCTGAAGTGAAGCATCGGAATCTATAACTAGTGTCACAGGAATGGTTCAAAAGATAGACAGTAAGAAGAGTCAGTTTTCTTGTACTTAAGTCGGCGTTGTACCTTTTGTATATAATTCCGATGCAATTTCTGTGTTTCATCGTCAATAAGAAGGTCAGAGGGATACAGTAAAGCTGAAGTGTAGCATCGGAATCTATAACTAGTGTCTCAGGAATGGTTCAAAACATTGACAGTAAGAAGAGTCAGTTTTCTTGTACTTAAGTCGGCATTTCGCTATTTGTATTTAATTCCGTTGCAATTTCTGTGTTTCATCGTCAGTAAGAAGGTCAGAGGGATATAGTAAACCTGAGATGAAGCATCGGAATCTATAACTAGTGTCATAGGAATGGTTCAAAACATAGACAGTAAGAAGGGTCAGTTTTCGTGTACTTAAATCGGCATTGCGCCTTTTCTATTTAATTCCTATGCAATTTCTGGGTTTCATCGTCAGCAAGAAGGTCAAAGGGATACAGTAAACCTGAAGTGAAGCATCGGAATCTATAACTAGTGTCACAGGAATGGTTCAAAACATAGACAGTAAGAAGGGTCAGTTTTCTTGTACTTAAGTCGGCGTTGTACCTTTTGTATTTAATTCCGATACAATTTCTGTGTTTCATCATCAATAGGAAGTTCAGAGGGATACAGTAAACCTGAAGTGAAGCATCGGAATCTATAACTAGTGTCACAGGAATGGTTCAAAACATAGACAGTAAGAAGAGTCAGTTTTCTTGTACTTAAGTCGGCATTGTGCCTTTTGTATTTAATTCCGAAGCAATTTCTGTGTTTCATCGTCAATAAGAAGGTCAGAGGGATACAGTTAACCTGAAGTGAATCATTGGAATCTATAACTAGTGTCACATGAATTGCTCAAAATATAGACAGTAAGAAGAGTCAGTTTTCTTGTACTTAAGTCGGCATTGTGCCTTTTGTATTTAATTCCGATGCAATTTCATTGTTTCATCGTCAATAAGAAGGTCAGAGGGATACAGTAGACCTGAAGTGAAGCATCGGAATCTATAAATAGTGTCACAGGAATGGTTCAAAACATAGACAGTAAGAAGAGTCAGTTTTCTTGTACTTAAGTCGGCATTGTGCCTTTTGTATTTAATTCCGATGCAATTTCTTTGTTTCATCAACTTTAAGTAGGACAGAGGGATACAGTAAACCTGAAGGGAAGCATTGGAATCTATAACTAGTGTCTCAAGAATGGTTCAAAACATAGACAGTAAGAAGAGTCAGTTTTCGTGTACTTAAGTTGGCATTGTGCCTTTCTATTTATTTCCGATGCAATTTCTGGGTTTCATCGTCAATAAGAAGGTTTGAGGGATACAGTAATCCTGAAGTGAAGCATCGGAATCTATAACTAGTGTCACAGGAGTGGTTCAAAACATAGACAGTAAGAAGAGTCAGTTTTCTTGTACTTAAGTCGGCGTTGTACATTTTGTATTTAATTCCGATGCAATTACTGTGTTTCATCGTCAATAAGAAGGTCAGAGGGATACAGTAAACCTGTAGTGAAGCATCGGAATCTATAACTAGTGTCACAGGAATGGTTCAAAACATAGACAGTAAGAAGAGTCAGTTTTCTTGTACTTAAGTCGGCGTTGTACCTTTTGTATTAAATTCCGATGCAATTTCTGTGTTTCATCGTCAATAAGAATGTCAGAGGGATACAGTAAACCTGATGTGATGCATCGGAATCTATAACTAGTGTCTCAGGAATGGTTCAAAACATAGACAGTAAGAAGAGTCAGTTTTCTTGTACTTAAGTCGGCATTTCGCCTTTTGTATTTAATTCCGTTGCAATTTCTGTGTTTCATCGTCAGTAAGAAGGTCAGAGGGATACAGTAAACCTGAGGTGAAGCATCGGAATCTATAACTAGTGTCACAGGAATGGTTCAAATCATAGACAGTAAGAAGGGTCAGTTTTCGTGTACTTAAGTCGGCATTGTGCCTTTTCTATTTAATTCCTATGCAATTTCTGGGTTTCATCGTCAGCAAGAAGGTCAGAGGGATACAGTAAACCTGAAGTGAAGCATCGGAATCTATAACTAGTGTCACAGGAATGGTTCAAAACATAGACAGTAAGAAGAGTCAGTTTTCTTGTACTTAAGTCGGCATTGTGCCTTTTGTATTAATTTCCGATGCAACTTCTGTGTTTCATCGTCAATACGAAGGTCAGAGGGTTACAGTAAACCTGAAGTGAAGCATCGGAATCTATAACTAGTGTCACAGGAATGGTTCAAAACATAGACAGTAAGAAGAGTTAGTTTTCTTGTAATTAAGTCGGCATTGTGCATTTTGTATTTAATTCCGAAGCAATTTCTTTGATTCATCGTCAATAAGAAAGTCAGAGGGATACAGTAAACCTGAAGTGAATCATTGGAATCTATAACTAGTGTCACATGAATTGCTCAAAATATAGACAGTAAGAAGAGTCAGTTTTCTTGTACTTAAGTCGGCATTGTGCCTTTTGTATTTAATTCCGATGCAATTTCATTGTTTCATCGTCAATAAGAAGGTCAGAGTTATACAGTAGACCTGAAGTGAAGCATCGGAATCTATAAATAGTGTCATCGTCAGCAAGAAGGTCAGAGGGATACAGTAAACCTGAAGTGAAGCATCGGAATCTATAACTAGTGTCACAGGAATGGTTCAAAACATAGACAGTAAGAAGAGTCAGTTTTCTTGTACTTAAGTCGGCATTGTGCCTTTTGTATTAATTTCCGATGCAACTTCTGTGTTTCATCGTCAATACGAAGGTCAGAGGGTTACAGTAAACCTGAAGTGAAGCATCGGAATCTATAACTAGTGTCACAGGAATGGTTCAAAACATAGACAGTAAGAAGAGTTAGTTTTCTTGTAATTAAGTCGGCATTGTGCATTTTGTATTTAATTCCAAAGCAATTTCTTTGATTCATCGTCAATAAGAAAGTCAGAGGGATACAGTAAACCTGAAGTGAATCATTGGAATCTATAACTAGTGTCACATGAATTGCTCAAAATATAGACAGTAAGAAGAGTCAGTTTTCTTGTACTTAAGTCGGCATTGTGCCTTTTGTATTTAATTCCGATGCAATTTCATTGTTTCATCGTCAATAAGAAGGTCAGAGAGATACAGTAGACCTGAAGTGAAGCATCGGAATCTATAAATAGTGTCACAGGAATGGTTCAAAACATAGACAGTAAGAAGAGTCAGTTTTCTTGTACTTAAGTCGGCATTGTGCCTTTTGTATTTAATTCCGATGCAATTTCTTTGTTTCATCAACTTTAAGTAGGACAGAGGGATACAGTAAACCTGAAGTGAAGCATTGGAATCTATAACTAGTGTCTCAAGAATGGTTCAAAACATAGACAGTAAGAAGAGTCAGTTTTCTTGTACTTAAGTCGGCGTTGTACCTTTTGTATTTAATTCCGATGCAATTACTGTGTTTCATCGTCAATAAGAAGGTCTGAGGGATACAGTAAACCTGAAGTGAAGCATCGGAATCTATAACTAGTGTCACAGGAATGGTTCAAAACATAGACAGTAAGAAGAGTCAGTTTTCTTGTACTTAAGTCGGCGTTGTACCTTTTGTATTTAATTCCGATGCAATTTCTGTGTTTCATCGTCAATAAGAATGTCAGAGGGATACAGTAAACCTGAAGTGATGCATCGGAATCTATAACTAGTGTCTCAGGAATGGTTCAAAACATAGACAGTAAGAAGAGTCAGTTTTCTTGTACTTAAGTCGGCATTTCGCCTTTTGTATTTAATTCCGTTGCAATTTCTGTGTTTCATCGTCAGTAAGAAGGTCAGAGGGATACAGTAAACCTGAGGTGAAGCATCGGAATCTATAACTAGTGTCACAGGAATGGTTCAAATCATAGCCAGTAAGAAGTGTCAGTTTTCGTGTACTTAAGTCGGCATTGTGCCTTTTCTATTTAATTCCTATGCAATTTCTGGGTTTCATCGTCAGCAAGAAGGTCAGAGGGATACAGTAAACCTGAAGTGAAGCATCGGAATCTATAACTAGTGTCACAGGAATGGTTCAAAGCATAGACAGTAAGAAGAGTCAGTTTTCTTGTACTTAAGTCGGCGTTGTACCTTTTGTATTTAATTCCGATGCAATTTCTGTGTTTCATCATCAATAGGAAGTTCAGAGGGATACAGTAAACCTGAAGTGAAGCATCGGAATCTATAACTAGTGTCACAGGAATGGTTCAAAACATAGACAGTAAGAAGAGTCAGTTTTCTTGTACTTAAGTCGGCATTGTGCCTTTTGTATTAATTTCCGATGCAACTTCTGTGTTTCATCGTCAATACGAAGGTCAGAGGGTTACAGTAAACCTGAAGTGAAGCATCGGAATCTATAACTAGTGTCACAGGAATGGTTCAAAACATAGACAGTAAGAAGAGTTAGTTTTCTTGTAATTAAGTCGGCATTGTGCATTTTGTATTTAATTCCGAAGCAATTTCTTTGATTCATCGTCAATAAGAAAGTCAGAGGGATACAGTAAACCTGAAGTGAATCATTGGAAATCTATAACTAGTGTCACATGAATTGCTCAAAATATAGACAGTAAGAAGAGTCAGTTTTCTTGTACTTAAGTCGGCATTGTGCCTTTTGTATTTAATTCCGTGGCAATTTCTTTGTTTGATCAACTTTAAGTAGGTCAGACGGATACAGTAAACCTGAAGTGAAGCATCGGAATCTATAAGTAGTGTCTCAGGAATGGTTCAAAACATAGACAGTAAGAAGAGTCAGTTTTCTTGTACTTAAGTCGGCATTTCGCCTTTTGTATTTAATTCCGTTGCAATTTCTGTGTTTCATCGTCAATAAGAAGGTCAGAGGGATACAGTAAACCTGAGGTGAGGCATCGGAATCTATAACTAGTGTCACAGGAATGGTTCAAAGCATAGACAGTAAGAAGAGTCAGTTTTCGTGTACTTATGTCGGCATTGTGCCTTTTCTATTTAACTCCGATGCAATTTCTGGGTATCATCGTCAATAAGAAGGTCAGAGGGATACAGTAAACCTGAAGTGAAGCATCGGAATCTATAACTAGTGTCACAGGAATGGTTCAAAACATAGACAGTTAGAAGAGTCAGTTTTCTTGTACTTAAGTCGGCGTTGTACCTTTTGTATTTAATTCCGATGCAATTTCTGTGTTTCATCGTCAATAAGAAGGTCAGAGGGATACAGTAAACCTGAAGTGAAGCATCTGAATCTATAACTAGTGTCTCAGGAATGGTTCAAAACATAGACAGTAAGAAGAGTCAGTTTTCTTGTACTTAAGTCGGCATTGTGCCTTTTGTATTAATTTCCGATGCAACTTCTGTGTTTCATCGTCAATACGAAGGTCAGAGGGTTACAGTAAACCTGAAGTGAAGCATCGGAATCTATAACTAGTGTCACAGGAATGGTTCAAAACATAGACAGTAAGAAGAGTTAGTTTTCTTGTAATTAAGTCGGCATTGTGCATTTTGTATTTAATTCCGAAGCAATTTCTTTGATTCATCGTCAATAAGAAAGTCAGAGGGATACAGTAAACCTGAAGTGAATCATTGGAAATCTATAACTAGTGTCACATGAATTGCTCAAAATATAGACAGTAAGAAGAGTCAGTTTTCTTGTACTTAAGTCGGCATTGTGCCTTTTGTATTTAATTCCGTGGCAATTTCATTGTTTCATCGTCAATAAGAAGGTTTGAGGGATACAGTAGACCTGAAGTGAAGCATCGGAATCTATAACTAGTGTCACAGGAATGGTTCAAACATAGACAGTAAGAAGAGTCAGTTTTCTTTTACTTAATTCGGCATTGTGCCTTTTGTATTTAATTCCGATGCAATTTCTTTGTTTCATCAACTTTAAGTAGGTCAGAGGGATACAGTAAACCTTAAGTGAAGCATCGGAATCTATAACTAGTGTCTCAGGAATGGTTCAAAACATAGACAGTAAGAAGAGTCAGTTTTCTTGTACTTAAGTCGGCATTTCGCCTTTTGTATTTAATTCCGTTGCAATTTCTGGGTTTCATCGTCAATAAGAACGTCAGAGGGATACAGTAAACCTGAGGTGAAGCATCGGAATCTATAACTAGTGTCACAGGAATGGTTCAAATATAGACAGTAAGAATTGTCAGTTTTTGTGTACTTAAGTCGGCATTGTAACTTTTCTATTTAATTCCGATGCAATTTCTGGGATTCATCGTCAATAAGAAGGTCAGAGGGATACAGTAAACCTGAAGTGAAGCATCGGAATCTATCATTAGTGTCCCACGAATGGTTCAAATCATAGACAGTAAGAAGAGTCAGTTTTCTTGTACTTAAGTCGGCGTTGTACCTTTTGTATTTAATTCCGATGCAATGTCTGTGTTTCATCGTCAAGAAGAGGGTCAGAGGGATACAGTAAACCTGAAGTGAAGCATCGGAATCTATAACTAGTGTCACAAGAATGGTTCAAAACATAGACAGTAAGAAGAGTAAGTTTTCTTGTACTTAAGTCGACATTGTGCCTTTTGTATTAATTTCCGATGCAACTTCTGTGTTTCATCGTCAATACGAAGGTCAGAGGCTTACAGTAAACCTGAAGTGAAGCATCGGAATCTATAACTAGTGTCACAGGAATGGTTCAAAACATAGACAGTAAGAAGAGTTAGTTTTCTTGTACTTAAGTCGGCATTGTGCATTTTGTATTTAATTCCGAAGCAATTTCTGTGTTTCATCGTCAATAAGGTCAGAGGGAAACAGTAAACCTGAAGTGAATCATTGGAATCTATAACTTGTGTCACATGAATTGCTCAAAATATAGACAGTTAGAAGAGTCAGTTTTCTTGCACTTAAGTCGGCATTGTGCCTTTTATATTTAATTCCGATGCAATTTCATTGTTTCATCGTCTATAAGAAGGTCAGAGGGATACAGTAGACATGAAGTGAAGCATCGGAATCTATAACTAGTATCACAGGAATGGTTCAAACATAGACAGTAAGAAGAGTCAGTTTTCTTGTACTTAAGTCGGCATTGTGCCTTTTGTATTTAATTCCGATGCAATTTCTTTGTTTGATCAACTTTAAGTAGGTCAGACGGATACAGTAAACCTGAAGTGAAGCATCGGAATCTATAAGTAGTGTCTCAGGAATGGTTCAAAACATAGACAGTAAGAAGAGTCAGTTTTCTTGTACTTAAGTCGGCATTTCGCCTTTTGTATTTAATTCCGTTGCAATTTCTGTGTTTCATCGTCAATAAGAAGGTCAGAGGGATACAGTAAACCTGAGGTGAAGCATCGGAATCTATAACTAGTGTCACAGGAATGGTTCAAAGCATAGACAGTAAGAAGAGTCAGTTTTCGTGTACTTATGTCGGCATTGTGCCTTTTCTATTTAACTCCGATGCAATTTCTGGGTATCATCGTCAATAAGAAGGTCAGAGGGATACAGTAAACCTGAAGTGAAGCATCGGAATCTATAACTAGTGTCACAGGAATGGTTCAAAACATAGACAGTAAGAAGAGTCAGTTTTCTTGTACTTAAGTCGGCGTTGTACCTTTTGTATTTAATTCCGATGCAATTTCTGTGTTTCATCGTCAATAAGAAGGTCAGAGGGATACAGTAAACCTGAAGTGAAGCATCGGAATCTATAACTAGTGTCTCAGGAATGGTTCAAATCATCGACAGCAAGAAGAGTCAGTTTTCTTGTACTTAAGTCGGCATTTCGCCTTTTGTATTTAATTCCGTTGCAATTTCTGTGTTTCATCGTCAGTAAGAAGGTCAGAGGGATCCAGTAAACCTGAGGTGAAGCATCGGAATCTATAACTAGTGTCACAGGAATGGTTCAAAACATAGACAGTAAGAAGGGTCAGTTTTCGTGTACTTAAGTCGGCATTGTGCCTTTTCTATTTAATTCCTATGCAATTTCTGGGTTTCATCGTCAGCAAGAAGGTCAAAGGGATACAGTAAACCTGAAGTGAAGCATCGGAATCTATAACTAGTGTCACAGGAATGGTTCAAAACATAGACAATAAGAAGAGTCAGTTTTCTTGTACTTAAGTAGGCATTGTGCCTTTTGTATTAATTTCCGATGCAACTTCTGTGTTTCATCGTCAATACGAAGGTCAGAGGGATACAGTAAACCTGAAGTGAAGCATCGGAATCTATAACTAGTGTCAAAGGAATGGTTCAAAACATAGACAGTAAGAAGAGTCAGTTTTCTTGTACTTAAGTCGGCTTTGTGAATCTTGTATTTAATTCCGAAGCAATTTCTGTGTTTCATCGTCAATAAGGAGGTCAGAGGGATACAGTAAACCTGAAGTGAATCATTGGAATCCATAATTAGTGTCACATGAATTGCTCAAAATATAGACAGTTAGAAGAGTCAGTTTTCTTGTACTTAAGTCGGCATTGTGCCTATTATATTTAATTCCGATGCAATTTCATTGTTCCATCGTCAATAAGAAGGTCAGAGGGATACAGTAAACCTGAGGTGAAGCATCGGAATCTATAACTAGTGTCACAGGAATGGTTCAAAACATAGACAGAAAGAATTGTCAGTTTTCGTGTATTTAAGTCGGCATTGTGCCTTTTCTATTTAATTCCGATGCTATTTCTTTGTTTCATCAACTTTAAGTAGGTCAGAGGGATACAGTAAACCTGAAGTGAAGCATCGGAATCTATAACTAGTGTCTCAGGAATGGTTCAAAACTTAGACAGTAAGAAGAGTCAGTTTTCTTGTACTTAAGTCGGCATTTCGCCTTTTGTATTTAATTCCGTTGCAATTTCTGTGATTCATCGTCAATAAGAAGGTCAGAGGGATACAGGAAACCTGAAGTGAAGCATCGGAATCTATCACTAGTGTCACAGGAATGGTTCAAAACATAGACAGTAAGAAGAGTCAGTTTTCTTGTACTTAAGTCGGCGTTGTACCTTTTGTATTTAATTACGATGCAATTTCTGTGTTTCATCGTCAATAAGAAGGTCAGAGGGATACAGTAAACCTGAAGTGAAGCATCGGAATCTATAACTAGTGTCACAGGAATGGTTCAAAACAGAGACAGTAAGAAGAGTCTGTTTTCTTGTACTTAAGTCGGCGTTGTACCTTTTGTATATAATTCCGATGCAATTTCTGTGTTTCATCGTCAATAAGAAGGTCAGAGGGATACAGTAAACCTGAAGTGTAGCATCGGAATCTATAACTAGTGTCTCAGGAATGGTTCAAAACATTGACAGTAAGAAGAGTCAGTTTTCTTGTACTTAAGTCGGCATTTCGCCTTTTGTATTTAATTCCGTTGCAATTTCTATGTTTCATCGTCAGTAAGAAGGTCAGAGGGATATAGTAAACCTGAGGTGAAGCATCGGAATCTATAACTAGTGTCACAGGAATGGTTCAAAACATAGACAGTAAGAAGGGTCAGTTTTCGTGTACTTAAATCGGCATTGCGCCTTTTCTATTTAATTCCTATGCAATTTCTGGGTTTCATCGTCAGCAAGAAGGTCAAAGGGATACAGTAAACCTGAAGTGAAGCATCGGAAACTATAACTAGTGTCACAGGAATGGTTCAAAACATAGATAGTAAGAAGAGTCAGTTTTCTTGTACTTAAGTCGGCATTGTGCCTTTTGTATTAATTTCCGATGCAACATCTGTGTTTCATCGTCAATACGAAGGTCACAGGGTTACAGTAAACCTGAAGTGAAGCATCGGCATCTATAACTAGTGTCACAGGAATGGTTCAAAACATAGACAGTAAGAAGAGTTAGTTTTCTTGTACTTAAGTCGGCATTGTGCCTTTTGTATTTAATTCCGAAGCAATTTCTGTGTTTCATCGTCAATAAGAAGGTCAGAGGGATACAGTAAACCTGAAGTGAATCATTGGAATCTATAACTAGTGTCACATGAATTGCTCAAAATATAGACAGTAAGAAGAGTCAGTTTTCATGTACTTAAGTCGGCATTGTGCCTTTTGTATTTAATTCCGATGCAATTTCATTGTTTCATCGTCAATAAGAAGGTCAGAGGGATACAGTAGACCTGAAGTGAAGCATCGGAATCTATAAATAGTGTCACAGGAATGGTTCAAAACATAGACAGTAAGAAGAGTCAGTTTTCTTGTACTTAAGTCGGCATTGTGCCTTTTGTATTTAATTCCGATGCAATTTCTTTGTTTCATCAACTTTAAGTAGGACAGAGGGATACAGTAAACCTGAAGTGAAGCATCGGAATCTATAACTAGTGTCTCAGGAATGGTTCAAAACATAGGCAGTAAGAAGAGTCAGTTTTCGTGTACTTAAGTTGGCATTGTGCCTTTCTATTTATTTCCGATGCAATTTCTGGGTTTCATCGTCAATAAGAAGGTTTGAGGGATACAGTAAACCTGAAGTGAAGCATCGGAATCTATAACTAGTGTCACAGGAGTGGTTCAAAACATAGACAGTAAGAAGAGTCAGTTTTCTTGTACTTAAGTCTTCGTTGTACCTTTTGTATTTAATTCCGATGCAATTACTGTGTTTCATCGTCAATAAGAAGGTCACAGGGATACAGTAAACCTGAAGTGAAGCATCGGAATCTATAACTAGTGTCACAGGAATGGTTCAAAACATAGACAGTAAGAAGAGTCAGTTTTCTTGTACTTAAGTCGGCGTTGTACCTTTTGTATTTAATTCCGATGCAATTTTTGTGTTTCATCGTCAATAAGAAGGTCAGAGGGATACAGTAAACCTGAAGTGAAGCATCGGAATCTATAACTAGTGTCACAGGAATGGTTCAAAACATAGACAGCAAGAAGAGTCAGTTTTCTTGTACTTAAGTTGGCGTTGTACCTTTTGTATTAAATTCCGATGCAATTTCTGTGTTTCATCGTCAATAAGAATGTCAGAGGGATACAGTAAACCTGAAGTGAAGCATCGGAATCTATAACTAGTGTCTCAGGAATGGTTCAAAACATAGACAGTAAGAAGAGTCAGTTTTCTTGTACTTAAGTCGGCATTTCGCCTTTTGTATTTAATTCCGTTGCAATTTCTGTGTTTCATCGTCAGTAAGAAGGTCAGAGGGATACAGTAAACCTGAGGTGAAGCATCGGAATCTATAACTAGTGTCACAGGAGTGGTTCAAATCATAGACAGTAAGAAGGGTCAGTTTTCGTGTACTTAAGTCGGCATTGTGACTTTTCTATTTAATTCCTATGCAATTTCTGGGTTTCACCTTCAGCAAGAAGGTCATAGGGATACAGTAAACCTGAAGTGAAAGCATCGGAATCTATAACTAGTGTCACAACAATGGTTCAAAGCATAGACAGTAGGAAGAGTCAGTTTTCTTGTACTTAAGTCGGCGTTGTAACTTTTGTATTTAATTCCGATTCAATTTCTGTGTTTCATCATCAATAGGAAGTTCAGAGGGATACAGTAAACCTGAAGTGAAGCATCGGAATCTATAACTAGTGTCACAGGAATGGTTCAAATCATAGACAGTAAGAAGAGTCAGTTTTCTTGTACTTAAGTCGACATTGTGCCTTTTGTATTAATTTCCGATGCAACTTCTGTGTTTCATCGTCAATACGAATGTCAGAGGGTTACAGTAAACCTGAAGTGAAGCATCGGAATCTATAACTAGTGTCACAGGAGTGGTTCAAATCATAGACAGTAAGAAGAGTTAGTTTTCTTGTAATTAAGTCAGCATTGTTCATTTTGTATTTAATTCCGAAGCAATTTCTTTGTTTCATCGTCAATAAGAAGGTCAGAGGGATACAGTAAACCTGAAGTGAATCATTGGAATCTATAACTAGTGTCACATGAATTGCTCAAAATATAGACAGTAAGAAGAGTCAGTTTTCTTGTACTTATGTCGGCATTGTACCTTTTGTATTTAATTCCGTGGCAATTTCATTGTTTCATCGTCAATAAGAAGGTTTGAGGGATACAGTAGACCTGAAGTGAAGCATCGGAATCTATAACTAGTGTCACAGGAATGGTTCAAACATAGACAGTAAGAAGAGTCAGTTTTCTTGTACTTAATTCGGCATTGTGCCTTTTGTATTTAATTCCGATGCAATTTCTTTGTTTCATCAACTTTAAGTAGGTCAGAGGGATACAGTAAACCTGAAGTGAAGCATCGGAATCAATAACTAGTGTCTCAGGAATGGTTCAAAACATAGACAGTTAGAAGAGTCAGTTTTCTTGTACTTAAGTCGGCATTTCGCATTTTGTATTTAATTCCGTTGCAATTTCTGGGTTTCATCGTCAATAAGAACGTCAGAGGGATACAGTAAACCTGAGGTGAAGCAACGGAATCTATAACTAGTGTCACAGGAATGGTTCAAATATAGACAGTAAGAATTGTCAGTTTTCGTGTACTTAAGTCGGCATTGTGCCTTTTCTATTTAATTCCGATGCAATTTCTGGGTTTCATCGTCAATAAGAAGGTCAGAGGGATACAGTAAACTTGAAGTGAAGCATCGGAATCTATCATTAGTGTCCCAGGAATGGTTCAAAACATAGACAGTAAGAAGAGTCAGTTTTCTTGTACTTAAGTCGGCGTTGTACCTTTTGTATTTAATTCCGATGCAATTTCTGTGTTTCATCGTCAATAAGAGGGTCAGAGGGATACAGTAAACCTGAAGTGAAGCATCGGAATCTATAACTAGTGTCACAGGAATGGTTCAAAACATAGACAGGAAGAAGAGTCAGTTTTCTTGTACCTAAGTCGGCATTGTGCTTTTGTATTAGTTTCCGATGCAACTTCTGTGTTTCATCGTCAATACGAAGGTCAGAGGCTTACAGTAAACCTGAAGTGAAGCATCGGAATCTATAACTAGTGTCACAGGAATGGTTCAAAACATAGACAGTAAGAAGAGTTAGTTTTCTTGTACTTAAGTCGGCATTGTGCATTTTGTATTTAATTCCGAAGCAATTTCTGTGTTTCATCGTCAATAAGGTCAGAGGGATACAGTAAACCTGAAGTGAATCGTTGGAATCTATAACTTGTGTCACATGAATTGCTCAAAATATAGACAGTTAGAAGAGTCAGTTTTCTTGTACTTAAGTCGGCATTGTGCCTTTTATATTTAAATCCGATGCAATTTCATTGTTTCATCGTCTATAAGAAGGTCACAGGGATACAGTAGACATGAAGTGAAGCATCTGAATCTATAACTAGTGTCACAGGAATGGTTCAAACATAGACAGTAAGAAGAGTCAGTTTTCTTGTACTTAAGTCGGCATTGTGCCTTTTGTATTTAATTCCGATGCAATTTCATTGTTTGATCAACTTTAAGTAGGTCAGACGGATACAGTAAACCTGAAGTGAAGCATCGGAATCTATAACTAGTGTCTCAGGAATGGTTCAAAACATAGACAGTAAGAAGAGTCAGTTTTCTTGTACTTAAGTCGGCATTTCGCCTTTTGTATTTAATTCCGTTGCAATTTCTGTGTTTCATCGTCAATAAGAAGGTCAGAGGGATACAGTAAACCTGAGGTGAAGCATCGGAATCTATAACTAGTGTCACAGGAATGGTTCAAAGCATAGACAGTAAGAAGAGTCAGTTTTCGTGTACTTATGTCGGCATTGTGCCTTTTCTATTTAACTCCGATGCAATTTCTGGGTTTCATCGTCAATAAGAGGGTCAGAGGGATACAGTAAACCAGAAGTGAAGCATCGGAATCTATAACTAGTGACACAGGAATGGTTCAAAACATAGACAGTAAGAAGAGTCAGTTTTCTTGTACTTAAGTCGGCGTAGTACCTCTTGTATTTAATTCCGATGCAATTTCTGTGTTTCATCGTCAATAAGATGGTCAGAGGGATACAGTAAACCTGAAGTGAAGCATCGGAATCTATAACTTGTGTCTCAGGAATGGTTCAAAACATAGACAGTAAGAAGAGTCAGTCTTCTTGTACTTAAGTCGGCATTTCGCCTTTTGTATTTAATTCCGTTGCAATTTCTGTGTTTCATCGTCAATAAGAAGGTCAGAGGGACACAGTAAACCTGAGGTGAAGCATCGGAATCTATAAGTAGTGTCACAGGAATGGTTCAAAACATAGACAGTAAGAAGGGTCAGTTTTCGTGTACTTAAGTCGGCATTGAGCCTTTTCTATTTAATTCCTATGCAATTTCTGGGTTTCATCGTCAACAAGAAGGTCAGAGGGATACAGTAAACCTGAAGTGAAGCATCGGAATCTATAACTAGTGTCACAGGAATGGTTCAAAACATAGACAGTAAGAAGAGTCAGTTTTCTTGTACTTAAGTCTGCGTTGTACCTTTTGTATTTAATTCCGATGCAATATCTGTGTTTCATCGTCAATAAGAGGGTCAGAGGGATACAGTAAACCTGAAGTGAAGCATCGGAATCTACAACTAGTGTCACAGGAATGGTTCAAAACATAGACAGTAAGAAGAGTCAGTTTTCTTGTACTTAAGTCGGCATTGTGCCTTTTGTATTAATTTCCGATGCAACTTCTGTGTTTCATCGTCAACACGAAGGTCAGAGGGTTACAGTAAACCTGAAGTGAAGCATCGGAATCTATAACTAGTGTCACAGGAATGGTTCAAAACATAGACAGTAAGAAGAGTTAGTTTTCTTGTACTTAAGTCGGCTTTGTGAATTTTGTATTTAATTCCGAAGCAATTTCTGTGTTTCATCGTCAATAAGAAGGTCAGAGGGATACAGTAAACCTGAAGTGAATCATTGGAATCTGTAACTAGTGTCACATGAATTGCTCAAAATATAGACAGTTAGAAGAGTCAGTTTTCTTGTACTTAAGTCGGCATTGTGCCTTTTATATTTAATTCCGATGCAATTTCATTGTTCCATCGTCAATAAGAAGGTCAGAGGGATACAGTAGACCTGCAGTGAAGCATCGGAATCTATAACTAGTGTCACAGGAATGGTTCAAACATAGACAGTAAGAAGAGTCAGTTTTCTTGTACTTAAGTCGGCATTTCGATTTTTGTATTTAATTCCGTTGCAATTTCTGTGTTTCATCGGCAATAAGAAGGTCAGAGGGACACAGTAAACCTGAGGTGAAGCATCGGAATCTATAACTAGTGTCACAGGAATGGTTCAAAACATAGACAGTAAGAAGGGTCAGTTTTCGTGTACTTAAGTCGGCATTGAGCCTTTTCTATTTAATTCCTATGCAATTTCTGGGTTTCATCGTCAACAAGAAGGTCAGAGGGATACAGTAAACCTGAAGTGAAGCATCGGAATCTATAACTAGTGTCACAGGAATGGTTCAAAACATAGACAGTAAGAAGAGTCAGTTTTCTTGTACTTATGTCTGCGTTGTACCTTTTGTATTTAATTCCGTTGCAATTTCTGTTTTTCATCGTCAATAAGAAGGTCAGAGTGATACAGTAAACCTGAGGTGAAGCATCGGAATCTATAACTAGTGTCACAGGAATGGTTCAAAACATAGACAGTAAGAATTGTCAGTTTTCGTGTACTTAAGTCGGCATTGTGCCTTTTCTATTTAATTCCGATGCTATTGCTTTGTTTCATCAACTTTAAGTAGGTCAGAGGGATACAGTAAACCTGAAGTGAAGCATCGGAATCTATAACTAGTGTCTCAGGAATGGTTCAAAACATAGACAGTAAGAAGAGTCAGTTTTCTTGTACTTAAGTCGGCATTTCGCCTTTTGTATTTAATTCCGTTGCAATTTCTGTGTTTCATCGTCAATAAGAAGGTCAGAGGGATACAGTAAACCTGAAGTGAAGCATCGGAATCTATCACTAGTGTCACAGGAATGGTTCAAAACATAGACAGTAAGAAGAGTCAGTTTTCTTGTACTTAAGTCGGCGTTGTACCTTTTGTATTTAATTCCGATGCAATTTCTGTTTCTAATCGTCAATAAGAAGGTCAGAGGGACACAGTAAACCTGAGGTGAAGCATCGGAATCTATAACTAGTGTCACAGGAATGGTTCAAAACATAGACAGAAAGAAGGGTCAGTTTTCGTGTACTTAAGTCGGCATTGAGCCTTTTCTATTTAATTCCTATGCAATATCTGGGTTTCATCGTCAGCAAGAAGGTCAAAGGGATACAGTAAACCTGAAGTGAAGCATCGGAATCTATAACTAGTGTCACAGGAATGGTTCAAAACATAGACAATAAGAAGAGTCAGTTTTCTTGTACTTAAGTCGGCATTGTGCCTTTTGTATTAATTTCCGATGCAACTTCTGTGTTTCATCGTCAATACGAAGGTCAGAGGGATACAGTAAACCTGAAGTGAAGCATCGGAATCTATAACTAGTGTCACAGGAATGGTTCAAAACATAGACAGTAAGAAGAGTCAGTATTCTTGTACTTAAGTCGGCTTTGTGAATTTTGTATTTAATTCCGAAGCAATTTCTGTGTTTCATCGTCAATAAGAAGGTCAGAGGGATACAGTAAACCTGAAGTGAATCATTGGAATCTATAATTAGTGTCACATGAATTGCTCAAAATATAGACAGTTAGAAGAGTCAGTTTTCTTGTACTTAAGTCGGCATTGTGCCTATTATATTTAATTCCGATGCAATTTCATTGTTCCATCGTCAATAAGAAGGTCAGAGGGATACAGTAGACCTGCAGTGAAGCATCGGAATCTATAACTAGTGTCACAGGAATGGTTCAAACATAGACAGTAAGAAGAGTCATTTTTCTTGTACTTAAGTCGGCATTTCGCCTTTTGTATTTAATTCCGTTGCAATTTCTGTGTTTCATCGTCAATAAGAAGGTCAGAGGGACACAGTAAACCTGAGGTGAAGCATCGGAAACTATAACTAGTGTCACAGGAATGGTTCAAAACATAGACAGTAAGAAGGGTCAGTTTTCGAGTACTTAAGTCGGCATTGAGCCTTTTCTATTTAATTCCTATGCAATTTCTGGGTTTCATCGTCAACAAGAAGGTCAGAGGGATACAGTAAACCTGAAGTGAAGCATCGGAATCTATAACTAGTGTCACAGGAATGGTTCAAAACATAGACAGTAAGAAGAGTCAGTATTCTTGTACTTAAGTCTGCGTTGTACCTTTTGTATTTAATTCCGATGCAATATCTGTGTTTCATCGTCAATAAGAGGGTCAGAGGGATACAGTAAACCTGAAGTGAAGCATCGGAATCTACAACTAGTGTCACAGGAATGGTTCAAAACATAGGCAGTAAGAAGAGTCAGTTTTCTTGTACTTAAGTCGGCATTTCGCCTTTTGTATTTAATTCCGTTGCAATTTCTGTGTTTCATCGTCAATAAGAAGGTCAGAGGGATACAGTAAACCTGAAGTGAAGCATCGGAATCTATAACTAGTGTCTCAGGAGTGGTTCAAAACATAGACAGTAAGAAGAGTCAGTTTTCTTGTACTTAAGTAGGCATTTCGCCTTTTGTATTTAATTCCGTTGCAATTTCTGTGTTTCATCGTCAATAAGAAGGTCAGAGGGATACAGTAAACCTGAGGTGAAGCATCGGAATCTATAACTAGTGTCACAGGAATGGTTCAAAACATAGACAGAAAGAATTGTCAGTTTTCGTGTATTTAAGTCGGCATTGTGCCTTTTCTATTTAATTCCGATGCTATTTCTTTGTTTCATCAACTTTAAGTAGGTCAGAGGGATACAGTAAACCTGAAGTGAAGCATCGGAATCTATAACTAGTGTCTCAGGAATGGTTCAAAACTTAGACAGTAAGAAGAGTCAGTTTTCTTGTACTTAAGTCGGCATTTCGCCTTTTGTATTTAATTCCGTTGCAATTTCTGTGTTTCATCGTCAATAAGAAGGTCAGAGGGATACAGGAAACCTGAAGTGAAGCATCGGAATCTATCACTAGTGTCACAGGAATGGTTCACAACATAGACAGTAAGAAGAGTCAGTTTTCTTGTACTTAAGTCGGCGTTGTACCTTTTGTATTTAATTACGATGCAATTTCTGTGTTTCATCGTCAATAAGAAGGTCAGAGGGATACAGTAAACCTGAAGTGAAGCATCGGAATCTATAACTAGTGTCACAGGAATGGTTCAAAACATAGACAGTAAGAAGAGTCTGTTTTCTTGTACTTAAGTCGGCGTTGTACCTTTTGTATATAATTCCGATGCAATTCCTGTGTTTCATCGTCAATAAGAAGGTCAGAGGGATACAGTAAACCTGAAGTGTAGCATCGGAATCTATAACTAGTGTCTCAGGAATGGTTCAAAACATTGACAGTAAGAAGAGTCATTTTTCTTGTACTTAAGTCGGCATTTCGCCTTTTGTATTTAATTCCGTTGCAATTTCTGTGTTTCATCGTCAGTAAGAAGGTCAGAGGGATATAGTAAACCTGAGGTGAAGCATCGGAATCTATAACTAGTGTCACAGGAATGGTTCAAAACATAGACAGTAAGAAGGGTCAGTTTTCGTGTACTTAAATCGGCATTGCGCCTTTTCTATTTAATTCCTATGCAATTTCTGGGTTTCATCGTCAGCAAGAAGGTCAAAGGGATACAGTAAACCTGAAGTGAAGCATCGGAATCTATAACTAGTGTCACAGGAATGGTTCAAAACATAGACAGTAAGAAGAGTCAGTTTTCTTGTACTTAAGTCGGCATTGTGCCTTTTGTATTAATTTCCGATGCAACATCTGTGTTTCATCGTCAATACGAAGGTCACAGGGTTACAGTAAACCTGAAGTGAAGCATCGGCATCTATAACTAGTGTCACAGGAATGGTTCAAAACATAGACAGTAAGAAGAGTTAGTTTTCTTGTACTTAAGTCGGCATTGTGCCTTTTGTATTTAATTCCGAAGCAATTTCTGTGTTTCATCGTCAATAAGAAGGTCAGAGGGATACAGTAAACCTGAAGTGAATCATTGGAATCTATAACTAGTGTCACATGAATTGCTCAAAATATAGACAGTAAGAAGAGTCAGTTTTCATGTACTTAAGTCGGCATTGTGCCTTTTGTATTTAATTCCGATGCAATTTCATTGTTTCATCGTCAATAAGAAGGTCAGAGGGATACAGTAGACCTGAAGTGAAGCATCGGAATCTATAAATAGTGTCACAGGAATGGTTCAAAACATAGACAGTAAGAAGAGTCAGTTTTCTTGTACTTAAGTCGGCATTGTGCCTTTTGTATTTAATTCCGATGCAATTTCTTTGTTTCATCAACTTTAAGTAGGACAGAGGGATACAGTAAACCTGAAGTGAAGCATCGGAATCTATAACTAGTGTCTCAGGAATGGTTCAAAACATAGACAGTAAGAAGAGTCAGTTTTCGTGTACTTAAGTTGGCATTGTGCCTTTCTATTTATTTCCGATGCAATTTCTGGGTTTCATCGTCAATAAGAAGGTTTGAGGGATACAGTAAACCTGAAGTGAAGCATCGGAATCAATAACTAGTGTCACAGGAGTGGTTCAAAACATAGACAGTAAGAAGAGTCAGTTTTCTTGTACTTAAGTCTTCGTTGTACCTTTTGTATTTAATTCCGATGCAATTACTGTGTTTCATCGTCAATAAGAAGGTCACAGGGATACTGTAAACCTGAAGTGAAGCATCGGAATCTATAACTAGTGTCACAGGAATGGTTGAAAACATAGACAGTAAGAAGAGTCAGTTTTCTTGTACTTAAGTCGGCGTTGTACCTTTTGTATTTCATTCCGATGCAATTTTTGTGTTTCATCGTCAATAAGAAGGTCAGAGGGATACAGTAAACCTGAAGTGAAGCATCGGAATCTATAACTAGTGTCACAGGAATGGTTCAAAACATAGACAGCAAGAAGAGTCAGTTTTCTTGTACTTAAGTTGGCGTTGTACCTTTTGTATTAAATTCCGATGCAATTTCTGTGTTTCATCGTCAATAAGAATGTCAGAGGGATACAGTAAACCTGAAGTGAAGCATCGGAATCTATAACTAGTGTCTCAGGAATGGTTCAAAACATAGACAGTGAGAAGAGTCAGTTTTCTTGTACTTAAGTCGGCATTTCGCCTTTTGTATTTAATTCCGTTGCAATTTCTGTGTTTCATCGTCAGTAAGAAGGTCAGAGGGATACAGTAAACCTGAGGTGAAGCATCGGAATCTATAACTAGTGTCACAGGAATGGTTCAAATCATAGACAGTAAGAAGGGTCAGTTTTCGTGTACTTAAGTCGGCATTGTGACTTTTCTATTTAATTCCTATGCAATTTCTGGGTTTCATCTTCAGCAAGAAGGTCATAGGGATACAGTAAACCTGAAGTGAAAGCATCGGAATCTATAACTAGTGTCACAGGAATGGTTCAAAGCATAGACAGTAAGAAGAGTCAGTTTTCTTGTACTTAAGTCGGCGTTGTAACTTTTGTATTTAATTCCGATTCAATTTCTGTGTTTCATCATCAATAGGAAGTTCAGAGGGATACAGTAAACCTGAAGTGAAGCATCGGAATCTATAACTAGTGTCACAGGAATGGTTCAAATCATAGACAGTAAGAAGAGTCAGTTTTCTTGTACTTAAGTCGACATTGTGCCTTTTGTATTAATTTCCGATGCAACTTCTGTGTTTCATCGTCAATACGAATGTCAGAGGGTTACAGTAAACCTGAAGTGAAGCATCGGAATCTATAACTAGTGTCACAGGAGTGGTTCAAATCATAGACAGTAAGAAGAGTTAGTTTTGTTGTAATTAAGTCGGCATTGTTTATTTTGTATTTAATTCCGAAGCAATTTCTTTGTTTCATCGTCAATAAGAAGGTCAGAGGGATACAGTAAACCTGAAGTGAATCATTGGAATCTATAACTAGTGTCACATGAATTGCTCAAAATATAGACAGTAAGAAGAGTCAGTTTTCTTGTACTTAAGTCGGCATTGTGCCTTTTGTATTTAATTCCGTGGCAATTTCATTGTTTCATCGTCAATAAGAAGGTTTGAGGGATACAGTAGACCTGAAGTGAAGCATCGGAATCTATAACTAGTGTCACAGGAATGGTTCAAACATAGACAGTAAGAAGAGTCAGTTTTCTTGTACTTAATTCGGCATTGTGCCTTTTGTATTTAATTCCGATGCAATTTCTTTGTTTCATCAACTTTAAGTAGGTCAGAGGGATACAGTAAACCTGAAGTGAAGCATCGGAATCTATAACTAGTGTCTCAGGAATGGTTCAAAACATAGACAGTTAGAAGAGTCAGTTTTCTTGTACTTAAGTCGGCATTTCGCATTTTGTATTTAATTCCGTTGCAATTTCTGGGTTTCATCGTCAATAAGAACGTCAGAGGGATACAGTAAACCTGAGGTGAAGCAACGGAATCTATAACTAGTGTCACAGGAATGGTTCAAATATAGACAGTAAGAATTGTCAGTTTTCGTGTACTTAAGTCGGCATTGTGCCTTTTCTATTTAATTCCGATGCAATTTCTGGGTTTCATCGTCAATAAGAAGGTCAGAGGGATACAGTAAACTTGAAGTGAAGCATCGGAATCTATCATTAGTGTCCCAGGAATGGTTCAAAACATAGACAGTAAGAAGAGTCAGTTTTCTTGTACCTAAGTCGGCGTTGTACCTTTTGTATTTAATTCCGATGCAATTTCTGTGTTTCATCGTCAATAAGAGGGTCAGAGGGATACAGTAAACCTGAAGTGAAGCATCGGAATCTATAACTAGTGTCACAGGAATGGTTCAAAACATAGACAGGAAGAAGAGTCAGTTTTCTTGTACTTAAGTCGGCATTGTGCTTTTGTATTAGTTTCCGATGCAACTTCTGTCTTTCATCGTCAATACGAAGGTCAGAGGCTTACAGTAAACCTGAAGTGAAGCATCGGAATCTATAACTAGTGTCACAGGAATGGTTCAAAACATAGACAGTAAGAAGAGTTAGTTTTCTTGTACTTAAGTCGGCATTGTGCATTTTGTATTTAATTCCGAAGCAATTTCTGTGTTTCATCGTCAATAAGGTCAGAGGGATACAGTAAACCTGAAGTGAATCGTTGGAATCTATAACTTGTGTCACATGAATTGCTCAAAATATAGACAGTTAGAAGAGTCAGTTTTCTTGTACTTAAGTCGGCATTGTGCCTTTTATATTTAAATCCGATGCAATTTCATTGTTTCATCGTCTATAAGAAGGTCAGAGGGATACAGTAGACATGAAGTGAAGCATCTGAATCTATAACTAGTGTCACAGGAATGGTTCAAACATAGACAGTAAGAAGAGTCAGTTTTCTTGTTCTTAAGTCGGCATTGTGCCTTTTGTATTTAATTCCGATGCAATTTCTTTGTTTGATCAACTTTAAGTAGGTCAGACGGATACAGTAAACCTGAAGTGAAGCATCGGAATCTATAACTAGTGTCTCAGGAATGGTTCAAAACATAGACAGTAAGAAGAGTCAGTTTTCTTGTACTTAAGTCGGCATTTCGCCTTTTGTATTTAATTCCGTTGCAATTTCTGTGTTTCATCGTCAATAAGAAGGTCAGAGGGATACAGTAAACCTGAGGTGAAGCATCGGAATCTATAACTAGTGTCACAGGAATGGTTCAAAGCATAGACAGTTAGAAGAGTCAGTTTTCGTGTACTTATGTCGGCATTGTGCCTTTTCTATTTAACTCCGATGCAATTTCTGGGTTTCTGCGTCAATAAGAGGGTCAGAGGGATACAGTAAACCTGAAGTGAAGCATCGGAATCTATAACTAGTGACACAGGAATGGTTCAAATCATAGACAGTAAGAAGAGTCAGTTTTCTTGTACTTAAGTCGGTGTTGTACCTTTTGTATTTAATTCCGATGCAATTTCTGTGTTTCATCGTCAATAAGAAGGTCAGAGGGATACAGTAAACCTGAAGTGAAGCATCGGAATCTATAACTTGTGTCTCAGGAATGGTTCAAAACATAGACAGTAAGAAGAGTCAGTCTTCTTGTACTTAAGTCGGCATTTCGCCTTTTGTATTTAATTCCGTTGCAATTTCTGTGTTTCATCGTCAATAAGAAGGTCAGAGGGACACAGTAAACCTGAGGTGAAGCATCGGAATCTATAAGTAGTGTCACAGGAATGGTTCAAAACATAGACAGTAAGAAGGGTCAGTTTTCGTGTACTTAAGTCGGCATTGAGCCTTTTCTATTTAATTCCTATGCAATTTCTGGGTTTCATCGTCAACAAGAAGGTCAGAGGGATACAGTAAACCTGAAGTGAAGCATCGGAATCTATAACTAGTGTCACAGGAATGGTTCAAAACATAGACAGTAAGAAGAGTCAGTTTTCTTGTACTTAAGTCTGCGTTGTACCTTTTGTATTTAATTCCGATGCAATATCTGTGTTTCATCGTCAATAAGAGGGTCAGAGGGATACAGTAAACCTGAAGTGAAGCATCGGAATCTACAACTAGTGTCACAGGAATGGTTCAAAACATAGACAGTAAGAAGAGTCAGTTTTCTTGTACTTAAGTCGGCATTGTGCCTTTTGTATTAATTTCCGATGCAACTTCTGTGTTTCATCGTCAATACGAAGGTCAGAGGGTTACAGTAAACCTGAAGTGAAGCATCGGAATCTATAACTAGTGTCACAGGAATGGTTCAAAACATAGACAGTAAGAAGAGTTAGTTTTCTTGTACTTAAGTCGGCTTTGTGAATTTTGTATTTAATTCCGAAGCAATTTCTGTGTTTCATCGTCAATAAGAAGGTCAGAGGGATACAGTAAACCTGAAGTGAATCATTGGAATCTGTAACTAGTGTCACATGAATTGCTCAAAATATAGACAGTTAGAAGAGTCAGTTTTCTTGTACTTAAGTCGGCATTGTGCCTTTTATATTTAATTCCGATGCAATTTCATTGTTCCATCGTCAATAAGGAGGTCAGAGGGATACAGTAGACCTGCAGTGAAGCATCGGAATCTATAACTAGTGTCACAGGAATGGTTCAAACATAGACAGTAAGAAGAGTCAGTTTTCTTGTACTTAAGTCGGCATTTCGCCTTTTGTATTTAATTCCGTTGCAATTTCTGTGTTTCATCGGCAATAAGAAGGTCAGAGGGACACAGTAAACCTGAGGTGAAGCATCGGAATCTATAACTAGTGTCACAGGAATGGTTCAAAACATAGACAGTAAGAAGGGTCAGTTTTCGTGTACTTAAGTCGGCATTGAGCCTTTTCTATTTAATTCCTATGCAATTTCTGGGTTTCATCGTCAACAAGAAGGTCAGAGGGATACAGTAAACCTGAAGTGAAGCATCGGAATCTATAACTAGTGTCACAGGAATGGTTCAAAACATAGACAGTAAGAAGAGTCAGTTTTCTTGTACTTATGTCTGCGTTGTACCTTTTGTATTTAATTCCGTTGCAATTTCTGTTTTTCATCGTCAATAAGAAGGTCAGAGTGATACAGTAAACCTGAGGTGAAGCATCGGAATCTATAACTAGTGTCACAGGAATGGTTCAAAACATAGACAGTAAGAATTGTCAGTTTTCGTGTACTTAAGTCGGCATTGTGCCTTTTCTATTTAATTCCGATGCTATTTCTTTGTTTCATCAACTTTAAGTAGGTCAGAGGGATACAGTAAACCTGAAGTGAAGCATCGGAATCTATAACTAGTGTCTCAGGAATGGTTCAAAACATAGACAGTAAGAAGAGTCAGTTTTCTTGTACTTAAGTCGGCATTTCGCCTTTTGTATTTAATTCCGTTGCAATTTCTGTGTTTCATCGTCAATAAGAAGGTCAGAGGGATACAGTAAACCTGAAGTGAAGCATCGGAATCTATCACTAGTGTCACAGGAATGGTTCAAAACATAGACAGTAAGAAGAGTCAGTTTTCTTGTACTTAAGTCGGCGTTGTACCTTTTGTATTTAATTCCGATGCAATTTCTGTTTCTAATCGTCAATAAGAAGGTCAGAGGGACACAGTAAACCTGAGGTGAAGCATCGGAATCTATAACTAGTGTCACAGGAATGGTTCAAAACATAGACAGAAAGAAGGGTCAGTTTTCGTGTACTTAAGTCGGCATTGAGCCTTTTCTATTTCATTCCTATGCAATTTCTGGGTTTCATCGTCAACAAGAAGGTCAGAGGGATACAGTAAACCTGAAGTCAAGCATCGGAATCTATAACTAGTGTCACAGGAATGGTTCAAAACATAGACAGTAAGAAGAGTCAGTTTTCTTGTACTTAAGTCTGCGTTGTACCTTTTGTATTTAATTCCGATGCAATATCTGTGTTTCATCGTCAATAAGAGGGTCAGAGGGATACAGTAAACCTGAAGTGAAGCATCGGAATCTACAACTAGTGTCACAGGAATGGTTCAAAACATAGACAGTAAGAAGAGTCAGTTTTATTGTACTTAAGTCGGCATTGTGCCTTTTGTATTAATTTCTGATGCAACTTCTGTGTTTCATCGTCAATACGAAGGTCAGAGTGTTACAGTAAACCTGAAGTGAAGCATCGGAAACTATAACTAGTGTCACAGGAATGGTTCAAAACATAGACAGTAAGAAGAGTTAGTTTTCTTGTACTTAAGTCGGCTTTGTGAATTTTGTATTTAATTCCGAAGCAATTTCTGTGTTTCATCGTCTATAAGAAGGTCAGAGGGAGGCAGTAAACCTGAAGTGAATCATTGGAATCTATAACAAGTGTCACATGAATTGCTCAAAATATAGACAGTTAGAAGAGTCAGTTTTCTTGTACTTAAGTCGGCATTGTGCCTTTTATATTTAATTCCGATGCAATTTCATTGTTCCATCGTCAATAAGAAGGTCAGAGGGATACAGTAGACCTGCAGTGAAGCATCGCAATCTATAACTAGTGTCACAGGAATGGTTCAAACATAGACAGTAAGAAGAGTCAGTTTTCTTGTACTTAAGTCGGCATTTCGCCTTTTGTATTTAATTCCGTTGCAATTTCTGTGTTTCATCGTCAATAAGAAGGTCAGAGGGACACTCTAAACCTGAGGTGAAGCATCGGAATCTATAACTAGTGTCACAGGAATGGTTCAAATCATAGACAGTAAGAAGGGTCAGTTTTCGTGTACTTAAGTCGGCATTGTGACTTTTCTATTTAATTCCTATGCAATTTCTGGGTTTCATCGTCAGCAAGAAGGTCAGAGGGATACAGTAAACCTGAAGTGAAGCATCGGAATCTATAACTAGTGTCACAGGAATGGTTCAAAGCATAGACAGTAAGAAGAGTCAGTTTTCTTGTACTTAAGTCGGCGTTGTACCTTTTGTATTTAATTCCGATGCAATTTCTGTGTTTCATCATCAATAGGAAGTTCAGAGGGATACAGTAAACCTGAAGTGAAGCATCGGAATCTATAACTAGTGTCACAGGAATGGTTCAAACATAGACAGTAAGAAGAGTCAGTTTTCTTGTACTTAATTCGGCATTGTGCCTTTTGTATTTAATTCCGATGCAATTTCTTTGTTTCATCAACTTTAAGTAGGTCAGAGGGATACAGTAAACCTGAAGTGAAGCATCGGAATCTATAACTAGTGTCTCAGGAATGGTTCAAAACATAGACAGTAAGAAGAGTCAGTTATCTTGTACTTAAGTCGGCATTTCGCCTTTTGTATTTAATTCCGTTGCAATTTCTGGGTATCATCGTCAATAAGAACCTCAGAGGGATACAGTAAACCTGAGGTGAAGCATCGGAATCTATAACTAGTGTCACAGGAATGGTTCAAATATAGACAGTAAGAATTGTCAGTTTTCGTGTACTTAAGTCGGCATTGTGCCTTTTCTATTTAATTCCGATGCAATTTCTGGGTTTCATCGTCAATAAGAAGGTCAGAGGGATACAGTAAACCTGAAGTGAAGCATCGGAATCTATCATTAGTGTCCCAGGAATGCTTCAAAACATAGACAGTAAGAAGAGTCAGTTTTCTTGTACTTAAGTCGGCGTTGTACCTTTTGTATTTAATTCCGATGCAATTTCTGTGTTTCATCGTCAATAAGAGGGTCAGAGGGATACAGTAAACCTGAGGTGAAGCATCGGAATCTATAACTAGTGTCTCAGGAATGGTTCAAAACATAGACAGTAAGAAGAGTCAGTTTTCTTGTACTTAAGTCGGCGTTGTACCTTTTGCATTTAATTCCGATGCAGTTTCTGTGTTTCATCGTCAATAAGAAGGTCAGAGGGATACAGTAAACCTGAAGTGAAGCATCGGAATCTATAACTAGTGTCTCAGGAATGGTTCAAAACATAGACAGTAAGAAGAGTCAGTTTTCTTGTACTTAAGTCGGCATTTCGCCTTTTGTATTTAATTCCGTTGCAATTTCTGTGTTTCATCGTCAATAAGAAGGTCAGAGGGATACAGTAAACCTGAAGTGAAGCATCGGAATCTATCACTAGTGTCACAGGAATGGTTCAAAACATAGACAGTAAGAAGAGTCAGTTTTCTTGTACTTAAGTCGGCGTTGTACCTTTTGTATTTAATTCCGATGCAATTTCTGTTTCTAATCGTCAATAAGAAGGTCAGAGGGACACAGTAAACCTGAGGTGAAGCATCGGAATCTATAACTAGTGTCACAGGAATGGTTCAAAACATAGACAGAAAGAAGGGTCAGTTTTCGTGTACTTAAGTCGGCATTGAGCCTTTTCTATTTCATTCCTATGCAATTTCTGGGTTTCATCGTCAACAAGAAGGTCAGAGGGATACAGTAAACCTGAAGTCAAGCATCGGAATCTATAACTAGTGTCACAGGAATGGTTCAAAACATAGACAGTAAGAAGAGTCAGTTTTCTTGTACTTAAGTCTGCGTTGTACCTTTTGTATTTAATTCCGATGCAATATCTGTGTTTCATCGTCAATAAGAGGGTCAGAGGGATACAGTAAACCTGAAGTGAAGCATCGGAATCTACAACTAGTGTCACAGGAATGGTTCAAAACATAGACAGTAAGAAGAGTCAGTTTTATTGTACTTAAGTCGGCATTGTGCCTTTTGTATTAATTTCTGATGCAACTTCTGTGTTTCATCGTCAATACGAAGGTCAGAGTGTTACAGTAAACCTGAAGTGAAGCATCGGAAACTATAACTAGTGTCACAGGAATGGTTCAAAACATAGACAGTAAGAAGAGTTAGTTTTCTTGTACTTAAGTCGGCTTTGTGAATTTTGTATTTAATTCCGAAGCAATTTCTGTGTTTCATCGTCTATAAGAAGGTCAGAGGGAGGCAGTAAACCTGAAGTGAATCATTGGAATCTATAACAAGTGTCACATGAATTGCTCAAAATATAGACAGTTAGAAGAGTCAGTTTTCTTGTACTTAAGTCGGCATTGTGCCTTTTATATTTAATTCCGATGCAATTTCATTGTTCCATCGTCAATAAGAAGGTCAGAGGGATACAGTAGACCTGCAGTGAAGCATCGCAATCTATAACTAGTGACACAGGAATGGTTCAAACATAGACAGTAAGAAGAGTCAGTTTTCTTGTACTTAAGTCGGCATTTCGCCTTTTGTATTTAATTCCGTTGCAATTTCTGTGTTTCATCGTCAATAAGAAGGTCAGAGGGACACTCTAAACCTGAGGTGAAGCATCGGAATCTATAACTAGTGTCACAGGAATGGTTCAAATCATAGACAGTAAGAAGGGTCAGTTTTCGTGTACTTAAGTCGGCATTGTGACTTTTCTATTTAATTCCTATGCAATTTCTGGGTTTCATCGTCAGCAAGAAGGTCAGAGGGATACAGTAAACCTGAAGTGAAGCATCGGAATCTATAACTAGTGTCACAGGAATGGTTCAAAGCATAGACAGTAAGAAGAGTCAGTTTTCTTGTACTTAAGTCGGCGTTGTACCTTTTGTATTTAATTCCGATGCAATTTCTGTGTTTCATCATCAATAGGAAGTTCAGAGGGATTCAGTAAACCTGAAGTGAAGCATCGGAATCTATAACTAGTGTCACAGGAATGGTTCAAACATAGACAGTAAGAAGAGTCAGTTTTCTTGTACTTAATTCGGCATTGTGCCTTTTGTATTTAATTCCGATGCAATTTCTTTGTTTCATCAACTTTAAGTAGGTCAGAGGGATACAGTAAACCTGAAGTGAAGCATCGGAATCTATAACTAGTGTCTCAGGAATGGTTCAAAACATAGACAGTAAGAAGAGTCAGTTATCTTGTACTTAAGTCGGCATTTCGCCTTTTGTATTTAATTCCGTTGCAATTTCTGGGTATCATCGTCAATAAGAACGTCAGAGGGATACAGTAAACCTGAGGTGAAGTATCGGAATCTATAACTAGTGTCACAGGAATGGTTCAAATATAGACAGTAAGAATTGTCAGTTTTCGTGTACTTAAGTCGGCATTGTGCCTTTTCTATTTAATTCCGATGCAATTTCTGGGTTTCATCGTCAATAAGAAGGTCAGAGGGATACAGTAAACCTGAAGTGAAGCATCGGAATCTATCATTAGTGTCCCAGGAATGCTTCAAAACATAGACAGTAAGAAGAGTCAGTTTTCTTGTACTTAAGTCGGCGTTGTACCTTTTGTATTTAATTCCGATGCAATTTCTGTGTTTCATCGTCAATAAGAGGGTCAGAGGGATACAGTAAACCTGAGGTGAAGCATCGGAATCTATAACTAGTGTCACAGGAATGGTTCAAAACATAGACAGTAAGAAGAGTCAGTTTTCTTGTACTTAAGTCGGCGTTGTACCTTTTGTATTTAATTCCGATGCAGTTTCTGTGTTTCATCGTCAATAAGAAGGTCAGAGGGATACAGTAAACCTGAAGTGAAGCATCGGAATCTATAACTAGTGTCTCAGGAATGGTTCAAAACATAGACAGTAAGAAGAGTCAGTTTTCTTGTACTTAAGTCGGCATTTCGCCTTTTGTATTTAATTCCGTTGCAATTTCTGTGTTTCATCGTCAATAAGAAGGTCAGAGGGATACAGTAAACCTGAAGTGAAGCATCGGAATCTATCACTAGTGTCACAGGAATGGTTCAAAACATAGACAGTAAGAAGAGTCAGTTTTCTTGTACTTAAGTCGGCGTTGTACCTTTTGTATTTAATTCCGATGCAATTTCTGTTTCTAATCGTCAATAAGAAGGTCAGAGGGACACAGTAAACCTGAGGTGAAGCATCGGAATCTATAACTAGTGTCACAGGAATGGTTCAAAACATAGACAGAAAGAAGGGTCAGTTTTCGTGTACTTAAGTCGGCATTGAGCCTTTTCTATTTCATTCCTATGCAATTTCTGGGTTTCATCGTCAACAAGAAGGTCAGAGGGATACAGTAAACCTGAAGTCAAGCATCGGAATCTATAACTAGTGTCACAGGAATGGTTCAAAACATAGACAGTAAGAAGAGTCAGTTTTCTTGTACTTAAGTCTGCGTTGTACCTTTTGTATTTAATTCCGATGCAATATCTGTGTTTCATCGTCAATAAGAGGGTCAGAGGGATACAGTAAACCTGAAGTGAAGCATCGGAATCTACAACTAGTGTCACAGGAATGGTTCAAAACATAGACAGTAAGAAGAGTCAGTTTTATTGTACTTAAGTCGGCATTGTGCCTTTTGTATTAATTTCTGATGCAACTTCTGTGTTTCATCGTCAATACGAAGGTCAGAGTGTTACAGTAAACCTGAAGTGAAGCATCGGAAACTATAACTAGTGTCACAGGAATGGTTCAAAACATAGACAGTAAGAAGAGTTAGTTTTCTTGTACTTAAGTCGGCTTTGTGAATTTTGTATTTAATTCCGAAGCAATTTCTGTGTTTCATCGTCTATAAGAAGGTCAGAGGGAGGCAGTAAACCTGAAGTGAATCATTGGAATCTATAACAAGTGTCACATGAATTGCTCAAAATATAGACAGTTAGAAGAGTCAGTTTTCTTGTACTTAAGTCGGCATTGTGCCTTTTATATTTAATTCCGATGCAATTTCATTGTTCCATCGTCAATAAGAAGGTCAGAGGGATACAGTAGACCTGCAGTGAAGCATCGCAATCTATAACTAGTGTCACAGGAATGGTTCAAACATAGACAGTAAGAAGAGTCAGTTTTCTTGTACTTAAGTCGGCATTTCGCCTTTTGTATTTAATTCCGTTGCAATTTCTGTGTTTCATCGTCAATAAGAAGGTCAGAGGGACACTCTAAACCTGAGGTGAAGCATCGGAATCTATAACTAGTGTCACAGGAATGGTTCAAATCATAGACAGTAAGAAGGGTCAGTTTTCGTGTACTTAAGTCGGCATTGTGACTTTTCTATTTAATTCCTATGCAATTTCTGGGTTTCATCGTCAGCAAGAAGGTCAGAGGGATACAGTAAACCTGAAGTGAAGCATCGGAATCTATAACTAGTGTCACAGGAATGGTTCAAAGCATAGACAGTAAGAAGAGTCAGTTTTCTTGTACTTAAGTCGGCGTTGTACCTTTTGTATTTAATTCCGATGCAATTTCTGTGTTTCATCATCAATAGGAAGTTCAGAGGGATACAGTAAACCTGAAGTGAAGCATCGGAATCTATAACTAGTGTCACAGGAATGGTTCAAACATAGACAGTAAGAAGAGTCAGTTTTCTTGTACTTAATTCGGCATTGTGCCTTTTGTATTTAATTCCGATGCAATTTCTTTGTTTCATCAACTTTAAGTAGGTCAGAGGGATACAGTAAACCTGAAGTGAAGCATCGGAATCTATAACTAGTGTCTCAGGAATGGTTCAAAACATAGACAGTAAGAAGAGTCAGTTATCTTGTACTTAAGTCGGCATTTCGCCTTTTGTATTTAATTCCGTTGCAATTTCTGGGTATCATCGTCAATAAGAACGTCAGAGGGATACAGTAAACCTGAGGTGAAGCATCGGAATCTATAACTAGTGTCACAGGAATGGTTCAAATATAGACAGTAAGAATTGTCAGTTTTCGTGTACTTAAGTCGGCATTGTGCCTTTTCTATTTAATTCCGATGCAATTTCTGGGTTTCATCGTCAATAAGAAGGTCAGAGGGATACAGTAAACCTGAAGTGAAGCATCGGAATCTATCATTAGTGTCCCAGGAATGCTTCAAAACATAGACAGTAAGAAGAGTCAGTTTTCTTGTACTTAAGTCGGCGTTGTACCTTTTGTATTTAATTCCGATGCAATTTCTGTGTTTCATCGTCAATAAGAGGGTCAGAGGGATACAGTAAACCTGAGGTGAAGCATCGGAATCTATAACTAGTGTCACAGGAATGGTTCAAAACATAGACAGTAAGAAGAGTCAGTTTTCTTGTACTTAAGTCGGCGTTGTACCTTTTGTATTTAATTCCGATGCAGTTTCTGTGTTTCATCGTCAATAAGAAGGTCAGAGGGATACAGTAAACCTGAAGTGAAGCATCGGAATCTATAACTAGTGTCTCAGGAATGGTTCAAAACATAGACAGTAAGAAGAGTCAGTCTTCTTGTACTTAAGTCGGCATTTCGCCTATTGTATTTAATTCCGTTGCAATTTCTGTGTTTCATCGTCAATAAGAAGGTCAGAGGGACACAGTAAACCTGAGGTGAAGCATCGGAATCTATAACTAGTGTCACAGGAATGGTTCAAAACATAGACAGTAAGAATGGTCAGTTTTCGTTTACTTAAGTCGGCATTGAGCCTTTTCTATTTAATTCCTATGCAATTTCTGGGTTTCATCGTCAACAAGAAGGTCAGAGGGATACAGTAAACCGGAAGTGAAGCATCGGAATCTATAACTAGTGTCACAGGAATGGTTCAAAACATAGACAGTAAGAAGAGTCAGTTTTCTTGTACTTAAGTCTGCGTTGTACCTTTTGTATTTAATTCCGATGCAATATCTGTGTTTCATCGTCAATAAGAGGATCAGAGGGATACAGTAAACCTGAAGTGAAGCATCGGAATCTACAACTAGTGTCACAGGAATGGTTCAAAACATAGACAGTAAGAAGAGACAGTTTTCTTGTACTTAAGTCGGCATTGTGCCTTTTGTATTAAATTCCGATGCAACTTCTGTGTTTCATCGTCAATACGAAGGTCAGAGGGTTACAGTAAACCTGAAGTGAAGCATCGGAATCTATAACTAGTGTCACAGGAATGGTTCAAAACATAGACAGTAAGAAGAGTTAGTTTTCTTGTACTTAAGTCGGCTTTGTGAATTTTGTATTTAATTCCGAAGCAATTTCTGTGTTTCATCGTCAATAAGAAGGTCAGAGGGATACAGTAAACCTGAAGTGAATCATTGGAATCTATAACTAGTGTCACATGAATTGCTCAAAATATAGACAGTTAGAAGAGTCAGTTTTCTTGTACTTAAGTCGGCATTGTGCCTTTTATATTTAATTCCGATGCAATTTCATTGTTCCATCGTCAATAAGAAGGTCAGAGGGATACAGTAGACCTGCTGTGAAGCATCGTAATCTATAACTAGTGTCACAGCAATGGTTCAAACATAGACAGTAAGAAGAGTCAGTTTTCTTGTACTTAAGTCGGCATTTCGCCTTTTGTATTTTATTCCGTTGCAATTTCTGTGTTTCATCGTCAATAAGAAGGTCAGAGGGACACAGTAAACCTGAGGTGAAGCATCGGAATCTATAACTAGTGTCACAGGAATGGTTCAAAACATAGACAGTAAGAAGGGTCAGTTTTCGTGTACTTAAGTCGGCATTGAGCCTTTTCTATTTAATTCCTATGCAATTTCTGGGTTTCATCGTCAACAAGAAGGTCAGAGGGATACAGTAAACCTGAAGTGATGCATCGGAATCTATAACTAGTGTCATGGGAATGGTTCAAAACATAGACAGTAAGAAGAGTCAGTTTTCTTGTACTTAAGTCTGCGTTGTACCTTTTGTATTTAATTCCGATGCAATATCTGTGTTTCATCGTCAATAAGAGGGTCAGAGGGATACAGTAAACCTGAAGTGAAGCATCGAAATCTACAACTAGTGTCACAGGAATGGTTCAAAACATAGACAGTAAGAAGAGTCAGTTTTATTGTACTTAAGTCGGCATTGTGCCTTTTGTATTAATTTCTGGTGCAACTTCTGTGTTTCATCGTCAATACGAAGGTCAGAGTGTTACAGTAAACCTGAAGTGAAGCATCGGAAACTATAACTAGTGTCACAGGAATGGTTCAAAACATAGACAGTAAGAAGAGTTAGTTTTCTTGTACTTAAGTCGGCTTTGTGAATTTTGTATTTAATTCCGAAGCAATTTCTGTGTTTCATCGTCTATAAGAAGGTCAGAGGGAGGCAGTAAACCTGAAGTGAATCATTGGAATCTATAACAAGTGTCACATGAATTGCTCAAAATATAGACAGTTAGAAGAGTCAGTTTTCTTGTACTTAAGTCGGCATTGTGCCTTTTATATTTAATTCCGATGCAATTTCATTGTTCCATCGTCAATAAGAAGGTCAGAGGGATACAGTAGACCTGCAGTGAAGCATCGCAATCTATAACTAGTGTCACAGGAATGGTTCAAACATAGACAGTAAGAAGAGTCAGTTTTCTTGTACTTAAGTCGGCATTTCGCCTTTTGTATTTAATTCCGTTGCAATTTCTGTGTTTCATCGTCAATAAGAAGGTCAGAGGGACACTCTAAACCTGAGGTGAAGCATCGGAATCTATAACTAGTGTCACAGGAATGGTTCAAATCATAGACAGTAAGAAGGGTCAGTTTTCGTGTACTTAAGTCGGCATTGTGACTTTTCTATTTAATTCCTATGCAATTTCTGGGTTTCATCGTCAGCAAGAAGGTCAGAGGGATACAGTAAACCTGAAGTGAAGCATCGGAATCTATAACTAGTGTCACAGGAATGGTTCAAAGCATAGACAGTAAGAAGAGTCAGTTTTCTTGTACTTAAGTCGGCGTTGTACCTTTTGTATTTAATTCCGATGCAATTTCTGTGTTTCATCATCAATAGGAAGTTCAGAGGGATACAGTAAACCTGAAGTGAAGCATCGGAATCTATAACTAGTGTCACAGGAATGGTTCAAACATAGACAGTAAGAAGAGTCAGTTTTCTTGTACTTAATTCGGCATTGTGCCTTTTGTATTTAATTCCGATGCAATTTCTTTGTTTCATCAACTTTAAGTAGGTCAGAGGGATACAGTAAACCTGAAGTGAAGCATCGGAATCTATCACTAGTGTCTCAGGAATGGTTCAAAACATAGACAGTAAGAAGAGTCAGTTATCTTGTACTTAAGTCGGCATTTCGAATTTTGTATTTAATTCCGTTGCAATTTCTGGGTATCATCGTCAATAAGAACGTCAGAGGGATACAGTAAACCTGAGGTGAAGCATCGGAATCTATAACTAGTGTCACAGGAATGGTTCAAATATAGACAGTAAGAATTGTCAGTTTTCGTGTACTTAAGTCGGCATTGTGCCTTTTCTATTTAATTCCGATGCAATTTCTGGGTTTCATCGTCAATAAGAAGGTCAGAGGGATACAGTAAACCTGAAGTGAAGCATCGGAATCTATAACTAGTGTCTCAGGAATGGTTCAAAACATAGACAGTAAGAAGAGTCAGTCTTCTTGTACTTAAGTCGGCATTTCGCCTATTGTATTTAATTCCGTTGCAATTTCTGTGTTTCATCGTCAATAAGAAGGTCAGAGGGACACAGTAAACCTGAGGTGAAGCATCGGAATCTATAACTAGTGTCACAGGAATGGTTCAAAACATAGACAGTAAGAATGGTCAGTTTTCGTTTACTTAAGTCGGCATTGAGCCTTTTCTATTTAATTCCTATGCAATTTCTGGGTTTCATCGTCAACAAGAAGGTCAGAGGGATACAGTAAACCGGAAGTGAAGCATCGGAATCTATAACTAGTGTCACAGGAATGGTTCAAAACATAGACAGTAAGAAGAGTCAGTTTTCTTGTACTTAAGTCTGCGTTGTACCTTTTGTATTTAATTCCGATGCAATATCTGTGTTTAATCGTCAATAAGAGGATCAGAGGGATACAGTAAACCTGAAGTGAAGCATCGGAATCTACAACTAGTGTCACAGGAATGGTTCAAAACATAGACAGTAAGAAGAGACAGTTTTCTTGTACTTAAGTCGGCATTGTGCCTTTTGTATTAAATTCCGATGCAACTTCTGTGTTTCATCGTCAATACGAAGGTCAGAGGGTTACAGTAAACCTGAAGTGAAGCATCGAAATCTATAACTAGTGTCACAGGAATGGTTCAAAACATAGACAGTAAGAAGAGTTAGTTTTCTTGTACTTAAGTCGGCTTTGTGAATTTTGTATTTAATTCCGAAGCAATTTCTGTGTTTCATCGTCAATAAGAAGGTCAGAGGGATACAGTAATCCTGAAGTGAATCATTGGAATCTATAACTAGTGTCACATGAATTGCTCAAAATATAGACAGTTAGAAGAGTCAGTTTTCTTGTACTTAAGTCGGCATTGTGCCTTTTATATTTAATTCCGATGCAATTTCATTGTTCCATCGTCAATAAGAAGGTCAGAGGGATACAGTAGACCTGCTGTGAAGCATCGTAATCTATAACTAGTGTCACAGCAATGGTTCAAACATAGACAGTAAGAAGAGTCAGTTTTCTTGTACTTAAGTCGGCATTTCGCCTTTTGTATTTTATTCCGTTGCAATTTCTGTGTTTCATCGTCAATAAGAAGGTCAGAGGGACACAGTAAACCTGAGGTGAAGCATCGGAATCTATAACTAGTGTCACAGGAATGGTTCAAAACATAGACAGTAAGAAGGGTCAGTTTTCGTGTACTTAAGTCGGCATTGAGCCTTTTCTATTTAATTCCTATGCAATTTCTGGGTTTCATCGTCAACAAGAAGGTCAGAGGGATACAGTAAACCTGAAGTGATGCATCGGAATCTATAACTAGTGTCATGGGAATGGTTCAAAACATAGACAGTAAGAAGAGTCAGTTTTCTTGTACTTAAGTCTGCGTTGAACCTTTTGTATTTAATTCCGATGCAATATCTGTGTTTCATCGTCAATAAGAGGGTCAGAGGGATACAGTAAACCTGAAGTGAAGCATCGGAATCTACAACTAGTGTCACAGGAATGGTTCAAAACATAGACAGTAAGAAGAGTCAGTTTTCTTGTACTTAAGTCTGCATTTCGCCTTTTGTATTTAATTCCGTTGCAATTACTGTGTTTCATCGTCAATAAGAAGGTCAGAGGGATACAGTAAACCTGAAGTGAAACATCGGAATCTATAACTAGTGTCTCAGGAATGGTTCAAAACATAGATAGTAAGAAGAGTCACTTTTCTTGTACTTAAGTCGGCATTTCGCCTTTTGTATTTAATTCCGTTGCAATTTCTGTGTTTCATCGTCAATAAGAAGGTCAGAGGGATACAGTAAACCTGAGGTGAAGCATCGGAATCTATAACTAGTGTCACAGGAATGGTTCAAAACATAGACAGTAAGAATTGTCAGTTTTCGTGTACTTAAGTCGGCATTGTGCCTTTTCTATTTAATTCCGATGCTAGTTCTTTGTTTCATCAACTTTAAGTAGGTCAGAGGGATACAGTAAACCTGAAGTGAAGCTTCGGAATCTATAACTAGTGTCTCAGGAATGGTTCAAAACATAGACAGTAAGAAGAGTCAGTTTTCTTGTACTTAAGTCGGCATTTCGCCTTTTGTATTTAATTCCGTGGCAATTTCTGTGTTTCATCGTCAATAAGAAGGTCAGAGGGATACAGTAAACCTGAAGTGAGGCATCGGAATCTATCACTAGTGTCACAGGAATGGTTCAAAACATAGACAGTAAGAAGAGTCAGTTTTCTTGTACTTAAGTCGGCGTTGTACCTTTTGTATTTAATTCCGATGCAATTTCTGTGTTTCATCGTCAATAAGAAGGTCAGAGGGACACAGTAAACCTGAGGTGAAGCATCGGAATCTATAACTAGTGTCACAGGAATGGTTCAAAACATAGACAGTAAGAAGGGTCAGTTTTCGTGTACTTAAGTCGGCATTGAGCCTTTTCTATTTAATTCCTATGCAATTTCTGGGTTTCATCCTCAACAAGAAGGTCAGAGGGATACAGTAAACCTGAAGTCAAGCATCGGAATCTATAACTAGTGTCACAGGAATGGTTCAAAACATAGACAGTAAGAAGAGTCAGTTTTCTTGTACTTAAGTTTGCGTTGTACCTTTTGTATTTAATTCCGATGCAATATCTGTGTTTCATCGTCAATAAGAGGGTCAGAGGGATACAGTAAACCTGAAGTGAAGCATCGGAATCTACAACTAGTGTCACAGGAATGGTTCAAAACATAGACAGTAAGAAGAGTCAGTTTTCCTGTACTTTAGTCGGCATTGTGCCTTTTGTATTAATTTCCGATGCAACTTCTGTGTTTCATCGTCAATACGAAGGTCAGAGGGTTACAGTAAACCTGAAGTGAAGCATCGGAATCTATAACTAGTGTCACAGGAATGGTTCAAAACATAGACAGTAAGAAGAGTTAGTTTTCTTGTACTTAAGTCGGCTTTGTGAATTTTGTATTTAATTCCGAAGCAATTTCTGTGTTTCATCGTCAATAAGAAGGTCAGAGGGATACAGTAAACCTGAAGTGAATCATTGGAATCTATAACTAGTGTCACATGAATTGCTCAAAATATAGACAGTTAGTAGAGTCAGTTTTCTTGTACTTAAGTCGGCATTGTGCCTTTTATATTTAATTCCGATGCAATTTCATTGTTCCATCGTCAATAAGAAGGTCAGAGGTATACAGTAGAACTGCAGTGAAGCATCGGAATCTATAACTAGTGTCACAGGAATGGTTCAAACATAGACAGTAAGAAGAGTCGGTTTTCTTGTACTTAAGTCGGCATTTCGCCTTTTGTATTTAATTCCGTTGCAATTTCTGTGTTTCATCGTCAATAAGAAGGTCAGAGGGACACAGTAAACCTGAGGTGAAGCATCGGAATCTATAACTAGTGTCACAGGAATGGTTCAAAACATAGACAGTAAGAAGGGTCAGTTTTCGTGTACATAAGTCGGCATTGAGCCTTTTCTATTTAATTCCTATGCAATTTCTGGGTTTCATCGTCAACAAGAAGGTCAGAGGGATACAGTAAACCTGAAGTGAAGCATCGGAATCTATAACTAGTGTCACAGGAATGGTTCAAAACATAGACAGTAAGAAGAGTCAGTTTTCTTGTACTTAAGTCTGCGTTGTACCTTTTGTATTTAATTCCGATGCAATATCTGTGTTTCATCGTCAATAAGAGGATCAGAGGGATACAGTAACCCTGAAGTGAAGCATCGGAATCTACAACTAGTGTCACAGGAATGGTTCAAAACATAGACAGTAAGAAGAGTCAGTTTTCTTGTACTTAAGTCTGCATTTCGCCTTTTGTATTTAATTCCGTTGCAATTTCTGTGTTTCATCGTCAATAAGAAGGTCAGAGGGATACAGTAAACCTGAGGTGAAGCATCGGAATCTATAACAAGTGTCACAGGAATCGTTTAAAACATAGACAGTAAGACTTCTCAGTTTTCGTGTACTTAAGTCGGCATTGTGCCTTTTCTATTTAATTCCGATGCTATTTCTTTGTTTCATCAACTTTATGTAGGTCAGAGGGATACAGTAAACCTGAAGTGAAGCATCGGAATCTATAACTAGTGTCTCAGGAATGGTTCAAAACATAGACAGTAAGAAGAGTCAGTTTTCTTGTACTTAAGTCGGCATTTCGCCTTTTGTATTTAATTCCGTTGCAATTTCTGTGTTTCATCGTCAATAAGAAGGTCAGAGGGATACAGTAAACCTGAAGTGAAGCATCGGAATCTATCACTAGTGTCACAGGAATGGTTCAAAACATAGTCAGTAAGAAGAGTCAGTTTTCTTGTACTTAAGTCGGCGTTGTACCTTTTGTATTTAATTCCGATGCAATTTCTGTGTTTCATCGTCAATTAAAAGGTCAGAGGGATACAGTAAACCTGAAGTGAAGCATCGGAATCTATAACTAGTGTCACAGGAATGGTTCAAAACATAGACAGTAAGAAGAGTCAGTTTTCTTGTACTTAAGTCGGCGTTGTACCTTTTGTATATAATTCCGATGCAATTTCTGTGTTTCATCGTCAATAAGAAGGTCAGAGGGATACAGTAAACCTGAAGTGTAGCATCGGAATCTATAAATAGTGTCTCAGGAATGGTTTAAAACATTGACTGTAAGAAGAGTCAGTTTTCTTGTACTTAAGTCGGCATTTCGCCTTTTGTATTTAATACCGTTGCAATTTCTGTGTTTCATCGTCAGTAAGAAGGTCAGAGGGATATGGTAAACCTGAGGTGAAGCATCGGAATCTATAACTAGTGTCACAGGAATGGTTCAAAACATAGACAGTAAGAAGGGTCAGTTTTCGTGTACTTAAATCGGCATTGCGCCTTTTCTATTTAATTCCTATGCAATTTCTGGGTTTCATCGTCAGCAAGAAGGTCAAAGGGATACAGTAAACCTGAAGTGAAGCATCGGAATCTATAACTAGTGTCACAGGAATGGTTCAAAACATAGACAGTAAGAAGAGTCAGTTTTCTTGTACTTAAGTCGGCGTTGTACCTTTTGTATTTAATTCCGATGCAATTTCTGTGTTTCATCATCAATAGGAAGTTCAGAGGGATACAGTAAACCTGAAGTGAAGCATCGGAATCTATAACTAGTGTCACAGGAATGGTTGAAAACATAGACAGTAAGAAGAGTCAGTTTTCTTGTACTTAAGTCGGCATTGTGCCTTTTGTATTTAATTCCGAAGCAATTTCTGTGTTTCATCGTCAATAAGAAGGTCAGAGGGATACAGTAAACCTGTAGTGAATCATTGGAATCTATAACTAGTATGACATGAATTGCTCAAAATATAGACAGTAAGAAGAGTCAGTTTTCTTGTACTTAAGTCGGCATTGTGCCTTTTGTATTTAATTCCGATGCAATTTCATTGTTTCATCGTCAATAAGAAGGTCAGAGGGATACAGTAGACCTGAAGTGAAGCATCGGAATCTATAAATAGTGTCACAGGAATGGTTCAAAACATAGACATTAAGAAGAGTCAGTTTTCTTGTACTTAAGTCGGCATTGTGCCTTTTGTATTTAATTCCGATGCAATTTATTTGTTTCATCAACTTTCAGTAGGAAAGAGGGATACAGTAAACCTGAAGTGAAGCATCGGAATCTATAACTAGTGTCTCAGGAATGGTTCAAAGCATAGACAGTAAGAAGAGTCAGTTTTCGTGTACTTAAGTTGGCATTGTGCCTTTCTATTTATTTCCGATGCAATTTCTGGGTGTCATCGTCAATAAGAAGGTTTGAGGGATACAGTAAACCTGAAGTGAAGCATCGGAATCTATAACTAGTGTCACAGGAGTGGTTCAAAACATAGACAGTAAAAAGAGTCAGTTTTCTTGTACTTAAGTCGGCGTTGTACCTTTTGTATTAAATTCCGATGCAATTTCTGTGTTTCATCGTCAATAAGAATGTCAGAGGGATACAGTAAACCTGAAGTGATGCATCGGAATCTATAACTAGTGTCTCTGGAATGGTTCAAAACATAGACAGTAAGTAGAGTCAGTTTTCTTGTACTTAAGTCGGCATTTCGCCTTTTGTATTTAATTCCGTTGCAATTTCCGTGTTTCATCGTCAGTAAGAAGGTCAGAGGGATACAGTAAACCTGAGGTGAAGCATCGGAATCTATAACTAGTGTCACAGGAATGGTTCAAATCATAGACAGTAAGAAGGGTCAGTTTTCGTGTACTTAAGTCGGCATTGTGCCTTTTCTATTTAATTCCTATGCAATTTCTGGGTTTCATCGTCAGCAAGAAGGTCAGAGGGATACAGTAAACCTGAAGTGAAGCATCGGAATCTATAACTAGTGTCACAGGAATGGTTCAAAGCATAGACAGGAAGAAGAGTCAGTTTTCTTGTACTTAAGTCGGCGTTGTACCTTTTGTATTTAATTCCGATGCAATTTCTGTGTTTCATCATCAATAGGAAGTTCAGAGGGATACAGTAAAACTGAAGTGAAGCATCGGAATCTATAACTAGTGTCACAGGAATGGTTCAAAACATAGACAGTAAGAAGAGTCAGTTTTCTTGTACTTAAGTCGGCATTGTGCCTTTTGTATTAATTTCCGATGCAACTTCTGTGTTTCATCGTCAATACGAAGGTCAGAGGGTTACAGTAAACCTGAAGTGAAGCATCGGAATCTATAACTAGTGTCACAGGAATGGTTCAAAACATAGACAGTAAGAAGAGTTAGTTTTCTTGTAATTAAGTCGGCATTGTGCATTTTGTATTTAATTCCGAAGCAATTTCTTTGTTTCATCGTCAATAAGAAGGTCAGAGGGATACAGTAAACCTGAAGTGAATCATTGGAATCTATAACTAGTGTCACATGAATTGCTCAAAATATAGACAGTAAGAAGAGTCAGTTTTCTTGTACTTAAGTCGGCATTGTGCCTTTTGTATTTAATTCCGTGGCAACTTCATTGTTTCATCGTCAATAAGAAGGTTTGAGGGATACAGTGGACCTGAAGTGAAGCATCGGAATCTATAACTAGTGTCACAGGAATGGTTCAAACATAGACAGTAAGAAGAGTCAGTTTTCTTGTACTTAATTCGGCATTGTGCCTTTTGTATTTATTTCCGATGCAATTTCTTTGTTTCATCAACTTTAAGTAGGTCAGAGGGATACAGTAAACCTGAAGTGAAGCATCGGAATCTATAACTAGTGTCTCAGGAATGGTTCAAAACATAGACAGTAAGAAGAGTCAGTTTTCTTGTACTTAAGTCGGCATTTCGCCTTTTGTATTTAATTCCGTTGCAATTTCTGGGTTTCATCGTCAATAAGAACGTCAGAGGGATACAGTAAACCTGAGGTGAAGCATCGGAATCTATAACTAGTGTCACAGGAATGGTTCGAATGTAGACAGTAAGAATTGTCAGTTTTCGTGTACTTAAGTCGGCATTGTGCCTTTTCTATTTAATTCCGAAGCAATTTCTGGGTTTCATCGTCAATAAGAAGGTCAGAGGGATACAGTAAACCTGAAGTGAAGCATCGGAATCTATCATTAGTGTCCCACGAATGGTTCAAAACATAGACAGTAAGAAGAGTCAGTTTTCTTGTACTTAAGTCGGCGTTGTACCTTTTGTATTTAATTCCGACGCAATTTCTGTGTTTCATCGTCAAGAAGAGGGTCAGAGGGATTCAGTAAACCTGAAGTGAAGCATCGGAATCCATAACTAGTGTCACAGGAATGGTTCAAAACATAGACAGTAAGAAGAGTCAGTTTTCTTGTACTTAAGTCGACATTGTGCCTTTTGTATTGATTTCCGATGCAACTTCTGTGTTTCATCGTCAATACGAAGGTCAGAGGCTTACAGTAAACCTGAAGTGAAGCATCGGAATCCATAACTAGTGTCACAGGAATGGTTCAAAACATAGACATTAAGAAGAGTTATTTTTCTTGTACTTAAGTCGGCATTGTGCATTTTGTATTTAATTCCGAAGCAATTTCTGTGTTTCATCGTCAATAAGGTCAGAGGGAAACAGTACACCTGAAGTGAATCATTGGAATCTATAACTTGTGTCACATGAATTGCTCAAAATATAGACAGTTAGAAGAGTCAGTTTTCTTGTACTTAAGTCGGCATTGTGCCTTTTCTATTTAACTCCGATGCAATTTCTGGGTATCATCGTCAATAAGAAGGTCAGAGGGATACAGTAAACCTGAAGTGAAGCATCGGAATCTATAACTAGTGTCACATGAATTGCTCAAAATATAGACAGTAAGAAGAGTCAGTTTTCTTGTACTTAAGTCGGCATTGTGCCTTTTGTATTTAATTCCGATGCAATTTCATTGTTTCACCGTCAATAAGAAGGTCAGAGGGATACAGTAGACCTGAAGTGAAGCATCGGAATCTATAAATAGTGTCACAGGAATGGTTCAAAACATAGACAGTAAGAAGAGTCAGTTTTCTTGTACTTAAGTCGGCATTGTGCCTTTTGTATTTAATTCCGATGCAATTTCTTTATTTCATCAACTTTAAGTAGGACAGAGGGATACAGTAAACCTGAAGTGAAGCATCAGAATCTATAACTAGTGTCTCAGGAATGGTTCAAAACATAGACAGTAAGAAGAGTCAGTTTTCGTGTACTTAAGTTGGCATTGTGCCTTTCTATTTATTTCCGATGCAATTTCTGGGTTTCATCGTCAATTAGAAGGTTTGAGGGATACAGTAAACCTGAAGTGAAGCATCGGAATCTATAACTAGTGTCACAGGAGTGGTTCAAAACATAGACAGTAAGAAGAGTCAGTTTTCTTGTACTTAAGTCGGCGTAGTACCTTTTGTATTTAATTCCGATGCAATTACTGTGTTTCATCGTCAATAAGAAGGTCAGAGGGATACAGTAAACCTAAAGTGAAGCATCGGAATCTATAACTAGTGTCACAGGAATGGTTCAAAACATAGACCGTAAGAAGAGTCAGTTTTCTTGTACTTAAGTCGGCGTTGTACCTTTTGTATTTAATTCCGATGCAATTTCTGTGTTTCATCATCAATAAGAAGGTCAGAGGGATACAGTAAACCTGAAGTGAAGCATCGGAATCTATAACTAGTGTCACAGGAATGGTTCAAAACCTAGACTGTAAGAAGAGTCAGTTTTCTTGTACTTAAGTCGGCGTTGTACCTTTTGTATTTAATTCCGATGCAATTTCTGTGTTTCATCGTCAATAAGAATGTCAGAGGGATACAGTAAACCTGAAGTGAAGCATCGGAATCTATAACTAGTGTCACAGGAATGGTTCAAAGCATAGACAGTAAGAAGAGTCAGTTTTCTTGTACTTAAGTCGGCGTTGTACCTTTTGTATTTAATTCCGATGCAATTTCTGTGTTTCATCATCAATAGGAAGTTCAGAGGGATACAGTAAACCTGAAGTGAAGCATCGGAATCTATAACTAGTGTCACAGGAATGGTTCAAAACTTAGACAGTAAGAAGAGTCAGTTTTCTTGTACTTAAGTCGGCATTGTGCCTTTTGTATTAATTTCCGATGCAACTTCTGTGTTTCATCGTCAATACGAAGGTCAGAGGGTTACAGTAAACCTGAAGTGAAGCATCGGAATCTATAACTAGTGTCACAGGAATGGTTCAAAACATAGACAGTAAGAAGAGTTAGTTTTCTTGTAATTAAGTCGGCATTGTGCATTTTGTATTTAATTCCGAAGCAATTTCTTTGTTTCATCGTCAATAAGAAGGTCAGAGGGATACAGTAAACCTGAAGTGAATCATTGGAATCTATAACTAGTGTCACATGAATTGCTCAAAATATAGACAGTAAGAAGAGTCAGTTTTCTTGTACTTAAGTCGGCATTGTGCCTTTTGTATTTAATTCCGATGCAATTTCATTGTTTCATCGTCAATAAGAAGGTCAGAGGGATACAGTAGACCTGAAGTGAAGCATTGGAATCTATAAATAGTGTCACAGGAATGGTTCAAAACATAGACAGTAAGAAGAGTCAGTTTTCTTGTACTTAAGTCGGCATTGTGCCTTTTGTATTTAATTCCGATGCAATTTCTTTGTTTCATCAACTTTAAGTAGGACAGAGGGATACAGTAAACCTGAAGTGAAGCATCGGAATCTATAACTAGTGTCTCAGGAACGGTTCAAAACATAGACAGTAAGAAGAGTCAGTTTTCGTGTACTTAAGTTGGCATTGTGCCTTTCTATTTATTTCCGATGCAATTTCTGGGTTTCATCGTCAATAAGAAGGTTTGAGGGATACAGTAAACCTGAAGTGAAGCATCGGAATCTATAACTAGTGTCACAGGAGTGGTTCAAAACATAGACAGTAAGAAGAGTCAGTTTTCTTGTACTTAAGTCGGCGTTGTACCTTTTGTATTTAATTCCGATGCAATTACTGTGTTTCATCGTCAATAAGCAGGTCAGAGGTATACAGTAAACCTGAAGTGAAGCATCGGAATCTATAACTAGTGTCACAGGAATGGTTCAAAACATAGACAGTAAGAAGAGTCAGTTTTCTTGTACTTAAGTCGGCGTTGTTCCTTTTGTATTTAATTCCGATGCAATTTCTGTGTTTCATCGTCAATAAGAAGGTCAGAGGGATACAGTAAACCTGGAGTGAATCATCGGAATCTATAACTAGTGTCACAGGAATGGTTCAAAACATAGACAGTAAGAAGAGTCAGTTTTCTTGTACTTAAGTCGGCGTTGTACCTTTTGTATTAAATTCCGATGCAATATCTGTGTTTCATCGTCAATAAGATTGTCAGAGGGATACAGTAAACCTGAAGTGATGCATCGGAATCTATAACTAGTGTCTCAGGAATGGTTCAAAACATAGATAGTAAGAAGAGTCAGTTTTCTTGTACTTAAGTCGGCATTTCGCCTTTTGTATTTAATTCCGTTGCAAGTTCTGTGTTTCATCGTCAGTAAGAAGGTCAGAGGGATACAGTAAACCTGAGGTGAAGCATCGGAATCTATAACTAGTGTCACAGGAATGGTTCAAATCATAGACAGTAAGAAGGGTCAGTTTTCGTGTACTTAAGTCGGCATTGTGCCTTTTCTATTTAATTCCTATGCAATTTCTGGGTTTCATCGTCAGCAAGAAGGTCAGAGGGATACAGTAAACCTGAAGTGAAGCATCGGAATCTATAACTAGTGTCACTGGAATGGTTCAAAGCATAGACAGTAAGAAGAGTCAGTTTTCTTGTACTTAAGTCGGCGTTGTACCTTTTGTATTTAATTCCGATGCAATTTCTATGTTTCATCATCAATGGGAAGTTCAGAGGGATACAGTAAACCTGAAGTCAAGCATCGGAATCTATAACTAGTGTCACAGGAATGGTTCAAAACATAGACAGTAAGAAGAGTCAGTTTTCTTGTACTTAAGTCGGCATTGTGCCTTTTGTATTAATTTCCGATGCAACTTCTGTGTTTCATCGTCAATACGAAGGTCAGAGGGTTACAGTAAACCTGAAGTGAAGCATCGGAATCTATAACTAGTGTCACAGGAATGGTTCAAAACATAGACAGTAAGAAGAGTTAGTTTTCTTGTAATTAAGTCGGCATTGTGCATTTTGTATTTAATTCCGAAGCAATTTCTTTGTTTCATCGTCAATAAGAAGGTCAGAGGGATACAGTAAACCTGAAGTGAATCATTGGAATCTATAACTAGTGTCACATGAATTGCTCAAAATATAGACAGTAAGAAGAGTCAGTTTTCTTGTACTTGAGTCGGCATTGTGCCTTTTGTATTTAATTCCGTGGCAATTTCATTGTTTCATCGTCAATAAGAAGGTTTGAGGGATACAGTAGCCCTGAAGTGAAGCATCGAAATCTATAACTAGTGTCGCAGGAATGGTTCAAACATAGACAGTAAGAAGAGTCAGTTTTCTTGTACTTAATTCGGCATTGTGCCTTTTGTATTTAATTCCGATGCAATTTCTTTGTTTCATCAACTTTAAGTAGGTCAGAGGGATACAGAAAACCTGAAGTGAAGCATCGGAATATATAACTAGTGTCTCAGGAATGGTTCAAAACATAGACAGTAAGAAGAGTCAGTTTTCTTGTACTTAAGGTGGCATTTCGCCTTTTGTATTTAATTCCGTTGCAATTTCTGGGTCTCATCGTCAATAAGAACGTCAGAGGGATACAGTAAACCTGAGGTGAAGCATCGGAATCTATAACTAGTGTCACAGGAATGGTTCAAATATAGACAGTGAGAATTGTCAGTTTTCGTGTACTTAAGTCGGCATTGTGCCTTTTTATTTAATTCCGATGCAATTTCTGGGTTTCATCGTCAATAAGAAGGTCAGAGGGATACAGTAAACCTGAAGTGAAGCATCGGAATCTATCATTAGTGTCCCACGAATGGTTCAAAACATAGACAGTAAGAAGAGTCAGTTTTCTTGTACTTAAGTCGTCGTTGTACCTTTTGTATTTAATTCCGATGCAATTTCTGTGTTTAATCGTCAAGAAGAGGGTCAGAGGGATACAGTAAACCTGAAGTGAAGCATCGGAATCTATAACTAGTGTCACAGGAATGGTTCAAAACATAGACAGTAAGAAGAGTCAGTTTTCTTGTACTTAAGTCGACATTGTGCCTTTTGTATTAATTTCCGATGCAACTTCTGTGTTTCATCGTCAATACGAAGGTCAGAGGCTTACAGTAAACCTGAAGTGAAGCATCGGAATCTATAACTAGTGTCACAGGAATGGTTCAAAACATAGACAGTAAGAAGAGTTAGTTTTCTTGTACTTAAGTCGGCATTGTGCATTTTGTATTTAATTCCGAAGCAATTTCTGTGTTTCATCGTCAATAAGGTCAGAGGGAAACAGTAAACCTGAAGTGAATCATTGGAATCTATAACTTGTGTCACATGAATTGCTCAAAATATAGACAGTTAGAAGAGTCAGTTTTCTTGTACTTAAGTCGGCATTGTGCCTTTTATATTTAATTCCGATGCAATTTCATTGTTTCATCGTCTATAAGAAGGTCAGAGGGATACAGTAGACATGAAGTGAAGCATCGGAATCTATAACTAGTGTCACAGGAATGGTTCAAAAATAGACAGTAAGAAGAGTCAGTTTTCTTGTACTTAAGTCGGCATTGTGCCTTTTGTATTTAATTCCGATGCAATTTCTTTGTTTGATCAACTTTAAGTAGGTCAGACGGATACAGTAAACCTGAAGTGAAGCATCGGAATCTATAACTAGTGTCTCAGGAATGGTTCAAAACATAGACAGTAAGAAGAGTCAGTTTTCTTGTACTTAAGTCGGCATTTCGCCTTTTGTATTTAATTCCGTTGCAATTACTGTGTTTCATCGTCAATAAGAAGGTCAGAGGGATACAGTAAACCTGAGGTGAAGCATCGGAATCTATAACTAGTGTCACAGGAATGGTTCAAAGCATAGACAGTAAGAAGAGTCAGTTTTCGTGTACTTATGTCGGCATTGTGCCTTTTCTATTTAACTCCGATGCAATTTCTGGGTATCATCGTCAATAAGGTCAGAGGGATACAGTAAACCTGAAGTGAAGCATCGGAATCTATAACTAGTGTCACAGGAATGGTTCAAAACATAGACAGTAAGAAGAGTCAGTTTTCTTGTACTTAAGTCGGCGTTGTACCTTTTGTATTTAATTCCGATGCAATCTCTGTGTTTCATCGTCAATAAGAAGGTCAGAGGGATACAGTAAACCTGAAGTGAAGCATCGGAATCTATAACTAGTGTCTCAGGAATGGTTCAAATCATCGACAGTAAGGAGAGTCAGTTTTCTTGTACTTAAGTCGGCATTTCGCCTTTTGTATTTAATTCCGTTGCAATTTCTGTGTTTCATCGTCAGTAAGAAGGTCAGAGGGATCCAGTAAACCTGAGCTGAAGCATCGGAATCCATAACTAGTGTCACAGGAATGGTTCAAAACATAGACAGTTAGAAGGGTCAGTTTTCGTGTACTTAAGTCGGCATTGTGCCTTTTCTATTTAATTCCTATGCAATTTCTGGGTTTCATCGTCAGCAAGAAGGTGAAAGGGATACAGTAAACCTGAAGTGAAGCATCGGAATCTATAACTAGTGTCACAGGAATGGTTCAAAACATAGACAGTAAGAAGAGTCAGTTTTCTTGTACTTAAGTCGGCGTTGTACCTTTTGTATTTAATTCCGATGCAATTTCTGTGTTTCATCATCAATAGGAAGTTCAGAGGGATACAGTAAACCTGAAGTGAAGCATCGGAATCTATAACTAGTGTCACAGGAATGGTTCAAAACATAGACTGTAAGAAGAGTCAGTTTTCTTGTACTTAAGTCGGCATTGTGCCTTTTGTATAAATTTCCGATGCAACTTCTGTGTTTCATCGTCAATAAGAAGGTCAGAGGGATACAGTAAACCTGAAGTGAATCATTGGAATCTATAACTAGTGTCACATGAATTGCTCAAAATATAGACAGCAAGAAGAGTCAGTTTTCTTGTACTTAAGTCGGCATTGTGCCTTTTGTATTTAATTCCGATGCAATTTCATTGTTTCATCGTCAATAAGAAGGTCAGAGGGATACAGTAAACCTGAGGTGAAGCATCGGAATCTATAACTAGTGTCACAGGAATGGTTCAAAACATAGACAGTAAGAAAATTCATTTTTCTTGTACTTAAGTCGGCATTTCGCCTTTTGTATTTAATTCCGTTGCAATTTCTGTGTTTCATCGTCAATAAGAAGGTCAGAGGGATACAGTAAACCTGAGGTGGAGCATCGGAATCTGTAACTAGTGTCACAGGAATGGTTCAAAACATAGACAGTAAGAATTGTCAGTTTTTGTGTACTTAAGTCGGCATTGTGCCTTTTCTATTTAATTCCGATGCAATTTCTGGGTTCCATCGTCAATAAGAAGGTCAGAGGGATACAGTAAACCTGAAGTGAAGCATCGGAATCTATCACTAGTGTCACAGGAATGGTTCAAAACATAGACAGTAAGAAGAGTCAGTTTTCTTGTACTTAAGTCGGCGTTGTACCTTTTGTATGTAATTCCGATGCAATTTCTGTGTTTCATCGTCAATAAGAAGGTCAGAGGGATACAGTAGAGCTGAAGTGAAGCATCGGAATCTATAACTAGTGTCACAGGAATGGTTCAAACATAGACAGTAAGAAGAGTCAGTTTTCTTGTACTTAAGTCTGCATTGTGCCTTTTGTGTTTAATTCCGATGCAATTTCTTTGTTTCATCAACTTTAAGTAGGACAGAGGGATACAGTAAACCTGAAGTGAAGCATCGGAATCTATAACTAGTGTCTCAGGAATGGTTCAGAACTTAGACAGTAAGAAGAGTCAGTTTTCTTGTACTTAAGTGGGCATTGTGCCTTTTGTTTTTAATTCCGAAGCAATTTCTGTGTTTCATCGTCAATAAGAAGGTCAGAGGGATACAGTGAACCGGAAGTGAAGCATCTGAATCTATAACTAGTGTTACAGGAATGGTTCAAAACATAGCCAGTAAAAAGAGTCAGTTTTCTTGTACTTAAGTCGGCATTGTGCCTTTTGTATTTAATTCCGATGCAATTTCTATGTTTCATCGTCAATAAGATCAGAGGAATACAGTAAACCTGAAGTGAAGCATCGGAATCTATAACTAGTATAACAGGAATGGTTCAAAACACAGACAGTAAGAAGGGTCAGTTTTCTTGTACTTAAGTCGTCATTGTGCCATTTGTATTTAATTCCGATGCAATATCTGTGTTTCATCGTCAATAAGAAGGTCAGAGGGATACAGTAAACCTGAAGTGAAGCATCGGAATCTATATCTAGTGTCACACAAATGGTTCAAAACATAGACTGTATAAAGAGCTAGTTTTCTTGTACTTAAGTCGGCATTGTGCCTTTTGTATTTAACTCCGATGCAATATCTGTGTTTCATCGTCAATAAGAAGGTCAGAGGGATACAGTAAACCTGATGTGAAGCATCGGAATCTATAACTAGTGTCATAGGAATGGTTCAAAACATAGACAGCAAGAAGAGTCAGTTTTTTTGTACTTAAGTCGGCGTTGTACCTTTTGTATTAAATTCCGATGCAATTTCTGTGTTTCATCGTCAATAAGAATGTCAGAGGGATACAGTAAACCTGAAGTGATGCATCGGAATCTATAACTAGTGTCTCAGGAATGGTTCAAAACATAGACAGTAAGAAGAGTCAGTTTTCTTGTACTTAAGTCGGCATTTCGCCTTTTGTATTTAATTCCGTTGCTATTTCTGTGTTTCATCGTCAGTAAGAAGGTCAGAGGGATACAGTAAACCTGAGGTGAAGCATCGGAATCTATAACTAGTGTCACAGGAATTGTTCAAATCATAGACAGTAAGAAGGGTCAGTTTTCGTGTACTTAAGTCGGCATTGTGCCTTTTCTATTTAATTCCTATTCATTTTCTGGGTATCATCGTCAGCAAGAAGGTCAGAGGGATACAGTAAACCTGAAGTGAAGCATCGGAATCTATAACTAGTGTCACAGGAATGGTTCAAAGCATAGACAGTAAGAAGAGTCAGTTTTCTTGTACTTAAGTCGGCGTTGTACCTTTTGTATTTAATTCCGATGCAATTTCTGTGTTTCATCATCAATAGGAAGTTCAGAGGGATACACTAAACCTGAAGTGAAGCATCGGAATCTATTACTAGTGTCACAGGAATGGTTCAAAACATAGACAGTAAGAAGAGTCAGTTTTCTTGTACTTAAGTCGGCATTGTGCCTTTTGTATTAATTTCCGATGCAACTTCTGTGTTTCATCGTCAATACGAAGGTCAGAGGGTTACAGTAAACCTGAAGTGAAGCATCGGAATCTATAACTAGTGTCACAGGAATGGTTCAAACATAGACAGTAAGAAGAGTTAGTTTTCTTGTAATTAAGTCGGCATTGTGCATTTTGTATTTAATTCCGAAGCAATTTCTTTGTTTCATCGTCAATAAGAAGGTCAGAGGGATACAGTAAACCTGAAGTGAATCATTGGAATCTATAACTAGTGTCACATGAATTGCTCAAAATATAGACAGTAAGAAGAGTCAGTTTTCTTGTACTTAAGTCGGCATTGTGCCTTTTGTATTTAATTCCGTGGCAATTTCATTGTTTCATCGTCAATAAGAAGGTTTGAGGGATACAGTAGACCTGAAGTGAAGCATCGGAATCTATAACTAGTGTCACAGGAATGGTTCAAACATAGACAGTAAGAAGATTCAGTTTTCTTGTACTTAATTCGGCATTGTGCCTTTTGTATTTAATTCCGTTGCAATTTCTTTGTTTCATCAACTTTAAGTAGGTCAGAGGGATACAGTAAACCTGAAGTGAAGCATCGGAATCTATAACTAGTGTCTCAGGAATGGTTCAAAACATAGACAGTAAGAAGAGTCAGTTTTCTTGTACTTAAGTCGGCATTTCGCCTTTTGTATTTAATTCCGTTGCAATTTCTGGGTTTCATCGTCAATAAGAACGTCAGAGGGATACAGTAAACCTGAGGTGAAGCATCGGAATCTATAACTAGTGTCACAGGAATGGTTCAAATATAGACAGTAAGAATTGTCAGTTTTCGTGTACTTAAGTCGGCATTGTGCCTTTTCTATTTAATTCCGATGCAATTTCTGGGTTTCATCGTCAATAAGAAGGTCAGAGGGATACAGTAAACCTGAAGTGAAGCATCGGAATCTATCATTAGTGTCCCACGAATGGTTCAAAACATAGACAGTAAGAAGAGTCAGTTTTCTTGTACTTAAGTCGGCGTTGTACCTTTTGTATTTAATTCCGATGCAATTTCTGTGTTTCATCGTCAAGAAGAGGGTCAGAGGGATACAGTAAACCTGAAGTGAAGCATCGGAATCTATAACTAGTGTCACAGGAATGGTTCAAAACATAGACAGTAAAAAGAGTCAGTTTTCTTGTACTTAAGTCGACATTGTGCCTTTTGTATTAATTTCCGATTCAACTTCTGTGTTTCATCGTCAATACGAAGGTCAGAGGCTTACAGTAAACCTGAAGTGAAGCATCGGAATCTATAACTAGTGTCACAGGAATGGTTCAAAACATAGACAGTAAGAAGAGTTAGTTTTCTTGTACTTAAGTCGGCATTGTGCATTTTGTATTTAATTCCGAAGCAATTTCTGTGTTTCATCGTCAATAAGGTCAGAGGGAAACAGTAAACCTGAAGTGAATCATTGGAATCTATAACTTGTGTCACATGAATTGCTCAAAATATAGACAGTTAGAAGAGTCAGTTCTCTTGTACTTAAGTCGGCATTGTGCCTTTTATATTTAATTCCGATGCAATTTCATTGTTTCATCGTCTATAAGAAGGTCAGAGGGAGACAGTAGACAATAAGTGAAGCATCGGAATCTATAACTAGTCTCACAGGAATGGTTCAAACATAGACACTAAGAAGAGTCAGTTTTCTTGTACTTAAGTCGGCATTGTGCCTTTTGTATTCAATTCCGATGCAATTTCTTTGTTTGATCAACTTTAAGTAGGTCAGACGGATACAGTAAACCTGAAGTGAAGCATCGGAATCTATAACTAGTGTCTCAGGAATGGTTCAAAACATAGACAGTAAGAAGAGTCAGTTTTCTTGTACTTAAGTCGGCATTTCGCCTTTTGTATTTAATTCCGTTGCAATTTCTGTGTTTCAACGTCAATAAGAAGGTCAGTGGGATACAGTAAACCTGAGGTGAAGCATCGAAATCTATAACTAGTGTCACAGGAATGGTTCAAAGCATAGACAGTAAGAAGAGTCAGTTTTCGTGTACTTATGTCGGCATTGTGCCTTTTCTATTTAACTCCGATGCAATTTCTGGGTATCATCGTCAATAAGAAGGTCAGAGGGATACAGTAAACCTGAAGTGAAGCATCGGAATCTATAACTAGTGTCACAGGAATGGTTCAAAACATAGACAGTAAGAAGAGTCAGTTTTCTCGTACTTAAGTCGGCGTTGTACCTTTTGTATTTAATTCCGATGCAATTTCTGTGTTTCATCGTCAATAAGAAGGTCAGAGGGATACAGTAAACCTGAAGTGAAGCATCGGAATCTATAACTAGTGTCTCAGGAATGGTTCAAATCATCGACAGTAAGAAGAGTCAGTTTTCTTGTTCTTAAGTCGGCATTTCGCCTTTTGTATTTAATTACGTTGCAATTTCTGTGTTTCATCGTCAGTAAGAAGGTCAGAGGGATCCAGTAAACCTGAGGTGAAGCATCGGAATCTATAACTAGTGTCACAGGAATGGTTCAAAACATAGACAGTAAGAAGGGTCAGTTTTCGTGTACTTAAGTCGGCATTGTGCCTTTTCTATTTAATTCCTATGCAATTTCTGGGTTTCATCGTCAGCAAGAAGGTCAAAGGGATACAGTAATCCTGAAGTGAAGCATCGGAATCTATAACTAGTGTCACATGAATGGTTCAAAACATAGACAGTAAGAAGAGTCAGTTTTCTTGTACTTAAGTCGGGGTTGTACCTTTTGTATTTAATTCCGATGCAATTTCTGTGATTCATCATCAATAGGAAGTTCAGAGGGATACAGTAAACCTGAAGTGAAGCATCGGAATCTATAACTAGTGTCACAGGGATGGTTCAAAACATAGACTGTAAGAAGAGTCAGTTTTCTTGTACTTAAGTCGGCATTGTGCCTTTTGTATTAATTTCCGATGCAACTTCTGTGTTTCATCGTCAATAAGAAGGTCAGAGGGATACAGTAAACCTGAGGTGGAGCATCGGAATCTATAACTAGTGTCACAGGAATGGTTCAAAACATAGACAGTAAGAAGAGTCAGTTTTCTTGTACTTAAGTCTGCATTGTGCCTTTTGTATTTAATTCCGATGCAATTTCTTTGTTTCATCAACTTTAAGTAGGACAGAGGGATACAGTAAACCTGAAGTGAAGCATCGGAATCTATAACTAGTGTCTCAGGAATGGTTCAGAACTTAGACAGTAAGAAGAGTCAGTTTTCTTGTACTTAAGTCGGCATTGTGCCTTTTGTATTTAATTCCGAAGCAATTTCTGTGTTTCATCGTCGATAAGAAGGTCAGAGGGATACAGTAAACCGGAAGTGAAGCATCTGAATCTATAACTAGTGTTACAGGAATGGTTCAAAACATAGACAGTAAAAAGAGTCAGTTTTCTTGTACTTAAGTCGGCATTGTGCCTTTTGTATTTAATTCCGATGCAATTTCTATGTTTCATCGTCAATAAGGTCAGAGGAATACAGTAAACCTGAAGTGAAGCATCGGAATCTATAACTAGTATAACAGGAATGGTTCAAAACACAGACAGTAAGAAGGGTCAGTTTTCTAGTACTTAAGTCGTCATTGTGCCATTTGTATTTAATTCCGATGCATTATCTGTGTTTCATCGTCAATAAGAAGGTCAGAGGGATACAGTAAACCTGAAGTGAAGCATCGGAATCTATATCTAGTGTCACACGAATGGTTCAAAACATGGACTGTATGAAGAGCTAGTTTTCTTGTACTTAAGTCGGCATTGTGCCTTTTGTATTTAACTCCGATGCAATATCTGTTTTTCATCGTCAATAAGAAGGTCAGAGGGATTCAGTAAACCTGAAGTGAAGCATCGGAATCGATAACTAGTGTCACAGGAATGGTTCAAAACATAGACAGTAAGAAGAGTCAGTTTTCTTGTATTTAAGTCGGCATTGTGCATTTTGTATTTAATTCCGATGCAATTACTGTGTTTCATCGTCAATAAGAACGTCACAGGGATACAGTAAACCTGAAGTGAAGCACCCGAATCTAAAACTAGTGTCACAGGAATGGTTCAAACATAGACAGTAAGAAGAGTCAGTATTCTTGTACTTAAGTCGGCATTGTGCCTTTTGTATTTAATTCCGATGTAATTTCTGTGTTTCATCGTCAATAAGAAGGTCAGAGCGATACAGTAAACCTGAAGTGAAGCATCGGAATCAATAACTAGTGTCACATGAATGGTTCATACATAAACAGTGAGAAGAGTCAATTTTCTTGTACATAAGTCGGCATTGTGCCATTTGTATTTAATTCCGATGCAATTTCTGTGTTTCATCGTCAATAAGAAGGTCAGAGGGAAACAGTAAACCTGAAGTGAATCATTGGAATCTATAACTTGTGTCACATGAATTGCTCAAAATATAGACAGTTAGAAGAGTCAGTTTTCTTGTACTTAAGTCGGCATTGTGCCTTTTATATTTAATTCCGATGCAATTTCATTGTTTCATCGTCTATATGAAGGTCAGAGGGATACAGTAGACATGAAGTGAAGCATCGGAATCTATAACTAGTGTCACAATAATGGTTCGAACATAGACAGTAAGAAGAGTCAGTTTTCTTGTACTTAAGTCGGCATTGTGCCTTTTGTATTTAATTCCGATGCAATTTCTTTGTTTGATCAACTTTAAGTAGGTCAGACGGATACAGTAAACCTGAAGTGAAGCATCGGAATCTATAACTAGTGTCTCAGGAATGGTTCAAAACATAGACAGTAAGAAGAGTCAGTTTTCTTGTACTTAAGTCGGCATTTCGCCTTTTGTATTTAATTCCGTTGCAATTTCTGTGTTTCATCGTCAATAAGAAGGTCAGAGGGATACAGTAAACCTGAGGTGAAGCATCGGAATCTATAACTAGTGTCACAGGAATGGTTCAAAGCATAGACAGTAAGAAGAGTCAGTTTTCGTGTACTTATGTCGGCATTGTGCCTTTTCTATTTAACTCCGATGCAATTTCTGGGTATCATCGTCAATAAGAAGGTCAGAGGGATACAGTAAACCTGAAGTGAAGCATCGGAATCTATAACTAGTGTCACATGAATTGCTCAAAATATAGACAGTAAGAAGAGTCAGTTTTCTTGTACTTAAGTCGGCATTGTGACTTTTGTATTTAATTCCGATGCAATTTCATTGTTTCATCGTCAATAAGAAGGTCAGAGGGATACAGTAGACCTGAAGTGAAGCATCGGAATCTATAAATAGTGTCACAGGAATGGTTCAAAACATAGACAGTAAGAAGAGTCAGTTTTCTTGTACTTAAGTCGGCATTGTGCCTTTTGTATTTAATTCCGATGCAATTTCTTTGTTTCATCAACTTTAAGTAGGACAGAGGGATACAGTAAACCTGAAGTGATGCATCGGAATCTATAACTAGTGTCTCAGGAATGGTTCAATACATAGACAGTAAGAAGAGTCAGTTTTCGTGTACTTAAGTTGGCATTGTGCCTTTCTATTTATTTCCGATGCAATTTCTGGGTTTCATCGTCAATAGGAAGGTTTGAGGGATACAGTAAACCTGAAGTGAAGCATCGGAATCTATAACTAGTGTCACAGGAGTGGTTCAAAACATAGACAGTAAGAAGAGTCAGTTTTCTTGTACTTAAGTCGGCGTTGTACTTTTGTATTTAATTCCGATGCAATTACTGTGTTTCATCGTCAATAAGAAGGTCAGAGGGATACAGTAAACCTGAAGTGAAGCATCGGAATCTATAACTAGTGTCACAGGAATGGTTCAAAGCATAGACAGTAAGAAGAGTTAGTTTTCTTGTACTTAAGTCGGCGTTGTACTTTTTGTATTTAATTCCGATGCAATTTCTGTGTTTCATCATCAATAAGAAGGTCAGAGGGATACAGTAAACCTGAAGTGAAGCATCGGAATCTATAACTAGTGTCACAGGAATGGTTCAAAACATAGACAGTAAGAAGAGTCAGTTATCTTGTACTTAAGTCGGCGTTGTACCTTTTGTATTAAATTCCGATGCAATTTCTGTGTTTCATCGTCAATAAGAATGTCAGAGGGATACAGTAAACCTGAAGTGATGCATCGGAATCTATAACTAGTGTCTCAGGAATGGTTCAAAACATAGACAGTAAGAAGAGTCAGTTTTCTTGTACTTAGGTCGGCATTTCGCCTTTTGTATTTAATTCCGTTGCAATTTCTGTGTTTCATCGTCAGTAAGAAGGTCAGAGGGATACAGTAAACCTGAGGTGAAGCATCGGAATCTATAACTAGTGTCACAGGAATGGTTCAAATCATAGACAGTAAGAAGGGTCAGTTTTCGTGTACTTAAGTCGGCATTGTGCCTTTTCTATTTAATTCCTATGCAATTTCTGGGTTTCATCGTCAGCAAGAAGGTCAGAGGGATACAGTAAACCTGAAGTGAAGCATCGGAATCTATAACTAGTGTCACAGGAATGGTTCAAAGCATAGACAGTAAGAAGAGTCAGTTTTCTTGTACCTAAGTCGGCGTTGTACCTTTTGTATTTAATTCCGATGCAATTTCTGTGTTTCATCATCAATAGGAAGTTCAGAGTGATACAGTAAACCTGAAGTGAAGCATCGGAATATATAACTAGTGTCACAGGAATGGTTCAAAACATAGACAGTAAGAAGAGTCAGTTTTCTTGTACTTAAGTCGGCATTGTGCCTTTTGTATTAATTTCCGATGCAACTTCTGTGTTTCATCGTCAATACGAAGGTCAGAGGGTTACAGTAAACCTGAAGTGAAGCATCGGAATCTATAACTAGTGTCACAGGAATGGTTCAAAACATAGACAGTAAGAAGAGATAGTTTTCTTGTAATTAAGTCGGCATTGTGCATTTTGTATTTAATTCCGAAGCAATATCTTTGTTTCATCGTCAATAAGAAGGTCAGAGGGATACAGTAAACCTGAAGTGAATCATTGGAATCTATAACTAGTGTCACATGAATTGCTCAAAATATAGACTGTAAGAAGAGTCAGTTTTCTTGTACTTAAGTCGGCATTGTCCCTTTTGTATTTAATTCCGATGCAATTTCATTGTTTCATCGTCAATAAGAAGGTCAGAGGGATACAGTAGACCTGAAGTGAAGCATCGGAATCTATAAATAATGTCACAGGAATGGTTCAAAACATAGAGAGTAAGAAGAGTCAGTTTTCTTGTACTTAAGTCGGCATTGTGCCTTTTGTATTTAATTCCGATGCAATTTCTTTGTTTCATCAACTTTAAGTAGGACAGAGGGGTACAGTAAACCTGAAGTGAAGCATCGGAATCTATAACTAGTGTCTCAGGAATGGTTCACAACATAGACAGTAAGAAGAGTCAGTTTTCGTGTACTTAAGTTGGCATTGTGCCTTTCTATTTATTTCCGATGCAATTTCTGGGTTTCATCGTCAATAAGAAGGTTTGAGGGATACAGTAAACCTGAAGTGAAGCATCGGAATCTATAACTAGTGTCACAGGAGTGCTTCAAAACATAGACAGTAAGAAGAGTCAGTTTTCTTGTACTTAAGTCGGCGTTGTACCTTTTGTATTTAATTCCGATGCAATTACTGTGTTTCATCGTCAATAAGAAGGTCAGAGGGATACAGTAAACCTGAAGTGAAGCATCGGAATCTATAACTAGTGTCACAGGAATGGTTCAAAACATAGACAGTAAGAAGAGTCAGTTTTCTTGTACTTAAGTCGGCGTTGTACCTTTTGTATTTAATTCCGATGCAATTTCTGTGTTTCATCGTCAATAAGAAGGTCAGAGGGATACAGTAAACCTGAAGTGAAGCATCGGAATCTATAACTAGTGTCACAGGAATTTTTCAAAACATAGACAGTAAGAAGAGTCAGTTTTCTTGTACTTAAGTCGGCGTTGTACCTTTTGAATTAAATTCCGATGCAATATCTGTGTTTCATCGTCAATAAGAATGTCAGAGGGATACAGTAAACCTGAAGTGATGCATCGGAATCTATAACTAGTGTCTCAGGAATGGTTCAAAACATAGACAGTAAGAAGAGTCAGTTTTCTTGTAGTTAAGTCGGCATTTCGCCTTTTGTATTTAATTCCGTTGCAATTTCTGTGTTTCATTGTCAGTAAGAAGGTCAGAGGGATACAGTAAACCTGAGGTGAAGCATCGGAATCTATAACTAGTGTCACAGGAATGGTTCAAATCATAGACAGTAAGAAGGGTCAGTTTTCGTATACTTAAGTCGGCATTGTGCCTTTTCTATTTAATTCCTATGCAATTTCTGGGTTTCATCGTCAGCAAGAAGGTCAGAGGGATACAGTAAACCTGAAGTGAAGCATCGGAATCTATAACTAGTGTCACAGGAATGGATCAAAACATAGACAGTAAGAAGAGTCAGTTTTCTTGTACTTAAGTCGGCATTGTGCCTTTTGTATTAATTTCTGATGCAACTTCTGTGTTTCATCGTCAATACGAAGGTCAGAGGGTTACAGTAAACCTGAAGTGAAGCATCGGAATCAATAACTAGTGTCACAGGAATGGTTCAAAACATAGACAGTAAGAAGAGTTAGTTTTCTTGTAATTAAGTCGGCATTGTGCATTTTGTATTTAATTCCGAAGCAATTTCTTTGTTTCATCGTCAATAAGAAGGTCAGAGGGATACAGTAAACCTGAAGTGAATCATTGGAATCTATAACTAGTGTCACATGAATTGCTCAAAATATAGACAGTAAGAAGAGTCAGTTTTCTTGTACTTAAGTCGGCATTGTGCCTTTTGTATTTAATTCCGTGGCAATTTCATTGTTTCATCGTCAATTAGAAGGTTTGAGGGATACAGTAGACCTGAAGTGAAGCATCGGAATCTATAACTAGTGTCACAGGAATGGTTCAAACATAGACAGTAAGAAGAGTCAGTTTTCTTGTACTTAATTCGGCATTGTGCCTTTTGTATTTAATTCCGATGCAATTTCTTTGTTTCATCAACTTTAAGTAGGTCAGAGGGATACAGTAAACCTGAAGTGAAGCATCGGAATCTATAACTAGTGTCTCAGGAATGGTTCAAAACATAGACAGTAAGAAGAGTCAGTTTTCTTGTACTTAAGGTGGCATTTCGCCTTTTGTATTTAATTCCGTTGCAATTTCTGGGTTTCATCGTCAATAAGAACGTCAGAGGGATACAGTAAACCTGAGGTGAAGCATCGGAATCTATAACTAGTGTCACAGGAATGGTTCAAATATAGACAGTGAGAATTGTCAGTTTTCGTGTACTTAAGTCGGCATTGTGCCTTTTCTATTTAATTCCGATGCAATTTCTGGGTTACATCGTCAATAAGAAGGTCAGAGGGATACAGTAAACCTGAAGTGAAGCATCGGAATCTATCATTAGTGTCCCACGAATGGTTCAAAACATAGACAGTAAGAAGAGTCAGTTTTCTTGTACTTAAGTCGGCGTTGTACCTTTTGTATTTAATTCCGATGCAATTTCTGTGTTTCATCGTCAAGAAGAGGGACAGAGGGATACAGTAAACCTGAAGTGAAGCATCGGAATCTATAACTAGTGTCACAGGAATGGTTCAAAACATAGACAGTAAGAAGAGTCAGTTTTCTTGTACTTAAGTCGACATTGTGCCTTTTGTATTAATTTCCGATGCAACTTCTGTGTTTCATCGTCAATACGAAGGTCAGAGGCTTACAGTAAACCTGAAGTGAAGCATCGGAATCTATAACTAGTGTCACAGGAATGGTTCAAAACATAGACAGTAAGAAGAGTTAGTTTTCTTGTACTTAAGTCGGCATTGTGCATTTTGTATTTAATTCCGAAGCAATTTCTGTGTTTCATCGTCAATACGGTCAGAGGGAAACAGTAAACCTGAAGTGAATCATTGGAATCTATAACTTGTGTCACATGAATTGCTCAAAATATAGACAGTTAGAAGAGTCAGTTTTCTTGTACTTAAGTCGGCATTGTGCCTTTTATATTTAATTCCGATGCAATTTCATTGTTTCATCGTCTATAAGAAGGTCAGAGGGATACAGTAGACATGAAGTGAAGCATCGGAATCTATAACTAGTGTCACAGGAATGGTTCAAACATAGACAGTAAGAAGAGTCAGTTTTCTTGTACTTAAGTCGGCATTGTGCCTTTTGTATTTAATTCCGATGCAATTTCTTTGTTTGATCAACTTTCAGTAGGTCAGACGGATACAGTAAACCTGAAGTGAAGCATCGGAATCTGTAACTAGTGTCTCAGGAATGGTTCAAAACATAGACAGTAAGAAGAGTCAGTTTTCTTGTACTTAAGTCGGCATTTCGCCTTTTGTATTTAATTCCGTTGCAATTTCTGTGTTTCATCGTCAATAAGAAGGTCAGAGGGATACAGTAAACCTGAGGTGAAGCATCGGAATCTATAACTAGTGTCACAGGAATGGTTCAAAGCATAGACAGTAAGAAGAGTCAGTTTTCGTGTACTTATGTCGGCATTGTGCCTTTTCTATTTAACTCCGATGCAATTTCTGGGTATCATCGTCAATAAGAAGGTCAGAGGGATACAGTAAACCTGAAGTGAAGCATCGGAATCTATAACTAGTGTCACAGGAATGGTTCAAAACATAGACAGTAAGAAGAGTCAGTTTTCTTGTACTTAAGTCGGCGTTGTACCTTTTGTATTTAATTCCGATGCAATTTCTGTGTTTCATCGTCAATAAGAAGGTCAGAGGGATACAGTAAACCTGAAGGGAAGCATCGGAATCTATAACTAGTGTCTCAGGAATGGTTCAAATCATCGACAGTAAGAAGAGTCAGTTTTCTTGTACTTAAGTCGGCATTTCGCCTTTTGTATTTAATTCCGTTGCAATTTCTGTGTTTCATCGTCAGTAAGAAGGTCAGAGGGATCCAGTAAACCTGAGGTGAAGCATCGGAATCTATAACTAGTGTCTCAGGAATGGTTCAGAACTTAGCCAGTAAGAAGAGTCAGTTTTCTTGTACTTAAGTCGGCATTGTGCCTTTTGTATTTAATTCCGAAGCAATTTCTGTGTTTCATCGTCAATAAGAAGGTCAGAGGGATACAGTAAACCGGAAGTGAAGCATCTGAATCTATAACTAGTGTTACAGGAATGGTTCAAAACATAGACAGTAAAAAGAGTCAGTTTTCTTGTACTTAAGTCGGCATTGTGCCTTATGAATTTAATTCCGATGCAATTTCTATGTTTCATCGTCAATAAGGTCAGAGGAATACAGTAAACCTGAAGTGAAGCATCGGAATCTATAACTAGTATAACAGGAATGGTTCAAAACACAGACAGTAAGATGGGTCAGTTTTCTTGTACTTAAGTCGTCATTGTGCCATTTGTATTTAATTCCGATGCAATATCTGTGTTTCATCGTCAATAAGAAGGTCAGAGGGATACAGTAAACCTGAACTGAAGCATCGGAATCTATATCTAGTGTCACACGAATGGTTCAAAACATAGACTGTATGAAGAGCTAGTTTTCTTGTACTTAAGTCGGCATTGTGCCTTTTGTATTTAACTCCGATGCAATATCTGTGTTTCATCGTCAATAAGAAGGTCAGAGGGATACAGTAAACCTGAAGTGAAGCATCGGTATCTATATCTAGTGTCACAGGAATGGTTCAAAACATAGACAGTAAGAAGAGTCAGTTTTCTTGTACTTAAGTCGGCGTTGTACGTTTGTATTAAATTCCGATGCAATTTCTGTGTTTCATCGTCAATAAGAATGTCAGAGGGATACAGTAAACCTGAAGTGATGCATCGGAATCTATAACTAGTGTCTCAGGAATGGTTCAAAACATAGACAGTAAGCAGAGTCAGTTGTCTTGTACTTAAGTCGGCATTTCGCCTTTTGTATTTAATTCCGTTGCAATTTCTGTGTTTCATCGTCAGTAAGAAGGTCAGAGGGATACAGTAAACCTGAGGTGAAGCATCGGAATCTATAACTAGTGTCACAGGAATTGTTCAAATCATAGACAGTAAGAAGGGTCAGTTTTCGTGTACTTAAGTCGGCATTGTGCCTTTTCTATTTAATTCCTATGCAATTTCTGGGTATCATCGTCAGCAAGAAGGTCAGAGGGATACAGTAAACCTGAAGTGAAGCATCGGAATCTATAACTAGTGTCACAGGAATGGTTCAAAGCATAGACAGTAAGAAGAGTCAGTTTTCTTGTACTTAAGTCGGCGTTGTACCTTTTGTATTTAATTCCGATGCAATTTCTGTGTTTCATCATCAATAGGAAGTTCAGAGGGATACAGTAAACCTGAAGTGAAGCATCGGAATCTATAACTAGTGTCACAGGAATGGTTCAAGACATAGACAGTAAGAAGAGTCAGTTTTCTTGTACTTAAGTCGGCATTGTGCCTTTTGTATTAATTTCCGATGCAACTTCTGTGTTTCATCGTCAATACGAAGGTCAGAGGGTTACACTAAACCTGAAGTGAAGCATCGGAATCTATAACTAGTGTCACAGGAATGGTTCAAACATAGACAGTAAGAAGAGTTAGTTTTCTTGTAATTAAGTCGGCATTGTGCATTTTGTATTTAATTCCGAAGCAATTTCTTTGTTTCATCGTCAATAAGAAGGTCAGAGGGTTACAGTAAACCTGAAGTGAATCATTGGAATCTATAACTAGTGTCACATGAATTGCTCAAAATATAGACAGTAAGAAGAGTCAGTTTTCTTGTACTTAAGTCGGCATTGTGCCTTTTGTATTTAATTCCGTGGCAATTTCATTGTTTCATCGTCAATAAGAAGGTTTGAGGGATACAGTAGACCTGAAGTGAAGCATCGGAATCTATAACTAGTGTCACAGGAATGGTTCAAACATAGACAGTAAGAAGATTCAGTTTTCTTGTACTTAATTCGGCATTGTGCCTTTTGTATTTAATTCCGATGCAATTTCTTTGTTTCATCAACTTTAAGTAGGTCAGAGGGATACAGTAAACCTGAAGTGAAGCATCGGAATCTATAACTAGTGTCTCAGGAATGGTTCAAAACATAGACAGTAAGAAGAGTCAGTTTTCTTGTACTTAAGTCGGCATTTCGCCTTTTGTATTTAATTCCATTGCAATTTCTGGGTTTCATCGTCAATAAGAACGTCAGAGGGATACAGTAAACCTGAGGTGAAGCATCGGAATCTATAACTAGTGTCACAGGATCGGTTCAAATATAGACAGTAAGAATTGTCAGTTTTCGTGTACTTAAGTCGGCATTGTGCCTTTTCTATTTCATTCCGATGTAATTTCTGGGTTTCATCGTCAATAAGAAGGTCAGAGGGATACAGTAAACCTGAAGTGAAGCATCGGAATCTATCATTAGTGTCCCACGAATGGTTCAAAACAAAGACAGTATGAAGAGTCAGTTTTCTTGTACTTAAGTCGGCGTTGTACCTTTTGTATTTAATTCCGATGCAATTTCTGTGTTTCATCGTCAAGAAGAGGGTCAGAGGGATACAGTAAACCTGAAGTGAAGCATCGGAATCTATAACTAGTGTCACAGGAATGGTTCAAAACATAGACAGTAAGAAGAGTCAGTTTTCCTGTACTTAAGTCGACATTGTGCCTTTTGTATTAATTTCCGATTCAACTTCTGTGTTTCATCGTCAATACGAAGGTCAGAGGCTTACAGTAAACCTGAAGTGAAGCATCGGAATCTATAACTAGTGTCACAGGAATGGTTCAAAACATAGACAGTAAGAAGAGTTAGTTTTCTTGTACTTAAGTCGGCATTGTGCATTTTGTATTTAATTCCGAAGCAATTTCTGTGTTTCATCGGCAATAAGGTCAGAGGGAAACAGTAAACCTGAAGTGAATCATTGGAATCTATAACTTGTGTCACATGAATTGCTCAAAATATAGACAGTTAGAAGAGTCAGTTCTCTTGTACTTAAGTCGGCATTGTGCCTTTTATATTTAATTCCGATGCAATTTCATTGTTTCATCGTCTATAAGAAGGTCAGAGGGATACAGTAGACATGAAGTGAAGCATCGGAATCTATAACTAGTCTCACAGGAATGGTTCAAACATAGACAGTAAGAAGAGTCAGTTTTCTTGTACTTAAGTCGGCATTGTGCCTTTTGTATTTAATTCCGATGCAATTTCTTTGTTTGATCAACTTTAAGTAGGTCAGACGGATACAGTAAACCTGAAGTGAAGCATCGGAATCTATAACTAGTGTCTCAGGAATGGTTCAAAACATAGACAGTAAGAAGAGTCAGTTTTCTTGTACTTAAGTCGGCATTTCGCCTTTTGTATTTAATTCCGTTGCAATTTCTGTGTTTCATCGTCAATAAGAAGGTCAGAGGGATACAGTAAACCTGACGTGAAGCATCGGAATCTATAACTAGTGTCACAGGAATGGTTCAAAGCATAGACAGTAAGAAGAGTCAGTTTTCGTGTACTTATGTCGGCATTGTGCCTTTTCTATTTAACTCCGATGCAATTTCTGGGTATCATCGTCAATAAGAAGGTCAGAGGGATACAGTGAACCTGAAGTGAAGCATCGGAATCTATAACTAGTGTCACAGGAATGGTTCAAAACATAGACAGTAAGAAGAGTCAGTTATCTTGTACTTAAGTCGGCGTTGTACCTTTTGTATTTAATTCCGATGCAATTTCTGTGTTTCATCGTCAATAAGAAGGTCAGAGGGATACAGTAAACCTGAAGTGAAGCATCGGAATCTATAACTAGTGTCTCAGGAATGGTTCAAATCATCGACAGTAAGAAGAGTCAGTTTTCTTGTACTTAAGTCGGCATTTCGCCTTTTGTATTTAATTCCGTTGCAATTTCTGTGTTTCATCGTCAGTAAGAAGGTCAGAGGGATCCAGTAAACCTGAGGTGAAGCATCGGAATCTATAACTAGTGTCACAGGAATGGTTCAAAACATAGACAGTAAGAAGGGTAAGTTTTCGTGTACTTAAGTCGGCATTGTGCCTTTTCTATTTTATTCCTATGCAATTTCTGGGTTTCATCGTCAGCAAGAAGGTCAAAGGGATACAGTAATCCTGAAGTGAAGCATCGGAATCTATAACTAGTGTCACAGGAATGGTTCAAAACATAGACAGTAAGAAGAGTCAGTTTTCTTGTACTTAAGTCGGCGTTGTACCTTTTGTATTTAATTCCGATGCAATTTCTGTGTTTCATCATCAATAGGAAGTTCAGATGGATACAGTAAACCTGAAGTGAAGCATCGGAATCTATAACTAGTGTCACAGGAATGGTTCAAAACATAGACTGTAAGAAGAGTCAGTTTTCTTGTACTTAAGTCGGCATTGTGCCTTTTGTATTAATTTCCGATGCAACTTCTGTGTTTCATCGTCAATAAGAAGGTCAGAGGGATACAGTAAACCTGAGGTGGAGCATCGGAATCTATAACTAGTGTCACAGGAATGGTTCAAAACATAGACAGTAAGAATTGTCAGTTTTTGTGTACTTAAGTCGGCATTGTGCCTTTTCTATTTAATTCCGATGCAATTTCTGGGTTCCATCGTCAATAAGAAGGTCAGAGGGATACAGTAAACCTGAAGTGAAGCATCGAAATCTATCACTAGTGTCACAGGAATGATTCAAAACATAGTCAGTAAGAAGAGTCAGTTTTCTTGTACTTAAGTCGGCGTTGTACCTTTTGTATGTAATTCCGAAGCAATTTCTGTGTTTCATCGTCAATAAGAAGGTCAGAGGGATACAGTAGAGCTGAAGTGAAGCATCGGAATCTATAACTAGTGTCACAGGAATGGTTCAAACATAGACAGTAAGAAGAGTCAGTTTTCTTGTACTTAAGTCTGCATTGTGCCTTTTGTATTTAATTCCGATGCAATTTCTTTGTTTCATCAACTTTAAGTAGGACAGAGGGATACAGTAAACCTGAAGTGAAGCATCGGAATCTATAACTAGTGTCTCAGGAATGGTTCAGAACTTAGACAGTAAGAAGAGTCAGTTTTCTTGTACTTAAGTCGGCATTGTGCCTTTTGTATTTAATTCCGAAGCAATTTCTGTGTTTCATCGCCGATAAGAAGGTCAGAGGGATACAGTAAACCGGAAGTGAAGCATCTGAATCTATAACTAGTGTTACAGGAATGGTTCAAAACATAGACAGTAAGAAGAGTTAGTTTTCTTGTACTTAAGTCGGCATTGTGCATTTTGTATTTAATTCCGAAGCAATTTCTGTGTTTCATCGGCAATAAGGTCAGAGGGAAACAGTAAACCTGAAGTGAATCATTGGAATCTATAACTTGTGTCACATGAATTGCTCAAAATATAGACAGTTAGAAGAGTCAGTTCTCTTGTACTTAAGTCGGCATTGTGCCTTTTATATTTAATTCCGATGCAATTTCATTGTTTCATCGTCTATAAGAAGGTCAGAGGGATACAGTAGACATGAAGTGAAGCATCGGAATCTATAACTAGTCTCACAGGAATGGTTCAAACATAGACAGTAAGAAGAGTCAGTTTTCTTGTACTTAAGTCGGCATTGTGCCTTTTGTATTTAATTCCGATGCAATTTCTTTGTTTGATCAACTTTAAGTAGGTCAGACGGATACAGTAAACCTGAAGTGAAGCATCGGAATCTATAACTAGTGTCTCAGGAATGGTTCAAAACATAGACAGTAAGAAGAGTCAGTTTTCTTGTACTTAAGTCGGCATTTCGCCTTTTGTATTTAATTCCGTTGCAATTTCTGTGTTTCATCGTCAATAAGAAGGTCAGAGGGATACAGTAAACCTGAGGTGAAGCATCGGAATCTATAACTAGTGTCACAGGAATGGTTCAAAGCATAGACAGTAAGAAGAGTCAGTTTTCGTGTACTTATGTCGGCATTGTGCCTTTTCTATTTAACTCCGATGCAATTTCCGGGTATCATCGTCAATAAGAAGGTCAGAGGGATACAGTGAACCTGAAGTGAAGCATCGGAATCTATAACTAGTGTCACAGGAATGGTTCAAAACATAGACAGTAAGAAGAGTCAGTTATCTTGTACTTAAGTCGGCGTTGTACCTTTTGTATTTAATTCCGATGCAATTTCTGTGTTTCATCGTCAATAAGAAGGTCAGAGGGATACAGTAAACCTGAAGTGAAGCATCGGAATCTATAACTAGTGTCTCAGGAATGGTTCAAATCATCGACAGTAAGAAGAGTCAGTTTTCTTGTACTTAAGTCGGCATTTCGCCTTTTGTATTTAATTCCGTTGCAATTTCTGTGTTTCATCGTCAGTAAGAAGGTCAGAGGGATCCAGTAAACCTGAGGTGAAGCATCGGAATCTATAACTAGTGTCACAGGAATGGTTCACAACATAGACAGTAAGAAGGGTCAGTTTTCGTGTACTTAAGTCGGCATTGTGCCTTTTCTATTTTATTCCTATGCAATTTCTGGGTTTCATCGTCAGCAAGAAGGTCAAAGGGATACAGTAATCCTGAAGTGAAGCATCGGAATCTATAACTAGTGTCACAGGAATGGTTCAAAACATAGACAGTAAGAAGAGTCAGTTTTCTTGTACTTAAGTCGGCGTTGTACCTTTTGTATTTAATTCCGATGCAATTTCTGTGTTTCATCATCAATAGGAAGTTCAGATGGATACAGTAAACCTGAAGTGAAGCATCGGAATCTATAACTAGTGTCACAGGAATGGTTCAAAACATAGACTGTAAGAAGAGTCAGTTTTCTTGTACTTAAGTCGGCATTGTGCCTTTTGTATTAATTTCCGATGCAACTTCTGTGTTTCATCGTCAATAAGAAGGTCAGAGGGATACAGTAAACCTGAGGTGGAGCATCGGAATCTATAACTAGTGTCACAGGAATGGTTCAAAACATTGACAGTAAGAATTGTCAGTTTTTGTGTACTTAAGTCGGCATTGTGCCTTTTCTATTTAATTCCGATGCAATTTCTGGGTTCCATCGTCAATAAGAAGGTCAGAGGGATACAGTAAACCTGAAGTGAAGCATCGAAATCTATCACTAGTGTCACAGGAATGATTCAAAACATAGTCAGTAAGAAGAGTCAGTTTTCTTGTACTTAAGTCGGCGTTGTACCTTTTGTATGTAATTCCGATGCAATTTCTGTGTTTCATCGTCAATAAGAAGGTCAGAGGGATACAGTAGAGCTGAAGTGAAGCATCGGAATCTATAACTAGTGTCACAGGAATGGTTCAAACATAGACAGTAAGAAGAGTCAGTTTTCTGGTACTTAAGTCTGCATTGTGCCTTTTGTATTTAATTCCGATGCAATTTCTTTGTTTCATCAACTTTAAGTAGGACAGAGGGATACAGTAAACCTGAAGTGAAGCATCGGAATCTATAACTAGTGTCTCAGGAATGGTTCAGAACTTAGACAGTAAGAAGAGTCAGTTTTCTTGTACTTAAGTCGGCATTGTGCCTTTTGTATTTAATTCCGAAGCAATTTCTATGTTTCATCGTCGATAAGAAGGTCAGAGGGATACAGTAAACCGGAAGTGAAGCATCTGAATCTATAACTAGTGTTACAGGAATGGTTCAAAGCATAGACAGTAAAAAGAGTCAGTATTCTTGTACTTAAGTCGGCATTGTGCCTTTTGTATTTAATTCCGATGCAATTTCTATGTTTCATCGTCAATAAGGTCAGAGGAATACAGTAAACCTGAAGTGAAGCATCGGAATCTGTATCTAGTGTCACACGAATGGTTCAAAACATAGACTGTATGAAGAGCTAGTTTTCTTGTACTTAAGTCGGCATTGTGCCTTTTGTATTTAACTCCGATGCAATATCTGTGTTTCATAGTCAATAAGAAGGTCAGAGGGATTCAGTAAACCTGAAGTGAAGCATCGGAATCGATAACTAGTGTCACAGGAATGGTTCAAAACATAGACAGTAAGAAGAGTCAGTTTTCTTGTATTTAAGTCGGCATTGTGCATTTTGTATTTAATTCCGATGCAATTACTATGTTTCATCGTCAATAAGAACGTCACAGGGATACAGTAAACCTGAAGTGAAGCACCCGAATCTAAAACTAGTGTCACAGGAATGGTTCAAACATAGACAGTACGAAGAGTCAGTATTCTTGTACTTAAGTCGGCATTGTGCCATTTGTATTTAATTCCGATGTAATTTCTGTGTTTCATCGTCAATAAGAAGGTCAGAGCGATACAGTAAACCTGAAGTGAAGCATCGGAATCAATAACTAGTGTCACATGAATGGTTCATACATAAACAGTGAGAAGAGTCAGTTTTCTTGTACATAAGTCGGCATTGTGCCATTTGTATTTAATTCCGATGCAATTTCTGTGTTTCATCGTCAATAAGAAGGTCAGAGTGTTACATTAAACCTGAAGTGAAGCATCGGACTCAATAATTAGTGTCACATGAATGGTTCAAAACATTGAGAGTAAGAAGAGTCAGTCTTCTTGTACTTAAGTCGGCATTGTGCTCTTTGTATTTAATTCCGATGCAATTTCTGTGATTCATCGTCAATAAGAAGGTCAGAGGGATACAGTAGAGCTGAAGTGAAGCATCGGAATCTATAACTATTGTCACAGGTATGGTTCAAAACATAGACAGTAAGAAAAAGTCAGTTTTCTTGTACTTAAGTCGGCATTGTGCCTTTTGTATTAAATCCGATGCAATTTCTGTGTTTCATCGTCAATAAGAAGGTCATAGGGATACAGTAAACCAGAAGTGAAGCATCGGAATTTATAACAAGTGTCTCAGGAATGGTTCAAAACATAGACAGTAAGAAGAGTCATTTTTCTTTTACTTAAGTCGACATTGAGCCTTCTGTATTTAATTCCGTTGCAATTACAGAGTTTCATCGTCAATAAGAAGGTCAGAGGGATACTGCAAACCTGAGGTGTAGCATCGGTATCTATAACTAGTGTCACAGGAATGGTTCAAAGCATAGACAGTAAGAAGAGTCAGTTTTCTTGTACTTAAGTCGGCATTGTGCCTTTTGTATTTAATTCCGATGAAATTTCTGTGTTTCAGAGTCAATAAGAAGGTCAGAGGGAGACAGTAAACCTGAAGTGAAGCACGAATCTATAACTAGTGTCACATGAATGGTTCAAAACATAGACAGTAAGAAGAGTCTGTTTTCTTGTACTTAAGTCGGCATTGTGCCTTTTGTATTTAATTCCAATGCAATTTCTGTGTTTCATCGTCAATAAGAAGGTCAGAGGGAAACAGTAAACCTGAAGTGAAGCATCGGAATCTATTACTAGTGTCACAGGAATGGTTCAAAACATAGTCAGTAAGAAGAGTCAGTTTTCTTGTACTTAAGTAGGCGTTGTGCCTTTTGTATTTAATTCCGATGCTATATCTGTGTTTCATCAACAGTAAGAAGGTCAGAGGGATACAGTAAACCTGAAGTGAAGCATCGGAACCTATAACTAGTGTCACATGAATGGTTCAAACATAGACAGTAAGAATAGTCAGTTTTCTTGTACTTAAGTCGGCATTGTGCCTTTTGTATTTAATTCCGATGCAATTTCTGTGTTTCATCGTCAATAAGAAGGTCAGAGGGATAGAGTAAACCTGAAGTGAAGCATCGGAATCTATAACTAGTGTCACAGGAATGGTTCAAAACATAGACAGTAAGAAGAGTCAGTTTTCTTGTACTTAAGTCGGCGTTGTGCCTTTTGTATTTAATTCCGATGCAATTTCTGTGTTTCATCGTCAATAAGAAGGTCTGTGGGATACAGTAAACCTGAAGTGAAGCGTCGGAATCTATAACTAGTGTCACAGGAATGGTTCAAAACTTAGACAGTAAGAAGAGTCTGTTTTCTTGTACTTAAGTCGGCGTTGTGCCTTTTGTATTTAATTCCGATGCAATTTCTGTGTTTCATCGTCAATAAGAAGGTCATAGGGATACAGTAAACCAGAAGTGAAGCATCGGAATTTATAACAAGTGTCTCAGGAATGGTTCAAAACATAGACAGTAAGAAGAGTCATTTTTCTTTTACTTAAGTCGACATTGAGCCTTCTGTATTTAATTCCGTTGCAATTACAGAGTTTCATCGTCAATAAGAAGGTCAGAGGGATACTGCAAACCTGAGGTGTAGCATCGGTATCTATAACTAGTGTCACAGGAATGGTTCAAAGCATAGACAGTAAGAAGAGTCAGTTTTCTTGTACTTAAGTCGGCATTGTGCCTTTTGTATTTAATTCCGATGAAATTTCTGTGTTTCAGCGTCAATAAGAAGGTCAGAGGGAGACAGTAAACCTGAAGTGAAGCACGAATCTATAAGTAGTGTCACATGAATGGTTCAAAACATAGACAGTAAGAAGAGTCAGTTTTCTTGTACTTAAGTCGGCATTGTGCCTTTTGTATTTAATTCCGATGCAATTTCTGTGTTTCATCGTCAATAAGAAGGTCAGAATAATACAGTAAACCTGAAGTGAAGCATCGGAATCTATAACTAGTGTCACAGGAATGGTTCAAAAACGTAGACAGTAAGAAGAGTCAGTTTTCTTGTACTTAAGTCGTCATTGTGCCATTTGTATTTAATTCAGATGCAATAACTGTGTTTCATCGTCAATAAGAAGGTCAGAGGGATACAGTAAATCTGAAGTGAAACATCGGAATCTATAACTAGTGTCACACGAATTGTTCAAAACATAGACTGTATGAAGACTCAGTTTTCTTGTACTTAAGTGTGCATTGTGCCTTTTGTATTTAACTCCGATGCAATATCTGTGTTTCATCGTCAATAAGAAGGTCAGAGGGATACAGTAAACCTGAAGTGAAGCATCGGAATCTATAACTAGTGTCACAGGAATGGTTCAAAACAAAGACAGTAAGAAGAGTCAGTTTTCTTGTACTTAAGTCGACATTGGGCCTTTTGTATTTAATTCCGTTGCAATTACAGAGTTTCATCGTCAATAAGACGGTCAGAGGGATACAGTAAACCTGAGGTGAAGCATCGGTATCTATAACTAGTGTCACAGGAATGGTTCAAAGCATAGACAGTAAGAAGAGTCAGTTTCCTTGTACTTTAGTCGGCATTGTGCCTTTTGTATTTAATTCCGATGAAATTTCTGTGTTTCATCGTCAATAAGAAGGTCAGAGGGATACAGTTAACCTGAAGTGAAGCATCGAATCTATAACTAGTGTCACAGGAATGGTTCAAAACATAGACGGCGAGAAGAGTCAGTTTTCTTGTACTTAAGTCGGCGTTGTGCCTTTTGTATTTAATTCCGATGCAATTTCGGTGTTTCATCGTCAATAAGATGGTAAGAGGGATACAGTAAACCTGAAGTGAAGCATCGGAATCTATAACTAGTGTCACAGGAATGGTTCAGAACTTAGACAGTAAGAAGAGTCAGTTTTCTTGTACTTAAGGCGGCATTGTGCCTTTTGTATTTAATTCCGATGCAATTTCTGTGTTTCATCGTCAATAAGAAGGTCTGAGGGATACAGTAAACCTGAAGTGAAGCATCGAATCTATAACTAGTGTCACAGGAATGGTTCAATGCATAAACAGTAAGAAGAGTCAGTTTTCTTGTACTTAAGTCGGCATTGTGCCTTTTGTTTTTAATTCCGATGAAATTTCTGTATTTCATCGTCAATAAGAAGATCAGAGGGATACAGTAAACCTGAAGTGAAGCATCGGAATCTATTACTACTGTCACAGGAATGGTTCAAATCATAGTCAGTAAGGAGAGTCAGTTTTCTTGTACTTAAGTAGGCATTGTGCCTTTTGTATTTAATTCCGATGCAATATCTGTGTTTCATCAACAGTAAGAATGTCAGAGGGATACAGTTAACCTGAAGTGAAGCATCGGAATCTATAACTTGTGTCACATGAATGGTTCAAACATAGACAGTAAGAAGAGTCAGTTTTCTTGTACTTATATCGGCATTGTGCCTTTTGTATTTAATTCCGATGCAATTTCTGTGTTTCATCGTCAATAAGAAGGTCAGAGGGATACAGTAAACCTGAAGTGAAGCATCGAAATCTATAACTAGTGACACAGGAATGGTTCAAAACATAGACAGTAAGAAGAGTTAGTTTACTTGTACTTAAGTCGGCATTGTGCTTTTTGTATTTAATTCCGATGCGATTTCTGTGTTTCATCGTCATTAAGAAGGTCAGAGTAATACAGTAAACCTGAAGGGAAGCATCGGAATCTATATCTAGTGTCACAGGAATGGTTCAAAACGTAGACAGTAAGAAGAGTCAGTTTTTTTGTACTTGAGTCGGCTATGTGCCTTTTGTATTTAATTCCGATGCAATTTCTGTGTTTCATCGTCAATAAGAACGTCTGAGGGATACAGTAAACCTGAAGTGAAGCATCGGAATCTATAACTAATGTCACAGGAATGGTTCAAAACATAGACAGTAAGAAGAGTCAGTTTTCTTGTACTTAAGTCGGCATTGTGCTTTTTGTATTAAATCCGATGCAATTTCTGTGTTTCATCGTCAATAAGAAGGTCAGAGGGATACAGTAAACCTGAAGTGAAGCATCGGAATCGATAACTAGTGTCACAGGAATGGTTCAAAACATAGACAGTAAGAAGAGTCAGTTTTCAAGTATTTAAGTCGGCATTGTGCATTTTGTATTTAATTCCGATACAATTACTGTGTTTCATCGTCAATAAGAATGTCAGAGGGATACAGTAAACCTGAAGTGAAGCATCGAATCTATAACTAGTGTCACAGGAATGGTTCAAAGCATATACAGTAAGAAGAGTCAGTTTTCTTGTACTTAAGTCGGCATTGTGCCTTTTCCATTTAGTTCCGATGCAATTACTGTGTTTCATGGTCAATGAGAAGGTCAGAGGGATACAGTAAACCTGAAGTGAAGCATCGGAATCTATAACTAGTGTCGCAGGAATGGTTTAATCATAGACAGTAAGAAGAGTCAGTTTTCTTGTACTTAAGTCGGCATTGTGCCTTTTGTATTTAATACCGATGCAATGTCTGTGTTTCATCGTCATTAAGAAGGTCAGAGGGATACAGTAAACCTGAAGTGAAGCATCGGAATCTATAACTAGTGTCACATGAATGGTTCAAACATAGACAGTAAGAAGAGTCAGTTTTCTTGTACATAAGTCGGCATTGAGCCTTTTGTATTTACTTCCGATGCAATTTCTGTGTTTCGTCGTCAATAAGAAGGTCAGATGGATACAGTAAACCTGAAGAGAAGAATCGGAAGCTATAACTAGTGTCACATGAATGGATCAAAACATAGACAGTAAGAAGAGTCTGTTTTCTTGTACTTAAGTAGGCATTGTGCCTTTTGTATTTAATTCCGATGCAATATCTGTGTTTCATCAACAGTAAGAATGTCAGAGGGATACAGTTAACCTGCAGTGAAGCATCGGAATCTATAGCTAGTGTCACATGAATGGTTCAAACATAGACAGTAAGAAGAGTCAGTTTTGTTGTACTTATATCGGCATTGTGCCTTTTATATTTAATTCCGATGCAATTTCTGTGTTTCATCGTCAATAAGAAGGTCAGAGGGATACAGTAAATCTGAAGTGAAGCATCGGAATCTATAACTAGTGTCACAGGAATGGTTCAAAACATAGACAGTAAGAAGAGTTAGTTTTCTTGTACTTAAGTCGGCATTGTGCTTTTTGTATTTAATTCCGATGCGATTTCTGCGTTTCATCGTCATTAAGAAGGTCAGAGTAATACAGTAAACCTGAAGCTAAGCATCGGAATCTATATCTAGTGTCACAGGAATGGTTCAAAGCGTAGACAGTAAGAAGAGTCAGTTTTTTTGTACTTGAGTCGGTGTTCTGCTTTTTGTATTTAATTCCGATGCAATTTCTGTTTCATCGTCAATAAGAACGTCTGAGGGATACAGTAAACCTGAAGTGACGCATCGGAATCTATACCTAGTGTCACAGGAATGGTTCAAAACATAGACAGTAAGAAGAGTCAGTTTTCTTTTACTTAAGTCGGCGTTGTGCCTTTTGTATTTAATTCCGATGCAATATCTGGCTTTCATCTTCAGTAAGAAGATCAGAGGGATACAGAAAACCTGAAGTGAAGCATTGGAATCTATAACTAGTGTCACATGAATGGTTCAAAACATAGACAGTTATAAGAGTCAGTTTTCTTGTACTCAAGTCGGCATTGTGCCTTTTGTATTTAATTCCGATGCAATTTCTGTGTTTCATCGTCAATAAGAAGGTCAGAGGGATACAGTAAACCTGAAGTCAAGCATCGGAATCTATAACTAGTGTCACAGGAATGGTTCAAAACATAGACAGTGAGAAGAGTCAGTTTTCTTGTACTTAAGTCGGCATTGTGCCTTTTGTATTAAATCCGATGCAATTTCTGTGTTTCATCGTCAATAAGAAGGTCAGAGGGATACAGTAAACCTGAAGTGAAGCATCGGAAACAATAACAAGTGTCTCAGGAATGGCTCAAAACAAAGACAGTAAGAAAAGTCAGCTTTCTTGTACTTAAGTCGACATTGTGCCTTTTGTATTAAATTCCGTTGCAATTACAGAGTTTCATCGTCAATAAGAAGGTCAGAGGGATACAGTAAACCTGAGGTGAAGCATCGGTATCTATAACTAGTGCCACAGGAATGGTTCAAAGCATATACAGTAAGAAGAGTCAGTTTTCTTGTACTTAAGTCGGCATTGTGCCTTCTGTTTTTAATTCCGATGAAATTTCTGTGTTTCATCGTCAATAAGAAGGACAGAGGGATACAGTAAACCTGAAGTGATGCATCGGAATCTACAACTAGTGTCACAGGAATGGTTCAAAACATAGTCAGTAAGAAGAGTCAGTTTTCTTGTACGTTAGTCGGCATTGTGCTATTTGTATTTAATTCCGATGTCATTTTTGTGTTTCATCGTCAATACGAAGGTCAGAGGGATACAATAAACCTGAAGTGAAGCATCGGAATCTATAACTAGTGTCACACGAATGGTTCAAAACAAAGACAGTAAGAAGGGTCAGTTTTCTTGTACTTAAGTCGGCATTGTGCCTTTTGTATTAAATCCGATGCAATTTCTGTGTTTCATCGTCAATAAGAAGGTCAGAGGGATACAGTAAACCTGAAGTGAAGCATCGGAATCTACAACTAGTGTCACAGGAATGGTTCAAAACATAGTCAGTAAGAAGAGTCAGTTTTCTTGTACGTTAGTCGGCATCGTGCTTTTTGTATTTAATTCCGATGTCATTTTTGTGTTTCATCGTCAATAAGAAGGTCAGAGGGATACAGTAAAGCTGAAATGAAGCATCGGAATCTATAAATAGTGTCACAGGAATGGTTCAAATCATAGACAGAAAGAAGAATCAGTTTTCTTGTACTTAAGTCGGCATTGTGCCTTTTGTATTTAATTCCGATGCAATTTCTGTGTTTCATCGTCAATAAGAAGGTCAGAGGGATACAGTAAACCTGAAGTGAAACATCGGAATCTATAACAAGTGTCTCAGGAATGGTTCAAAACAAAGACAGTAAGAAGGGTCAGTTTTCTTGTACTTAAGACGACATTGTGCCTTTTGTATTTAAATCCGTTGCAATTACAGATTTTCATCGTCAATAAGAAGGTCAGAGGGATACAGTAAACCTGAGGTGAAGCAGCGGTATCTATAACTAGTGTCACAGGAATGGTTCAAAGCATAGACAGTAAGAAGAGTCAGTTTTCTTGTACTTAAGTCGGCATTGTGCCTTTTGTATTTAATTCCGATGAAATTTCTGTGTTTCATCGTCAATAAGAATGTCAGAGGGATACAGTAAACCTGAAGTGAAGCATCGAATCTATAACTAGTGTCACAGGAATGGTTCAAAACATATACAGTAAGAAGAGTCAGTTTTCTTGTACTTTAGTCGGCATTGTGCCTTTTCCATTTAGTTCCGATGCAATTTCTATGTTTCATGGTCAATGAGAAGGTCAGAGGGATACAGTAAACCTGAAGTGAAGCATCGGAATCTATAACTAGTGTCACAGGAATGGTTCAATCATAGACAGTAAGAAGAGTCAGTTTACTTGTACTTAAGTCGGCATTGTGCCTTTTGTATTTAATTCCGATGCAATTTCTGTGTTTCATCGTCAATAAGAAGGTCAGAGGGATACAGTAAACCAGAAGTGAAGCATCGGAATCTATAACTAGTGTCACATGAATGGTTCAAAACATAGACAGTAAGAAGAGTCTGTTTTCTTGTACTTAAGTCGGCATTGTGATCTTTTGTATTTAATTCCGATGCAATTTCTGTGTTTCATCGTCAATAAGAAGGTCAGAGGGAAATAGTAAACCTGAAGTGAATCATCGAAATCTATTACTACTGTCACAGGAATGGTTCAAAACATAGTCAGTAAGGAGAGTCAGTTTTCTAGTTTCTTAAGTAGGCATTGTGCCTTTTGTATTTAATTCCGATGCAATATCTGTGTTTCATCGTCAATAAGAAGGTCAGAGGGATACAGTAAACCTGGAGTAAAGCATCGGAATCTATAACTAGTGTCACATGAATGGTTCAGACATAGACAGTTATTAGAGTCAGTTTTCTTGTACTCAAGTCGGCATTGTGCCTTTTGTATTTAATTCCGATGCAATTTCTGTGTTTCATCGTCAATAAGAAGGTCAGAGGGATACAATAAACCTGAAGTGAAGCATCGGAATCTATAACTAGTGTCACACGAATGGTTCAAAACATAGACAGTGAGAAGAGTCAGTTTTCTTGTACTTAAGTCGGCATTGTGCCTTTTGTATTAAATCCGATGCAATTTCTGTGTTTCATCGTCAATAAGAAGGTCAGAGGGATACAGTAAACCTGAAGTGAAGCATCGGAATCTATAACAAGTGTCTCAGGAATGGTTCAAAACAAAGACAGTAAGAAGAGTCAGTTTTCTTGTACTTAAGTCGACATTGTGCCTTTTGTATTTAATTCCGTTGCAATTACAGAGTTTCATCGTCAATAAGAAGGTCAGAGGGATACAGTAAACCTGAGGTGAAGCATCGGTATCTATAACTAGTGTCACAGGAATGGTTCAAAGCATAGGCAGTAACAAGAGTCATTTTTCTTGTACTAAAGTCGGCATTGTGCCTTTTGTATTTAATTCCAATGAAATTTCTGTGTTTCATCGTCAATAAGAAGGTCAGAGGGATACAGTAAACCTGAAGTGAAGCATCGAATCTATAACTAGTGTCACAGGAATGGTTCAAAACATATACAGTAAGAAGAGTCAGTTTTCTTGTACTTTAGTCGGCATTGTGCCTTTTCCATTTAGTTCCGATGCAATTTCTATGTTTCATGGTCAATGAGAAGGTCAGAGGGATACAGTAAACCTGAAGTGAAGCATCGGACTCAATAATTAGTGTCACATGAATGGTTCAAAACATTGAGAGTAAGAAGAGTCAGTCTTCTTGTACTTAAGTCGGCATTGTGCTCTTTGTATTTAATTCCGATGCAATTTCTGTGATTCATCGTCAATAAGAAGGTCAGAGGCATACAGTTAAGCTGAAGTGAAGCATCGGAATCTATAACTATTGTCACAGGTATGGTTAAAAACATAGACAGTAAGAAAAAGTCAGATTTCTTGTACTTAAGTCGGCATTGTGCCTTTTGTATTAAATCCGATGCAATTTCTGTGTTTCATCGTCAATAAGAAGGTCAGAGGGATACAGTAAACCTGAAGTGAAGCATCGGAATCTACAACTAGTGTCACAGGAATGGTTCAAAACATAGTCAGTAAGAAGAGTCAGTTTTCTTGTACGTTAGTCGGCATTGTGCTTTTTGTATTTAATTCCGATGTCATTTTTGTGTTTCATCGTCAAAAAGAAGGTCAGAGGGATACAGTAAAGCTGAAATGAAGCATCGGAATCTATAAATAGTGTCACAGGAATGGTTCAAATCATAGACAGAAAGAAGAATCAGTTTTCTTGTACTTAAGTCGGCATTGTGCCTTTTGTATTTAATTCCGGTGCAATTTCTGTGTTTCATCGTCAATAAGAAGGTCAGAGGGATACAGTAAACCTGAAGTGAAACATCGGAATCTATAACAAGTGTCTCAGGAATGGTTCAAAACAAAGACAGTAAGAAGGGTCAGTTTTCTTGTACTTAAGACGACATTGTGCCTTTTGTATTTAAATCCGTTGCAATTACAGATTTTCATCGTCAATAAGAAGGTCAGAGGGATACAGTAAACCTGAGGTGAAGCAGCGGTATCTATAACTAGTGTCACAGGAATGGTTCAAAGCATAGACAGTAAGAAGAGTCAGTTTTCTTGTACTTAAGTCGGCATTGTGCCTTTTGTATTTAATTCCGATGAAATTTCTGTGTTTCATCGTCAATAAGAATGTCAGAGGGATACAGTAAACCTGAAGTGAAGCATCGAATCTATAACTAGTGTCACAGGAATGGTTCAAAACATATACAGTAAGAAGAGTCAGTTTTCTTGTACTTTAGTCGGCATTGTGCCTTTTCCATTTAGTTCCGATGCAATTTCTATGTTTCATGGTCAATGAGAAGGTCAGAGGGATACAGTAAACCTGAAGTGAAGCATCGGAATCTATAACTAGTGTCACAGGAATGGTTCAATCATAGACAGTAAGAAGAGTCAGTTTACTTGTACTTAAGTCGGCATTGTGCCTTTTGTATTTAATTCCGATGCAATTTCTGTGTTTCATCGTCAATAAGAAGGTCAGAGGGATACAGTAAACCAGAAGTGAAGCATCGGAATCTATAACTAGTGTCACATGAATGGTTCAAACATAGACAGTAAGAAGAGTCAGTTTTCTTGTACATAAGTTGGCATTGTGCCTTTTGTCTTTACTTCCGATGCAATTTCTGTGTTTCGTCGTCAATAAGAAGGTCAGATGGATACAGTAAACCTGAAGAGAAGAATCGGAAGCTATAACTAGTGTCACATGAATGGTTCAAAACATAGACAGTAAGAAGAGTCTGTTTTCTTGTACTTAAGTCGGCATTGTGATCTTTTGTATTTAATTCCGATGCAATTTCTGTGTTTCATCGTCAATAAGAAGGTCAGAGGGAAATAGTAAACCTGAAGTGAATCATCGGAATCTATTACTACTGTCACAGGAATGGTTCAAAACATAGTCAGTAAGGAGAGTCAGTTTTCTAGTACTTAAGTAGGCATTGTGCCTTTTGTATTTAATTCCGATGCAATATCTGTGTTTCATCGTCAATAAGAAGGTCAGAGGGATACAGTAAACCTGGAGTAAAGCATCGGAATCTATAACTAGTGTCACATGAATGGTTCAGACATAGACAGTTATTAGAGTCAGTTATCTTGTACTCAAGTCGGCATTGTGCCTTTTGTATTTAATTCCGATGCAATTTCTGTATTTCATCGTCAATAAGAAGGTCAGAGGGATACAATAAACCTGAAGTGAAGCATCGGAATCTATAACTAGTGTCACACGAATGGTTCAAAACATAGACAGTGAGAAGAGTCAGTTTTCTTGTACTTAAGTCGGCATTGTGCCTTTTGTATTAAATCCGATGCAATTTCTGTGTTTCATCGTCAATAAGAAGGTCAGAGGGATACAGTAAACCTGAAGTGAAGCATCGGAATCTATAACAAGTGTCTCAGGAATGGTTCAAAACAAAGACAGTAAGAAGAGTCAGTTTTCTTGTACTTAAGTCGACATTGTGCCTTTTGTATTTAATTCCGTTGCAATTACAGAGTTTCATCGTCAATAAGAAGGTCAGAGGGATACAGTAAACCTGAGGTGAAGCATCGGTATCTATAACTAGTGTCACAGGAATGGTTCAAAGCATAGGCAGTAACAAGAGTCAGTTTTCTTGTACTAAAGTCGGCATTGTGCCTTTTGTATTTAATTCCAATGAAATTTCTGTGTTTCATCGTCAATAAGAAGGTCAGAGGGATACAGTAAACCTGAAGTGAAGCATCGAATCTATAACTAGTGTCACAGGAATGGTTCAAAACATATACAGTAAGAAGAGTCAGTCTTCTTGTACTTTAGTCGGCATTGTGCCTTTTCCATTTAGTTCCGATGCAATTTCTATGTTTCATGGTCAATGAGAAGGTCAGAGGGATACAGTAAACCTGAAGTGAAGCATCGGACTCAATAATTAGTGTCACATGAATGGTTCAAAACATTGAGAGTAAGAAGAGTCAGTCTTCTTGTACTTAAGTCGGCATTGTGCTCTTTGTATTTAATTCCGATGCAATTTCTGTGATTCATCGTCAATAAGAAGGTCAGAGGGATACAGTAAAGCTGAAGTGAAGCATCGGAATCTATAACTATTGTCACAGGTATGGTTCAAAACATAGACAGTAAGAAAAAGTCAGTTTTCTTGTACTTAAGTCGGCATTGTGCCTTTTGTATTAAATCCGATGCAATTTCTGTGTTTCATCGTCAATAAGAAGGTCAGAGGGATACAGTAAACCAGAAGTGAAGCATCGGAATTTATAACAAGTGTCTCAGGAATGGTTCAAAACATAGACAGTAAGAAGAGTCATTTTTCTTTTACTTAAGTCGACATTGAGCCTTCTGTATTTAATTCCGTTGCAATTACAGAGTTTCATCGTCAATAAGAAGGTCAGAGGGATACTGCAAACCTGAGGTGTAGCATCGGTATCTATAACTAGTGTCACAGGAATGGTTCAAAGCATAGACAGTAAGAAGAGTCAGTTATCTTGTACTTAAGTCGCCATTGTGCCTATTGTATTTAATTCCGATGAAATTTCTGTGTTTCAGCGTCAATAAGAAGGTCAGAGGGAGACAGTAAACCTGAAGTGAAGCACGAATCTATAACTAGTGTCACATGAATGGTTCATAACATAGACAGTAAGAAGAGTCTGTTTTCTTGTACTTAAGTCGGCATTGTGCCTTTTGTATTTAATTCCAATGCAATTTCTGTGTTTCATCGTCAATAAGAAGGTCAGAGGGAAACAGTAAACATGAAGTGAAGCATCGGAATCTATTACTAGTGTCACAGGAATGGTTCAAAACATAGTCAGTAAGAAGAGTCAGTTTTCTTGTACTTAAGTAGGCGTTGTGCCTTTTGTATTTAATTCCGATGCTATATCTGTGTTTCATCAACAGTAAGAATGTCAGAGGGATACAGTAAACCTGAAGTGAAGCATCGGAACCTATAACTAGTGTCACATGAATGGTTCAAACATAGACAGTAAGAATAGTCAGTTTTCTTGTACTTAAGTCGGCATTGTGCCTTTTGTATTTAATTCCGATGCAATTTCTGTGTTTCATCGTCAATAAGAAGGTCAGAGGGATACAGTAAACCTGAAGTGAAGCATCGGAATCTATAACTAGTGTCACAGGAATGGTTCAAAACATAGACAGTAAGAAGAGTCAGTTTTCTTGTACTTAAGTCGGCGTTGTGCCTTTTGTATTTAATTCCGATGCAATTTCTGTGTTTCATCGTCAATAAGAAGGTCTGTGGGATATAGTAAACCTGAAGTGAAGCGTCGGAATCTATAACTAGTGTCACAGGAATGGTTCAAAACTTAGACAGTAAGAAGAGTCAGTTTTCTTTTACTTAAGTCGGCATTGTGCCTTTTGTGTTTAATTCCAATGCAATATCTGGGTTTCATTTTCAGTAAGAAGGTCAGAGGGATACAGTAAACCTGAAGTGAAGCATCGGAATCTATAACTAGAGTCACACGAATTGTTCAAAACATAGACTGTATGAAGAGTCAGTTTTCTTGTACTTAAGTCTGCATTGTGCCTTTTGTATTTAACTCCGATGCAATATCTGTGTTTCATCGTCAATAAGAAGGTCAGAGGGATACAGTAAACCTGAAGTGAAGCATCGGAATCTATAACTAGTGTCACAGGAATGGTTCAAAACAAAGACAGTAAGAAGAGTCAGTTTTCTTGTACTTAAGGCGGCATTGTGCCTTTTGTATTTAATTCCGAAGCAAATTCTGTGTTTCATCGTCAATAAGAAGGTCAGAGGGTTACAGTAAACCTGAAGTGAAGCATCTGAATCTATAACTAGTGTCACAGGAATGGTTGAAATCATAGACAGTAAGGAGAGTCAGTTTTCTTGTACTTAAGTCGGCATTGTGCCTTTTGTATTTAATTCCGATGCAATTTCTGTGTTTCATCGTCAATAAGAAGGTCAGAATAATACAGTAAACCTGAAGTGAAGCATCGGAATCTATAACTAGTGTCACAGGAATGGTTCAAAAACGTAGACAGTAAGAAGAGTCAGTTTTCTAGTACTTAAGTCGTCATTGTGCCATTTGTATTTAATTCCGATGCAATAACTGTGTTTCATCGTCAATAAGAAGGTCAGAGGGATACAGTAAATCTGAAGTGAAGCATCGGAATCTATAACTAGTGTCACACGAATTGTTCAAAACATAGACTGTATGAAGACTCAGTTTTCTTGTACTTAAGTCTGCATTGTGCCTTTTGTATTTAACTCCGATGCAATATCTGTGTTTCATCGTCAATAATAAGGTCAGAGGGATACAGTAAACCTGAAGTGAAGCATCGGAATCTATAACTAGTGTCACAGGAATGGTTCAAAACAAAGACAGTAAGAAGAGTCAGTTTCCTTGTACTTAAGTCGACATTGTGCCTTTTGTATTTAATTCCGTTGCAATTACAGAGTTTCATCGTCAAGAAGACGGTCAGAGGGATACAGTAAACCTGAGGTGAAGCATCGGTATCTATAACTAGTGTCACAGGAATGGTTCAAAGCATAGACAGTAAGAAGAGTCAGTTTCCTTGTACTTTAGTCGGCATTGTGCCTTTTGTATTTAATTCCGATGAAATTTCTGTGTTTCATCGTCAATAAGAAGGTCAGAGGGATACAGTTAACCTGAAGTGAAGCATCGAATCTATAACTAGTGTCACAGGAATGGTTCAAAACATAGACGGCGAGAAGAGTCAGTTTTCTTGTACTTAAGTCGGCGTTGTGCCTTTTGTATTTAATTCCGATGCAATTTCGGTGTTTCATCGTCAATAAGATGGTAAGAGGGATACAGTAAACCTGAAGTGAAGCATCGGAATCTATAACTAGTGTCACAGGAATGGTTCAGAACTTAGACAGTAAGAAGAGTCAGTTTTCTTGTACTTAAGGCGGCATTGTGCCTTTTGTATTTAATTCCGATGCAATTTCTGTGTTTCATCGTCAATAAGAAGGTCAGAGGGATACAGTAAACCTGAAGTGAAGCATCGGAATCTATAACTCGTCTCACATGGATGTTTTAAAGATAGACAGTCAGAAGAGTCAGTTTTATTGTACATAAGTTGGCATTGTGCCTTTTGTATTTAATTCCGATGCAATTTCTGTGTTTCATCGTCAATAAGAAGGTCTGAGGGATACAGTAAACCTGAAGTGAAGCATCGAATCTATAACTAGTGTCACAGGAATGGTTCAAAGCATAAACAGTAAGAAGAGTCAGTTTTCTTGTACTTAAGTCGGCATTGTGCCTTTTGTTTTTAATTCCGATGAAATTTCTGTATTTCATCGTCAATAAGAAGGTCAGAGGGATACAGTAAACCTGAGGTGAAGCATCGGAATCTATTACTACTGTCACAGGAATGGTTCAAATCATAGTCAGTAAGGAGAGTCAGTTTTCTTGTACTTAAGTAGGCATTGTGCCTTTTGTATTTAATTCCGATGCAATATCTGTGTTTCATCAACAGTAAGAATGTCAGAGGGATACAGTTAACCTGAAGTGAAGCATCGGAATCTATAACTTGTGTCACATGAATGGTTCAAACATAGACAGTAAGAAGAGTCAGTTTTCTTGTACTTATATCGGCAATGTGCCTTTTGTATTTAATTCCGATGCAATTTCTGTGTTTCATCGTCAATAAGAAGGTCAGAGGGATACAGTAAACCTGAAGTGAAGCATCGAAATCTATAACTAGTGACATAGGAATGGTTCAAAACATAGACAGTAAGAAGAGTTAGTTTACTTGTACTTAAGTCGGCATTGTGCTTTTTGTATTTAATTCCGATGCGATTTCTGTGTTTCATCGTCATTAAGAAGGTCAGAGTAATACAGTAAACCTGAAGGGAAGCATCGGAATCTATATCTAGTGTCTCAGGAATGGTTCAAAACGTAGACAGTAAGAAGAGTCAGTTTTTTTGTACTTGACTCGGCGTTGTGCCTTTTGTATTTAATTCCGATGCAATTTCTGTGTTTCATCGTCAATAAGAACGTCTGAGGGATACAGTAAACCTGAAGTGAAGCATCGGAATCTAGAACTAGTGTCACAGGAATGGTTCAAAACATAGACAGTAAGAAGAGTCAGTTTTCTTGTACTTAAGTCGGCATTGTGCTTTTTGTATTAAATCCGATGCAATTTCTGTGTTTCATCGTCGATAAGAAGGTCAGAGGGATACAGTAAACCTGAAGTGAAGCATCGGAATCGATAACTAGTGTCACAGGAATGGTTCAAAACATAGACAGTAAGAAGAGTCAGTTTTCAAGTATTTAAGTCGGCATTGTGCATTTTGTATTTAATTCCGATACAATTACTGTGTTTCATCGTCAATAAGAACGTCACAGGGATACAGTAAAGCAGAAGTGAAGCACCCGAATCCATAAGTAGTGTCACAGGAATGGTTCAAACATAGACAGTAAGAAGAGTCAGTATTCTTGTACTTAAGTCGGCATTGTGCCTTTTCCATTTAGTTCCGATGCAATTACTGTGTTTCATGGTCAATGAGAAGGTCAGAGGGATACAGTAAACCTGAAGTGAAGCATCGGAATCTATAACTAGTGTCGCAGGAATGGTTTAATCATAGACAGTAAGAAGAGTCAGTTTTCTTGCACTTAAGTCGGCGTTGTGCCTTTTGTATTTAATTCCGATGCAATTTCTGTGTTTCATCGTCAATAAGAAGGTCAGAGGGATACAGTAAACCTGAAGTGAAGCATCGGAATCTATAACTAGTGTCACATGAATGGTTCAAACATAGACAGTAAGAAGAGTCAGTTTTCTTGTACATAAGTCGGCATTGAGCCTTTTGTATTTACTTCCGATGCAATTTCTGTGTTTCGTCGTCAATAAGAAGGTCAGATGGATACAGTAAACCTGAAGAGAAGAATCGGAAGCTATAACTAGTGTCAGATGAATGGTTCAAAACATAGACAGTAAGGAGAGTCAGTTTTCTAGTACTTAAGTAGGCATGTGCCTTTTGTATTTAATTCCGATGCAATTTCTGTGTTTCGTCGTCAATATGAAGGTCAGATGGATACAGTAAACCTGAAGAGAAGAATCGGAAGCTATAACTAGTGTCACATGAATGGATCAATACATAGACAGTAAGAAGAGTCTGTTTTCTTGTACTCAATTCGGCTTTCTGCCTTTTGTATTTAATTCCGATGCAATTTCTGTGTTTCATCGTCAATAAGAAGGTCAGAGGGAAACAGTAAAACTGAAGTGAAGCATCGGAATCTATTACTACAGTCACAGGAATGGTACAAAACATAGTCAGTAAGGAGAGTCAGTTTTCTTGTACTTAAGTAGGCATTGTGCCTTTTGTATTTAATTCCGATGCAATATCTGTGTTTCATCAACAGTAAGAATGTCAGAGGGATACAGTTAACCTGCAGTGAAGCATCGGAATCTATAGCTAGTGTCACATGAATGGTTCAAACATAGACAGTAAGAAGAGTCAGTTTTCTTGTACTTATATCGGCATTGTGCCTTTTATATTTAATTCCGATGCAATTTCTGTGTTTCATCGTCAATAAGAAGGTCAGAGGGATACAGTAAATCTGAAGTGAAGCATCGGAATCTATAACTAGTGTCACAGGAATGGTTCAAAACATAGACAGTAAGAAGAGTTAGTTTTCTTGTATTTAAGTCGGCATTGTGCTTTTTGTATTTAATTCCGACGCGATTTCTGCGTTTCATCGTCATTAAGAAGGTCAGAGTAATACAGCAAACCTGAAGCTAAGCATCGGAATCTATATCTAGTGTCACAGGAATGGTTCAAAACGTAGACAGTAAGAAGAGTCAGTTTTTTTGTACTTGAGTCGGTGTTGTGCCTTTTGTATTTAATTCCGATGCAATTTCTGTTTCATCGTCAATAAGAACGTCTGAGGGATACAGTAAACCTGAAGTGACGCATCGGAATCTATACCTAGTGTCACAGGAATGGTTCAAAACATAGACAGTAAGAAGAGTCAGTTTTCTTTTACTTAAGTCGGCGTTGTGCCTTTTGTATTTAATTCCGATGCAATATCTGGCTTTCATCTTCAGTAAGAAGATCAGAGGGATACAGTAAACCTGAAGTGAAGCATTGGAATCTATAACTAGTGTCACATGAATGGTTCAAATCATAGACAGTTATAAGCGTCAGTTTTCTTGTACTCAAGTCGGCATTGTGCCTTTTGTATTTAATTCCGATGCAATTTCTGTGTTTCATCGTCAATAAGAAGGTCAGAGGGATACAGTAAACCTGAAGTGAAGCATCGGAATCTATAACTAGTGTCACAGGAATGGTTCAAAACATAGACAGTGAGAAGAGTCAGTTTTCTTGTACTTAAGTCGTCATTGTGCCTTTTGTATTAAATCCGATGCAATTTCTGTGTTTCATCGTCAATAAGAAGGTCAGAGGGATACAGTAAACCTGAAGTGAAGCATCGGAAACAATAACAAGTGTCTCAGGAATGGCTCAAAACAAAGACAGTAAGAAAAGTCAGCTTTCTTGTACTTAAGTCGACATTGTGCCTTTTGTATTAAATTCCGTTGCAATTACAGAGTTTCATCGTCAATAAGAAGGTCAGAGGGATACAGTAAACCTGAGGTGAAGCATCGGTATCTATAACTAGTGCCACAGGAATGGTTCAAAGCATAGACAGTAAGAAGAGTCAGTTTTCTTGGACTTAAGTTGGCATTGTGCATTTTGTATTTAATTCGGATGAAATTTCTGTGTATCATCGTCAATAAGAAGGTCAGAGGGATACAGTAAACTTGAAGTGAAGCATCGAATCTATAACTAGTGTCACAGGAATGGTTCAAAGCATATACAGTAAGAAGAGTCAGTTTTCTTGTACTTAAGTCGGCATTGTGCCTTCTGTTTTTAATTCCGATGAAATTTCTGTGTTTCATCGTCAATAAGAAGGTCAGAGGGATACAGTAAACCTGAAGTGAAGCATCGGAATCTACAACTAGTGTCACAGGAATGGTTCAAAACATAGTCAGTAAGAAGAGTCAGTTTTCTTGTACGTTAGTCGGCATTGTGCTTTTTGTATTTAATTCCGATGTCATTTTTGTGTTTCATCGTCAATAAGAAGGTCAGAGGGATACAGTAAAGCTGAAATGAAGCATCGGAATCTATAAATAGTGTCACAGGAATGGTTCAAATCATACACAGAAAGAAGAATCAGTTTTCTTGTACTTAAGTCGGCATTGTGCCTTTTGTATTTAATTCCGATGCAATTTCTGTGTTTCATCGTCAATAAGAAGGTCAGAGGGATACAGTAAACCTGTAGTGAACCATCGGAATCTATAACAAGTGTCTCAGGAATGGTTCAAAACAAAGACAGTAAGAAGGGTCAGTTTTCTTGTACTTAAGACGACATTGTGCCTTTTGTATTTAAATCCGTTGCAATTACAGAGTTTCAACGTCAATAAGAAGGTCAGAGGGATACAGTAAACCTGAGGTGAAGCATCGGTATCTATAACTAGTGTCACAGGAATGGTTCAAAGCATAGACAGTAAGAAGAGTCAGTTTTCTTGTACTTAAGTCGGCATTGTGCCTTTTGTATTTAATTCCGATGAAATTTCTGTGTTTCATCGTCAATAAGAATGTCAGAGGGATACAGTAAACCTGAAGTGAAGCATCGAATCTATAACTAGTGTCACAGAAATGGTTAAAAACATATACAGTAAGAAGAGTCAGTTTTCTTGTACTTTAGTCGGCATTGTGCCTTTTCCATTTAGTTCCGATGCAATTTCTATGTTTCATGGTCAATGAGAAGGTCAGAGGGATACAGTAAACTTGAAGTGAAGCATCGGAATCTATAACTAGTGTCACAGGAATGGTTCAATCATAGACAGTAAGAAGAGTCAGTTTACTTGTACTTAAGTCGGCATTGTGCCTTTTGTATTTAATTCCGATGCAATTTCTGTGTTTCATCGTCAATAAGAAGGTCAGAGGGATACAGTAAACCTGAAGGGAAGCATCGGAATCTATAACTAGTGTCACATGAATGGTTCAAACATAGACAGTAAGAAGAGTCAGTTTTCTTGTACATAAGTCGGCATTGTGCCTTTTGTATTTACTTCCGATGCAATTTCTGTGTTTCGTCGTCAATAAGAAGGTCAGATGGATACAGTAAACCTGAAGAGAAGAATCGGAAGCTATAACTAGTGTCACATGAATGGTTCAAAACATAGACAGTAAGAAGAGTCTGTTTTCTTGTACTTAAGTCGGCATTGTGATCTTTTGTATTTAATTCCGATGCAATTTCTGTGTTTCAACGTCAATAAGAAGGTCAGAGGGAAATAGTAAACCTGAAGTGAATCATCGGAATGTATTACTACTGTCACAGGAATGGTTCAAAGCATAGTCAGTAAGGAGAGTCAGTTTTCTAGTACTTAAGTAGGCATTGTGCCTTTTGCATTTAATTCCGATGCAATATCTGTGTTTCATCGTCAATAAGAAGGTCAGAGGGATACAGTAAACCTATAGTAAAGCATCGGAATCTATAACTAGTGTCACATGAATGGTTCAGACATAGACAGTTATAAGAGTCAGTTTTCTTGTACTCAAGTCGGCATTGTGCCTTTTGTATTTAATTCCGATGCAATTTCTGTGTTTCATCGTCAATAAGAAGGTCAGAGGGACACAATAAACCTGAAGTGAAGCATCGGAATCTATAACTAGTGTCACACGAATGGTTCAAAACATAGACAGTGAGAAGAGTCAGTTTTCTTGTACTTAAGTCGGCATTGTGTCTTTTGTATTAAATCCGATGCAATTTCTGTGTTTCATCGTCAATAAGAAGGTCAGAGGGATACTGTAAACCTGAAGTGAAGCATCGGAATCTATAACAAGTGTCTCAGGAATGGTTCAAAACAAAGACAGTAAGAAGAGTCAGTTTTCTTGTACTTAAGTCGACATTGTGCCTTTTGTATTTAATTCCGTTGCAATTACAGAGTTTCATCGTCAATAAGAAGGTCAGAGGGATACAGTAAACCTGAGGTGAAGCATCGGTATCTATAACTAGTGTCACAGGAATGGTTCCAAGCATAGGCAGTAACAAGAGTCAGTTTTCTTGTACTAAAGTCGGCATTGTGCCTTCTGTATTTAATCATAATGAAATTTCTGTGTTTCATCGTCAATAAGAAGGTCAGAGGGATACAGTAAACCTGAAGTGAAGCATCGAATCTATAACTAGTGTCACAGGAATGGTTCAAAACATATACAGTAAGAAGAGTCAGTTTTCTTGTACTTTAGTCGGCATTGTGCCTTTTCCATTTAGTTCCGATGCAATTTCTATGTTTCATGGTCAATGAGAAGGTCAGAGGGATCAGTAAACCTGAAGTGAAGCATCGGAATCTATAACTAGTGTCACATGAATGGTTCAAAACATAGACAGTAAGAAGAGTCTGTTTTCTTGTACTTAAGTCGGCATTGTGATCATTTGTATTTAATTCCGATGCAATTTCTGTGTTTCATCGTCAATAAGAAGGTCAGAGGGAAATAGTAAACCTGAAGTGAATCATCGGAATCTATTACTACTGTCACAGGATGGTTCAAAACATAGTCAGTAAGGAGAGTCAGTTTTCTAGTACTTAAGTAGGCATTGTGCCTTTTGTATTTAATTCCGATGCATTATCTGTGTTTCATCGTCAATAAGAAGGTCAGAGGGATACAGTAAACCTGGAGTAAAGCATCGGAATCTATAACTAGTGTCACATGAATGGTTCAGACATAGACAGTTATAAGAGTCAGTTTTCTTGTACTTAAGTCGGCATTGTGCCTTTTGTATTTAATTCCGATGCAATTTCTGTGTTTCATCGTCAATAAGAAGGTCAGAGGGATACAATAAACCTGAAGTGAAGCATCGAATCTATAACTAGTGTCACAGGAATGGTTCAAAGCGTATACAGTAAGAAGAGTCAGTTTTCTTGTACTTAAGTCGGCATTGTGCCTTTTCCATTTAGTTCCGATGCAATTTCTGTGTTTCATCGTCAATGAGAAGGTCAGAGGGATACAGTAAACCTGAAGTGAAGCATCGGAATCTATAACTAGTGTCACATGAATGGTTCAATCATAGACAGTAAGAAGAGTCAGTTTTCTTGTACATAAGTCGGCATTGTGCCTTTTGTATTTACTTCCGATGGAATTTCTGTGTTTCGTCGTCAATAAGAAGGTCAGATGGATACAGTAAACATGAAGAGAAGAATCGGAAGCTATAACTAGTGTCACATGAATGGTTCAAAACATAGACAGTAAGAAGAGTCTGTATTCTTGTACTTAAGTCGGCATTGTGAACTTTTGTATTTAATTCCGATGCAAATTCTGTGTTTCATCGTCAATAAGAAGGTCAGAGGGAAATAGTAAACCTGAAGTGAATCATCGGAATCTATTACTACTGTCACAGGAATGGTTCAAAACATAGTCAGTAAGGAGAGTCAGTTTTCTAGTACTTAAGTAGGCATTGTGCCTTTTGTATTTAATTCCGATGCAATATCTGTGTTTCATCGTCAATAAGAAGGTCAGAGGGATACAGTAAACCTGGAGTAAAGCATCGGAATCTATAACTAGTGTCATATGAATGGTTCAGACATAGACAGTTATAAGAGTCAGTTTTCTTGTACTCAAGTCGGCATTGTGCCTTTTGTATTTAATTCCGATGCAATTTCTGTGTTTCATCGTCAATAAGAAGGTCAGAGGGATACAATAAACCTGAAGTGAAGCATCGGAATCTATAACTAGTGTCACACGAATGGTTCAAAACATAGACAGTGAGAAGAGTCAGTTTTCTTGTTCTTAAATCGGCATTGTGCCTTTTGTATTAAATCCGATGCAATTTCTGTGTTTCATCGTCAATAAGAAGGTCAGAGGGATACAGTAAACCTGAAGTGAAGCATCGGAATCTATAACAAGTGTCTCAGGAATGGTTCAAAACAAAGACAGTAAGAAGAGTCAGTTTTCTTGTACTTAAGTCGACATTGTGCCTTTTGTATTTAATTCCGTTGCAATTACAGAGTTTCATCGTCAATAAGAAGGTCAGAGGGATACAGTAAACCTGAGGTGAAGCATCGGTATCTATAACTAGAGTCACAGGAATGGTTCAAAGCATAGGCAGTAAGAAGAGTCAGTTTTCTTGTACTAAAGTCGGCATTGTGCCTTTTGTATTTAATTCCAATGAAATTTCTGTGTTTCATCGTCAATAAGAAGGTCAGAGGGATACAGTAAACCTGAAGTGAAGCATCGAATCTATAACTAGTGTCACAGGAATGGTTCAAAGCATATACAGTAAGAAGAGTCAGTTTTAATTTACTTAAGTCGGCATTGTGCCTTTTCCATATAGTTCCGATGCAATTTCTGTGTTTCATCGTCAATGAGAAGGTCAGAGGGATACAGTAAACCTGAAGTGAAGCATCGGAATCTATAACTAGTGTCACAGGAATGGTTCAATCATAGACAGTAAGAAGAGTCAATTATCTTGTACTTAAGTGTGCATTGTGCCTTTTGTATTTAATTCCGATGCAATTTCTGTGTTTCATCGTCAATAAGAAGGTCAGAGGGATACAGTAAACCTGAAGTGAAGCATCGGAATCTATAACTAGTGTCACATGAATGGTTCAAACATAGACAGTAAGAAGAGTCAGTTATCTTGTACATAAGTCGGCATTGTGCCTTTTGTATTTACTTCCGATGCAATTTCTGTGTTTCGTCGTCAATAAGAAGGTCAGATGGATACAGTAAACCTGAAGAGAAGAATCGGAAGCTATAACTAGTGTCACATGAATGGTTCAAAACATAGACAGTAAGAAGAGTCTGTTTTCTTGTACTTAAGTCGGCATTGTGATCTTTTGTATTTAATTCCGATGCAATTTCTGTGTTTCATCGTCAATAAGAAGGTCAGAGGGAAATAGTAAACCTGAAGTGAATCATCGGAATCTATTACTACTGTCACAGGAATGGTTCAAATCATAGTCAGTAAGGAGAGTCAGTTTTCTAGTACTTAAGTAGGCATTGTGCCTTTTGTATTTAATTCCGATGCAATATCTGTGTTTCATCGTCAATAAGAAGGTCAGAGGGATACAGTAAACCTGGAGTAAAGCATCGGAATCTATAACTAGTGTCACATGAATGGTTCAGACATAGACAGTTAGAAGAGTCAGTTTTCTTGTACTCAAGTCGGCATTGTGCCTTTTGTATTTAATTCCGATGCAATTTCTGTGTTTCATCGTCAATAAGAAGGTCAGAGGGATACAATAAACCTGAAGTGAAGCATCGGAATCTATAACTAGTGTCACACGAATGGTTCAAAACATAGACAGTGAGAAGAGTCAGTTTTCTTGTACTTAAGTCGGCATTGTGTCTTTTGTATTAAATCCGATGCAATTTCTGTGTTTCATCGTCAATAAGAAGGTCAGAGGGATACTGTAAACCTGAAGTGAAGCATCGGAATCTATAACAAGTGTCTCAGGAATGGTTCAAAACAAAGACAGTAAGAAGAGTCAGTTTTCTTGTACTTAAGTCGACATTGTGCCTTTTGTATTTAATTCCGTTGCAATTACAGAGTTTTATCGTCAATAAGAAGGTCAGAGGGATACAGTAAACCTGAGGTGAAGCATCGGTATCTATAACTAGTGTCACAGGAATGGTTCAAAGCATAGGCAGTAACAAGAGTCAGTTTTCTTGTACTAAAGTCGGCATTGTGCCTTTTGTATTTAATTATAATGAAATTTCTGTGTTTCATCGTCAATAAGAAGGTCAGAGGGATACAGTAAACCTGAAGTGAAGCATCGAATCTATAACTAGTGTCACAGGAATGGTTCAAAACATATACAGTAAGAAGAGTCAGTTTTCTTGTACTTTAGTCGGCATTGTGCCTTTTCCATTTAGTTCCGATGCAATTTCTATGTTTCATGGTCAATGAGAAGGTCAGAGGGATACAGTAAACCTGAAGTGAAGCATCAGAATCTATAACTAGTGTCACATGAATGGTTCAAACATAGACAGTAAGAAGAGTCAGTTTTCTTGTACATAAGTCGGCATTGTGCCTTTTGTATTTACTTCCGATGGAATTTCTGTGTTTCGTCGTCAATAAGAAGGTCAGATGGATACAGTAAACATGAAGAGAAGAATCGGAAGCTATAACTAGTGTCACATGAATGGTTCAAAACATAGACAGTAAGAAGAGTCTGTTTTCTTGTTCTTAAGTCGGCATTGTGATCCTTTGTATTTAATTCCGATGCAATTTCTGTGTTTCATCGTCAATAAGAAGGTCAGAGGGAAATAGTAAACCTGAAGTGAATCATCGGAATCTATTACTACTGTCACAGGAATGGTTCAAAACATAGTCAGTAAGGAGAGTCAGTTTTCTTGTACTTAAGTCGGCATTGTGCCTTTTGTATTAAATCCGATGCAATTTCTGTGTTTCATCGTCAATAAGAAGGTCAGAGGGATACAGTAAACCTGAAGTGAAGCATCGGAATCTATAACAAGTGTCTCGGGAATGGTTCAAAACAAAGGCAGTAAGAAGAGTCAGTTTTCTTGTACTTAAGTCGACATTGTGCCTTTTGTATTTAATTCCGTTGCAATTACAGAGTTTCTTCGTCAATAAGAAGGTCAGAGGGATACAGTAAACCTGAGGTGAAGCATCGGTATCCATAACTAGAGTCACAGGAATGGTTCAAAGCATAGGCAGTAAGAAGAGTCAGTTTTCTTGTACTAAAGTCGGCATTGTGCCTTTTGTATTTAATTCCAATGAAATTTCTGTGTTTCATCGTCAATAAGAAGGTCAGAGGGATACAGTAAACCTGAAGTGAAGCACCGAATCTATAACTAGTGTCACAGGAATGGTTCAAAGCATATACAGTAAGAAGAGTCAGTTTTCTTGTACTTAAGTCGGCATTGTGCCTTTTCCATTTAGTTCCGATGCAATTTCTGTGTTTCATCGTCAATGAGAAGGTCAGAGGGATACAGTAAACCTGAAGTGAAGCATCGGAATCTATAACTAGTGTCACAGGAATGGTTCAATCATAGACAGTAAGAAGAGTCAATTTTCTTGTACTTAAGTGTGCATTGTGCCTTTTGTATTTAATTCCGATGCAATTTCTGTGTTTCATCGTCAATAAGAAGCTCAGAGGGATACAGTAAACCTGAAGTGAAGCATCGGAATCTATAACTAGTGTCACATGAATGGTTCAAACATAGACAGTAAGAAGAGTCAGTTTTCTTGCACATAAGTCGGCATTGTGCCTTTTGTATTTACTTCCGATGCAATTTCTGTGTTTCGTCGTCAATAAGAAGGTCAGATGGATACAGTAAACCTGAAGAGAAGAATCGGAAGCTATAACTAGTGTCACATGAATGGTTCAAAACATAGACAGTAAGAAGAGTCAGTTTTCTAGTACTTAAGTAGGCATTGTGCCTTTTGTATTTAATTCCGATGCAATATCTGTGTTTCATCGTCAATAAGAAGGTCAGAGGGATACAGTAAACCTGGAGTAAAGCATCGGAATCTATAACTAGTGTCACATGAATGGTTCAGACATAGACAGTTATAAGAGTCAGTTTTCTTGTACTCAAGTCGGCATTGTGCCTTTTGTATTTAATTCCGATGCAATTTCTGTGTTTCATCGTCAATAAGAAGGTCAGAGGGATACAATAAACCTGAAGTGAAGCATCGGAATCTATAACTAGTGTCACACGAATGGTTCAAAACATAGACAGTGAGAAGAGTCAGTTTTCTTGTACTTAAGTCGGCATTGTGTCTTTTGTATTAAATCCGATGCAAATTCTGTGTTTCATCGTCAATAAGAAGGTCAGAGGGATACTGTAAACCTGAAGTGAAGCATCGGAATCTATAACAAGTGTCTCAGGAATGGTTCAAAACAAAGACAGTAAGAAGAGTCAGTTTTCTTGTACTTAAGTCGACATTGTGCCTTTTGTATTTAATTCCGTTGCTATTACAGAGTTTCATCGTCAATAAGAAGGTCAGAGGGATACAGTAACCCTGAGGTGAAGCATCGGTATCTATAACTAGTGTCACAGGAATGGTTCAAAGCATAGGCAGTAACAAGAGTCAGTTTTCTTGTACTAAAGTCGGCATTGTGCCTTTTGTATTTAATTATAATGAAATTTCTGTGTTTCATCGTCAATAAGAAGGTCAGAGGGATACAGTAAACCTGAAGTGAAGCATCGAATCTATAACTAGTGTCACAGGAATGGTTCAAAACATATACAGTAAGAAGAGTCAGTTTTCTTGTAGTTTAGTCGGCATTGTGCCTTTTCCATTTAGTTCCGATGCAATTTCTATGTTTCATGGTCAATGAGAAGGTCAGAGGGATACAGTAAACCTGAAGTGAAGCATCGGAATCTATAACTAGTGTCACATGAATGGTTCAAACATAGACAGTAAGAAGAGTCAGTTTTCTTGTACATAAGTCGGCATTGTGCCTTTTGTATTTACTTCCGATGGAAATTCTGTGTTTCGTCGTCAATAAGAAGGTCAGATGGATACAGTAAACATGAAGAGAAGAATCGGAAGCTATAACTAGTGTCACATGAATGGTTCAAAACATAGACAGTAAGAAGAGTCTGTTTTCTTGTACTTAAGTCGGCATTGTGATCTTTTGTATTTAATTCCGATGCAATTTCTGTGTTTCATCGTCAATAAGAAGGTCAGAGGGAAATAGTAAACCTGAAGTGAATCATCGAAATCTATTACTACTGTCACAGGAATGGTTCAAAACATAGTCAGTAAGGAGAGTCAGTTTTCTAGTACTTAAGTAGGCATTGTGCCTTTTGTATTTAATTCCGATGCAATATCTGTGTTACATCGTCAATAAGAAGGTCAGAGGGATACAGTAAACCTGGAGTAAAGCATCGGAATCTATAACTAGTGTCACATGAATGGTTCAGACATAGACAGTTATAAGAGTCAGTTTTCTTGTACTCAAGTCGGCATTGTGCCTTTTGTATTTAATTCCGATGCAATTTCTGTGTTTCATCGTCAATAAGAAGGTCAGAGGGATACAATAAACCTGAAGTGAAGCATCGGAATCTATAACTAGTGTCACACGAATGGTTCAAAACATAGACAGTGAGAAGAGTCAGTTTTCTTGTACTTAAGTCGGCATTGTGCCTTTTGTATTAAATCCGATGCAATTTCTGTGTTTCATCGTCAATAAGAAGGTCAGAGGGATACAGTAAACCTGAAGTGAAGCATCGGAATCTATAACAAGTGTCTCAGGAATGGTTCAAAACAAAGACAGTAAGAAGAGTCAGTTTTCTTGTACTTAAGTCGACATTGTGCCTTTTGTATTTAATTCCGTTGCAATTACAGAGTTTCATCGTCAATAAGAAGGTCAGAGGGATACGGTAAACATGAGGTGAAGCATCGGTATCTATAACTAGAGTCACAGGAATGGTTCAAAGCATAGGCAGTAAGAAGAGTCAGTTTTCTTGTACTAAAGTCGGCATTGTGCCTTTTGTATTTAATTCCAATGAAATTTCTGTGTTTCATCGTCAATAAGAAGGTCAGAGGGATACAGTAAACCTGAAGAGAAGCATCGAATCTATAACTAGTGTCACAGGAATGGTTCAAAGCATATACAGTAAGAAGAGTCAGTTTTCTTGTACTTAAGTTTGCATTGTGCCTTTTCCATTTAGTTCCGATGCAATTTCTGTGTTTCATCGTCAATGAGAAGGTCAGAGGGATACAGTAAACCTGAAGTGAAGCATCGGAATCTATAACTAGTGTCACATGAATGGTTCAAACATAGACAGTAAGAAGAGTCAGTTTTCTTGCACATAAGTCGGCATTGTGCCTTTTGTATTTACTTCCGATGGAATTTCTGTGTTTCGTCGTCAATAAGATGGTCAGATGGATACAGTAAACATGAAGAGAAGAATCGGAAGCTATAACTAGTGTCACATGAATGGTTCAAAACATAGACAGTAAGAAGAGTCTGTTTTCTTGTACTTAAGTCGGCATTGTGATCTTTTGTATTTAATTCCGATGCAATTTCTGTGTTTCATCGTCAATAAGAAGGTCAGAGGGAAATAGTAAACCTGAAGTGAATCATCGGAATCTATTACTACTGTCACAGGAATGGTTCAAAACATAGTCAGTAAGGAGAGTCAGTTTTCTAGTACTAAAGTAGGCATTGTGCCTTTTGTATTTAATTCCGATGCAATATCTGTGTTTCATCGTCAATAAGAAGGTCAGAGGGATACAGTAAACCTGGAGTAAAGCATCGGAATCTATAACTAGTGTCACATGAATGGTTCAGACATAGACAGTTATAAGAGTCAGTTTTCTTGTACTCAAGTCGGCATTGTGCCTTTTGTATTTAATTCCGATGCAATTTCTGTGTTTCATCGTCAATAAGAAGGTCAGAGGGATACAATAAACCTGAAGTGAAGCATCGGAATCTATAACTAGTGTCACACGAATGGTTCAAAACATAGACAGTGAGAAGAGTCAGTTTTCTTGTACTTAAGTCGGCATTGTGCCTTTTGTATTAAATCCGATGCAATTTCTGTGTTTCATCGTCAATAAGAAGGTCAGAGGGATACAGTAAACCTGAAGTGAAGCATCGGAATCTATAACAAGTGTCTCAGGAATGGTTCAAAACAAAGACAGTAAGAAGAGTCAGTTTTCTAGTACTTAAGTCGACATTGTGCCTTTTGTATTTAATTCCGTTGCAATTACAGAGTTTCATCGTCAATAAGAAGGTCAGAGGGATACAGTAAACCTGAGGTGAAGCATCGGTATCTATAACTAGAGTCACAGGAATGGTTCTAAGCATAGGCAGTAAGAAGAGTCAGTTTTCTTGTACTAAATTCGGCATTGTGCCTTTTGTATTTAATTCCAATGACATTTCTGTGTTTCATCGTCAATAAGAAGGTCAGAGGGATACAGTAAACCTGAAGTGAAGCATCGAATCTATAACTTGTATCACAGGAATGGTTCAATCATAGACAGTAAGAAGAGTCAGTTTACTTGTAGTTAAGTCGGCATTGTGCCTTTTGTATTTATTTCCGATGCAATTTCTGTGTTTCATCGTCAATAAGAAGGTCAGAGGGATACAGTAAACCTGAAATGAAGCATCGGAATCTATAACTAGTGTCACATGAATGGTTCAAACATAGACAGTAAGAAGAGTCAGTTTTCTTGTACATAAGTCGGCATTGTGCCTTTTGTATTTTCTTCCGATGGAATTTCTGTGTTTCGTCGACAATAAGAAGGTCAGATGGATACAGTAAACATGAAGAGAAGAATCGGAAGCTATAACTAGTGTCACATGAATGGTTCAAAACATAGACAGTAAGAAGAGTCTGTTTTCTTGTACTTAAGTCGGCATTGTGATCTTTTGTATTTAATTCCGATGCAATTTCTGTGTTTCATCGTCAATAAGAAGGTCAGAGGGAAATAGTAAACCTGAAGTGAATCATCGGAATCTATTACTACTGTCACAGGAATGGTTCAAAACATAGTCAGTAAGGGGAGTCAGTTTTCTAGTACTTAAGTAGGCATTGTGCCTTTTGTATTTAATTCCGATGCAATATCTGTGTTTCATCGTCAATAAGAAGGTCAGAGGGATACAGTAAACCTGGAGTAAAGCATCGGAATCTATAACTGGTGTCACATGAATGGTTCAGACATAGACAGTTATAAGAGTCGGTTTTCTTGTACTGAAGTCGGCATTGTGCCTTTTGTATTTAATTCCGATGCAATTTCTGTGTTTCATCGTCAATAAGAAGGTCAGAGGGATACAATAAACCTGAAGTGAAGCATCGGAATCTATAACTAGTGTCACACGAATGGTTCAAAACATAGACAGTGAGAAGAGTCAGTTTTCTTGTACTTAAGCCGGCATTGTGCCTTTTGTATTAAATCCGATGCAATTTCTGTGTTTCATCGTCAATAAGAAGGTCAGAGGGATACAGTAAACCTGAAGTGAAGCATCGGAATCTATAACTAGTGTCATACGAATGGTTCAAAACATAGACAGTGAGAAGAGTCAGTCTTCTTGTACTTAAGTCGGCATTGTGCCTTTTGTATTAAATCCGATGCAATTTCTGTGTTTAATCGTCAATAAGAAGGTCTGAGGGATACAGTAAACCTGAAGTGAAGCATCGGAATCTATAACAAGTGTCTCAGGAATGGTTCAAAACAAAGACAGCGAGAAGAGTCAGTTTTCTTGTACTTAAGTCGACATTGTGCCTTTTGTATTTAATTCCGTTGCAATTACAGAGTTTCTTCGTCAATAAGAAGGTCAGAGGGATACAGTAAACCTGAGGTGAAGCATCGGTATCTATAACTAGAGTCACAGGAATGGTTCAAAGCATAGGCAGTAAGAAGAGTCAGTTTTCTTGTACTAAAGTCGGCATTGTGCCTATTGTAATTAATTCCAATGAAATTTCTGTGTTTCATCGTCAATAAGAAGGTCAGAGGGATACAGTAAACCTGAAGTGAAGCATCGAATCTATAACTAGTGTCACAGGAATGGTTCAAAGCGTATACAGTAAGAAGAGTCAGTTTTCTAGTACTTAAGTAGGCATTGTGCTTTTTTTGTATTTAATTCCGATGCAATATCTGTGTTTCATCGTCAATAAGAAGGTCAGAGGGATACAGTAAACCTGGAGTAAAGCATCGGAATCTATAACTAGTGTCACATGAATGGTTCAGACATAGACAGTTATAAGAGTCAGTTTTCTTGTACTCAAGTCGGCATTGTGCCTTTTGTATTTAATTCCGATGCAATTTCTGTGTTTCATCGTCAATAAGAAGGTCAGAGGGATACAATAAACCTGAAGTGAAGCATCGGAATCTATAACTAGTGTCACACGAATGGTTCAAAACATAGACAGTGAGAAGAGTCAGTTTTCTTGTTCTTAAATCGGCATTGTGCCTTTTGTATTAAATCCGATGCAATTTCTGTGTTTCATCGTCAATAAGAAGGTCAGAGGGATACAGTAAACCTGAAGTGAAGCATCGGAATCTATAACAAGTGTCTCAGGAATGGTTCAAAACAAAGACAGTAAGAAGAGTCAGTTTTCTTGTACTTAAGTCGACATTGTGCCTTTTGTATTTAATTCCGTTGCAATTACAGAGTTTCATCGTCAATAAGAAGGTCAGAGGGATACAGTAAACCTGAGGTGAAGCATCGGTATCTATAACTAGAGTCACAGGAATGGTTCAAAGCATAGGCAGTAAGAAGAGTCAGTTTTCTTGTACTAAAGTCGGCATTGTGCCTTTTGTATTTAATTCCAATGAAATTTCTGTGTTTCATCGTCAATAAGAAGGTCAGAGGGATACAGTAAACCTGAAGTGAAGCATCGAATCTATAACTAGTGTCACAGGAATGGTTCAAAGCATATACAGTAAGAAGAGTCAGTTTTAATTTACTTAAGTCGGCATTGTGCCTTTTCCATATAGTTCCGATGCAATTTCTGTGTTTCATCGTCAATGAGAAGGTCAGAGGGATACAGTAAACCTGAAGTGAAGCATCGGAATCTATAACTAGTGTCACAGGAATGGTTCAATCATAGACAGTAAGAAGAGTCAATTATCTTGTACTTAAGTGTGCATTGTGCCTTTTGTATTTACTTCCGATGCAATTTCTGTGTTTCGTCGTCAATAAGAAGGTCAGATGGATACAGTAAACCTGAAGAGAAGAATCGGAAGCTATAACTAGTGTCACATGAATGGTTCAAAACATAGACAGTAAGAAGAGTCTGTTTTCTTGTACTTAAGTCGGCATTGTGATCTTTTGTATTTAATTCCGATGCAATTTCTGTGTTTCATCGTCAATAAGAAGGTCAGAGGGAAATAGTAAACCTGAAGTGAATCATCGGAATGTATTACTACTGTCACAGGAATGGTTCAAAGCATAGTCAGTAAGGAGAGTCAGTTTTCTAGTACTTAAGTAGGCATTGTGCCTTTTGCATTTAATTCCGATGCAATATCTGTGTTTCATCGTCAATAAGAAGGTCAGAGGGATACAGTAAACCTGGAGTAAAGCATCGGAATCTATAACTAGTGTCACATGAATGGTTCAGACATAGACAGTTATAAGAGTCAGTTTTCTTGTACTCAAGTCGGCATTGTGCCTTTTGTATTTAATTCCGATGCAATTTCTGTGTTTCATCGTCAATAAGAAGGTCAAAGGGATACAGTAAAGCTGAAGTGAAGTCGGCTTTGTGCCCTTTTCAATTTAATTCCGATGCAATTTCTGTGATTCATCGTCAATAAGGAGGATGGAGGGATACAGTAAACCTGAAGTGAAGCATCGGAATCTATAACTAGTGTCACAGGAATGGTTCAAAACAGAGACAGTAGGAAGATTCAGTCCTCTTGTACTTAAGTCGGTATTGTGTTTTTCTATTTAATTCCGATGCAATTTCTGTGTTTCATCGTCAATAAAATGGTCAGAGGGATACAGTAAATCTGAAGTGAAGCATCGGAATCTGTAACTCTCGTCACAGGAATGGTTCAAATCATAGACAGTCTTCTTGTACTTAAGTCGGCATTGTGCCTTTTGTATTTAATTCCGATGTAATTTCTGTGTTTTATCGTCAATAAGAATGTCAGAGGGATATAGTAAACCTGAAGTGAAGCATCGGAATCTATAACAAGTGTCTCAGGAATGGTTCAAAACAAAGACAGTAAGAAGAGTCAGTTTTCTTGTACTTAAGTCGACATTGTGCCTTTTCTATTTAATTCCGTTGCAATTACAGAGTTTCTTCGTCAATAAGAAGGTCAGAGGGATACAGTAAACCTGAAGTGAAGCATCGAATCTATAACTAGTGTCACAGGAATGGTTCAAAGCATATACAGTAAGAAGAGTCAGTTTTCTTGTACTTAAGTCGGCATTGTGCCTTTTCCATTTAGTTCCGATGCAATTTCTGTGTTTCATCGTCAATGAGAAGGTCAGAGGGATACAGTAAACCTGAAGTGAAGCATCGGAATCTATAACTAGTGTCACAGGAATGGTTCAATCATAGACAGTAGGAAGAGTCAATTTTCTTGTACTTAAGTGTGCATTGTGCCTTTTGTATTTAATTCCGATGCAATTTCTGTGTTTCATCGTCAATAAGAAGGTCTGAGGGATACAGTAAACCTGAAGTGAAGCATCGGAATCTATAACTAGTGACACATGAATGGTTCAAACATAGACAATAAGAAGAGTCAGTTTTCTTGTACATAACTCGGCATTGTGCCTTTTGTATTTAATTCCGATGCAATTTCTGTGTTTCGTCGTCAATAAGAAGGTCAGATGGATACAGTCAACCTGAAGAGAAGAATCGGAAGCTATAACTAGTGTCACATGTATGGTTCAAAACATAGACAGTAAGAAGAGTCTGTTTTCTTGTACTTAAGTCGGCCTTGTGCTTTTTGTATTTAATTCCGATGCAATTTCTGTGTTTCATCGTCAATAAGAAGGTCAGAGGGAAACAGTAAACCTGAAGTGAAGCATCGGAATCTATTACTACTGTCACAGGAATGGTTCAAAACATAGTCAGTAAGGAGAGTCAGTTTTCTTGTACTTAAGTAGGCATTGTGCCTTTTGTATTTAATTCCGATGCAATATCTGTGTTTCATCAACAATAAGAATGTAAGAGGGATACAGTAAACCTGAAGTGAAGCATCGGAATCTATAACTAGTGTCACAGGAATGGTTCAAAAGCATAGACAGTAGGAAGAGTTAGTTTTCTAGTACTTAAGTCGGCATTGTGCTTTTTGTATTTGATTCCAATGCGATTTCTGCGTTTCATCGTCATTAAGAAGGGCACAGTAATACAGTAAACCTGAAGTGAAGCATCGGAGTCTATATCTAGTGTCACAGGAATGGTTCAAAACAGAGACAGTAAGAAGAGTCAGTTTTCGAGTACTTAAGTCGGCGTTGTGCCTTTTGTATTTAGTTCCGATGCTATTTCTGTGTTTCATCATCAATAACAACGTCTGAGGGATACAGTAAACCTGAAGTGACGCATCGTTATCTATAACTAGTGTCACAGGAATGGTTCAGAACTTAGACAGTAAGAAGAGTCAGTTTTCGTCTACTTAAGTCGGCATTGTGCCATTTGTATTTAATTCCGAAGCAATTTCTGTGTTTCATCGTCAATAAGAAGGTCAGAGGGATACAGTAAACCTGGAGTAAGGCATCGGAATCTATAACTACTGTCACATGAATGGTTCAAAGCATAGACAGCTATAAGAGTCAGTTTTCTTGTACTCAAGTCGGCATTGTGCCTTTTGTATTTAATTCCGATGCAATTTCTGTGTTTCATCGTCAATAAGAAGGTCAAAGGGATACAGTAAAGCTGAAGTGAAGTCGGCTTTGTGCCCTTTTCAATTTAATTCCGATGCAATTTCTGTGATTCATCGTCAATAAGGAGGACAGAGGGATACAGTAAACCTGAAGTGAAGCATCGGAATCTATAACTAGTGTCACAGGAATGGTTCAAAACAGAGACAGTAGGAAGAGTCAGTCCTCTTGTACTTAAGTCGGTATTGTGTTTTTCTATTTAATTCCGATGCAATTTCTGTGTTTCATCGTCAATAAAATGGTCAGAGGGATACAGTAAATCTGAAGTGAAGCATCGGAATCTGTAACTCTCGTCACAGGAATGGTTCAAATCATAGACAGTCTTCTTGTACTTAAGTCGGCATTGTGCCTTTTGTATTTAATTCCGATGTAATTTCTGGATTTTATCGTCAATAAGAATGTCAGAGGGATATAGTAAACCTGAAGTGAAGCATAGGAATCTATAACTAGTGTCACAGTAATGGTTCAAAACATAGACAGTAAGAAGGGTCAGTCTTCTTGTACTTAAGTCGGCATTGTGCCTTTTTCTATATTATTCCGATGCAAATTCTGTGTTTCATCGTCATTAAGAAGGTCAGAGGGATACAGTAAACCTGAAGTCAAGCATCGGAATCTATAACTAGTGTCACAGGAATGGTTCAAAACATAGTCAGAAAGAAGAGTCAGTCTGCTTGTACTCCAGTCGGCATTGTGCCTTTTCTATTTAATACCGATGCAATTTCTGTGTTTCATCGTCAATAAGAAGGTCAGAGGGATACAGTAAACCTGAAGTGAAGCATCGGAATCTATAACTAGTGTCACAGCAATGGTTCAAAACATAGTCAGTAAGAAGAGTCAGTCTTCTTGTACTTAATTCGGCATTGTGCCTTTTAATTGAATTCCGATGCAATATCTGTGTTTCATCGTCAATAAGAAGGCCAGAAGAATACCGTAATTCTGAAGTGAAGCATCAGAATCTCTAACTAGTGTCACAGGAATGGTTCAAAACATAGTCAGTAATAAGAGTCAGTCTTTTTGTACTTAAGTCGGCATTGTGCCTTTTGTATTTAATTCCGATGCAATTTCTGTGTTTCGTCGTCAATAAGATTGACAGAGGGACACAGTAAATCTGAAGAGAAGCATCAGAATCTATAACTAATGTCACAGGAATGGTTCAAAACGTAGACAGTAAGAAGAGTCAGTCTACTTGTACTTAAGTCGGCATTGTGCCTTTTGTATTTAACTCCGATGCAATTTCTGTGCTTCATCGTCAATAAGAAAGTCCAAGGGAAACAGTACACCAGAAGTGAAGCATCGGAATCTATAACTAGTGTCACAGGAATGGTTCAAATCATAGACAGTAAGATGAGTCAGTCTTATTGTACTTAAGTCAGCTTTGTGCCTTTTGTATTTAATTCCGATGCAATTTCTGTGTTTCATCGTCAATAAGCAGGTCAGAGGGATACATTACACCTGACGTTAAGCATCGGAATCTATAACTAGTGTCACAGGAATGGTTCAAAACATAGACAGTAGGAAGACTCAGTCTTCTTGCACTTGAGTCGGCGTTGTGCCTTTTGTATTTAATTCCGATGCTATTTCTGTGTTTCATCGTCAATAAGAAGGTCAGAGGGATACAGTAAACCTGAAGGGACGCATCGGAATCTATAACTAGTGTCACAGGAATGGTTCAAAGCAAAGACAGTAGGAAGAGTCAGTGTTCTTGTACTTATGTCGGCATTGTGCCTTTTGTATTTAATTCCGATTCAATTTCTGTGTTTCATCGACATTAGGTAGGTCAGAGGGATACAGTAAACCTGAAGTGAAGCATCGGAATCACTAACTAGTGTCACAAGAATGGTTCAAAACATAGACAGTAGGAAGAGTCAGTCTACATGTACTTATGTCGGCATTGTGCCTTTTGTATTTAATTCCGATGTAATTTCTGTGATTCATCGTCAATAAGAAGGTCAGAGTGATACAGTAAAGCTGAAGTGAAGCATCGGAATCTATAAATAGTGTCACAGGAATGGTTCAAAACATAGTCAGAAAGAAGAAACAGTCTGCTTATACTTAAGTCGGCATTGTGCCTTTTCTATTTAATTCCGATGCAATTTCAGTGTTTCATCGTCAATAAGAAGGTCAGAGGGATACTGTAAACCTGAAGTGAAGCATCGGAATCTATAACTAGTGTCACACGAATGGTTCCAACCATAGTCAGTAGGAAGAGTCAGTCTTCTTGTACTTAAGTCGGCATTGCGCCTTTTGTATTTAGTTCCGATGCAATTTCTGTGTTTCATCGTCGATAAGAAAGTCCAAGGGATACAGCAAACCTGAAGTTAATCATCGGAATCTATAACTAGTGTCACAGGAATGGTTCAAAACATAGTCAGTAAGAAGTGTCAGTCTTCTTGTACTTAAGTAGCGCATTGTGCCTTTTGTATTTAATTCCGATGCAATTTCTGTGTTTCATCGTCAATAAGAAGGTCACAGGGATGCAGTAAACCTGAATTGAAGCATCGGAATCTGTAACTAGCGTCACAGGAGTGGTTCAAACTAAAGACAGTAAGAAGAGTCAGTCCTCTTGTACTTAATTCGGCATTGTGCATTTTGTATTTAATTCCGATGCAATTTCTGTGTTTCATCGTCAATAAGGAGGACAGAGGGATACAGTAAACCTGAAGTGAAGCATCGGAATCTACAACTAGTGTCACAGGAATGGTTCAAAACAAAGAAAGTAGGAAGAGTCAGTCTTCTTGTACTTAAGTCGGCATTGTGCCTTTTCTATTTAATTCCGATGCAATTTCTGTGTTTCATCGTCAATATAATGGTCAGAGGGATACAGTAAACCTGAAGTGAAGCATCGGAATCTGTAACTAGCGTCACAGGAATGGTTCAAATTATAGACAGTAAGAAGAGTCAGTCTTCTTGTATTTAAGTCGGCATTGTGCCTTTTGTATTTAATTCCGATGCAATTTCTGTGTTTCATCGTCAATAAGAAGGTCTGAGGGATACAGTAAACCTGAAGTGAAGCATAGGAATCTATAACTAGTGTCACAGGAATGGTTCAAAACATAGACAGTAAGAAGGGTCAGTCTTCTTGTACTTAAGTCGGCATTGTGCCTTTTGTATTTAATTCCGATGCAATTTCTGTGTTTCATCGTCAATAAGGAGGACAGAGGGATACAGTAAACCTGAAGTGAAGCTTCGGTATCTACAACTAGTGTCACAGGAATGGTTCAAAACATAGATATTAAGGAGAGTCAGTCTTCTTCTAATTAAGTGGCATTGTGCCATTCGTATATAATTCCGATGCAGTTCCTGTCTTTCATCGTCAATAAGAAGGTCAGAGGGATACAGTGAACCCTAAGTGAGGCATCGGAATCTATAACTAGTGTCACAGGAATGGTTCAAAACGTAGTCAGTAAGATGAGTCAGTCTTCTTGAACTTAAGTCGGCATTGTGCCTTTTGTATTTAATTCCGATGCAATTTCGGTGTTTCATCGTCAATAAGAAGGACCAAGAGATACAGAAAACCTGAAGTGAAGCATCGGAATCTATAACTAGTGTCACAGGAATGGTTCAAAACATAGAGAGTAAGAAGAGTCAGTTTTCTTGTAGTTAAGTCGGCAATGTGCGCTTTTCAATTTAATTCCGATGCAATTACTGTGTTTCATCGTCAATAAGAAGGTCAGAGGGAGACCGTAAACCTGAAGTGAAGCATCAGAATTTCTCACTAGTGTCACAGGAATGGGTCAAAACATAGACAGTAAGAAGAGTCAGTCTTCTTGTACTTACGTCGGCATTGTGCCTTTTGTATTTAATTCCGAGGCAATATCTGTGTTTCATCCTATATAAGAAGGTCCGAGGGATACAGAAAACCTGAAGTGAAGCATCGGAATCTATAACTAGTGTCACAGGAATGGTTCAAAACGTAGACTGTCGGAAGAGTCAGTCTTCGTGTACTTAAGTCGGCATTGCGCCTTTTCTATTAAATTCCAATGCACTTTCTGTGTTTCATCTTCAATAAGAAGGTCCAAGGGATACAGTAAACCTGAAGTGAAGAATCGGAATCTATTACTAGTGTCACAGGAATGATTCAAAACAGTCAGTAAGAAGAGTCAGTCTTCTTGTACTTAAGTCGGCATTGTGCCTTTTGTATTTAATTTCGACGCAATTTCTGTGTTTCATCGTCAATAAGAAGGTCAGAGGGATACAGTAAACGTGAAGTGTACCATCGGAATCTATAACTAGTGTCACAGGAATGGTTCATGACATAGACAGTAGGAAGTGTCAGTCTTCTTGTACTGAAGTCGGCATTGTGCATTATGTATTTAAATCCGATGCAATTTCTGGGTTTCATCGTCAATAAGAAGGTCCAAGGGATACAGTAAACCTGAAGTGAAGCATCGGAATCTATAACTAGTGTCTTAGGAATGGTTCTAATCATAGACAGTAAGAAAGGTCAGTCTTCTTGTACTTAAGTCGGCATTGTGCCTTTTCTATTTAATTCCGATGCAATTTCTGTGTTTCATCGTCAATAAGAAGGTCAGAGGGATACAGTAAACCTGAAGTGAAGCATCGGAATCTATACCTAGTGTCTCAGGAATGGTTCAAAACATAGACAGTATGAAGAGTCAGTCTTCTTGTACTTAAGTCAGCATTGGTCCTTTTCTATTTAATTCCGATGCACTTTCTGTGTTTCATCGTCAATAAGAACGTCCAAGGGATACAGTAAACCTGAAATGAAGCACCGGAATCTGTAACTAGTGTCACAGGAATGTTTCAAAACATAGACAGTAGGAAGAGTCAGTCTACATGAACTTAAGTCGGCATTGTGCTTTTTGTATTTAATTCCAATCCAATTTCTGTGGTTCATCGACAATGAGAAGGTCGGATGGATACAGTAAACCTGAAGTGAAGCATTGGAATCTATAACTAGTGTCACAGGATGGGTTCAAAACACAGTCAGTAAGAAGAGTCAGTCATCTTGTACTTAATTCGGCATTGTGCTTTTGTATTTAATTCCGATGCAATTTCTGTATTTCATCGTCAATAAGAAGGTTCAAGGGATACAGTTAACCTGAAGTGAGGCATCCGAATCTATAACTAGTGTCACAGGAATGGTTCAAAACATAGACAGTAAGAAGAGTCAGTCTTCTAGTACTTAAGTCGGCATTGTGCTTTTTGTATCTAATTCTAATGAGAATTCTGTGGTTCACTGTCAGTAAGAAGGTCAGAGAGATACAGTAAAGCTGAGGTGAAGCATCGGAATCTATGTCACAGGAATGGTTGAAAACATAGACAGTAGGAAGAGTCAGTCTTCTTGTACTTAGGTCGGCATTGTGCCTCTTCTATTTAATTCCGAAGCAATTTCTGTGTATCGTCGTCAATAAGAAGGTCAGAGGGATACAGTAAACCTGAAGTGAAGCATCGGAATCTATAACTAGTGTCACAGGAATGGGTCAAAACTTAGACAGTAAGATGAGTCAGTCTTTTGTTCATACGTCGGCATTGTGCCTTTTGTTTTTAATTCCGATGCAATTTCAGTGTTTCATCGTCAATAAGAAGGTCCAAGGGATACAGTAAATTTGAAGTGAAGCATCGGAATCTATAACTAGTGTCACAGGAATGGTTCAAAACATAGAGAGTAATAAGATTCATTCTTCTTGTACTAAAGTCGGCATTGTGCCTTTTGTATTTAATACCGATGCAATTTCTGTGTTTCATCGTCAATAAGAGGGTCAGAGGGACACAGTAAACTTGAAGTGAAGCATCGGAATCCATAACTAGTGTCACAGGAATGGTTCAAAACATAGTCAGTAAGAAGAGTCAGTCTTGTTGTACTTAAGTCGGCATTGTGCCTATTAATTGAATTCCGATGCAATTTCTGTGTTTCATCGTCAATAAGAAGGTCAGAGGGATACCGTAAACCTAAAGTGAAGCATCGGAATCTTTAACTAGTGTCACAGGAATGGTTCAAATCATAGTCAGTAATAAGAGTCAGTCTTCTTGTACATAAGTCGCATTGTGCCTTTTTTATTTAATTCCGATGCAATCTCTGTGTTTCGTCGTCAATAAGAAGGTCAGAGGGACACAGTAAACCTCAAGTGAAGCATCAGAATCTATAACTAGTGTCACAGGAATGGTTCAAAACATATACAGTAAGAAGAGTCAGTCTACTTGTACTTAAGTCGGCATTGTGCCTTTTGTATTTAATTCCGGTGCAATTTCTGTGTTTCATCGTCAATTAGAAAGTCCAAGGGATACAGTACACCTGAAGTGAATCATCGGCATCTATAACTAGTGTCACAGGATGGTTCAAATCATAGACAGTAAGATGAGTCAGTCATCTTGTACTTAAGTCAGCATTGTGCATTTTTTATTTAATTCCGATGCAATTTCTGTGTTTCATCGTCAATAAGAAGGTCAGAGGGATACAGATAACCTGAAATTAACCATCGGAATCTATAACTAGTTTCAAAGGAATCGTTCAAAACTTAGACAGTAGGAAGACTCAGTCTTCTTGTACTTGAGTCGGCATTGTGCCTTTTGTATTTAATTCCGATGCAATTTCTGTGCTTCATCGTCAATTAGAAGGTCAGACGGATACAGTAAACCTGAAGTGAAGCATCGGAATCTTTAACTAGTGTCACAGGAATCGTTCAAAACTTAGACAGTAGGAAGACTCAGTCTTCTTGTACTTAAGTCGGCATTGTGCTTTTGTATTTAATTCCGATGCAATTTCTGTGTTTCATCGGCAATAAGAAGGTCCAAGGGATACAGTAAACCTGAAGTGAGGCTTCGGAATCTATAACTAGTGTCACAGGAATGGTTCAAAACATAGACAGTAAGAAAAGTCAGACTACTTGTACTTAAGTCGGCATTATGCCCTTTTCAATTTCATTACGATGCAATTACTTTGTTTCATCGTCAATAAGAAGGTCAGAGGGATACAGTAAACCAGAAGTGAAGCATCGGAATCTATAACTAGTGCCACAGGAATGGTTCAAAACAGTCAGTAAAAAGAGTCAGTCTTCTTGTACTTAAATCGGCATTGTGCCTTTTCTATTTAATTCCGATGCAATTTCTGTGTTTCATCGTCAATAAGAAGGTCAGAGGGATACTGTAAACCTGAAGTGAAGCATCGGAATCTATAACTAGTGTCACAGGAATGGTTCAAAACATAGACAGTAGGAAGAGTCAGTCTTCTTGTACTTAAGTCGGCATTGGGCTTTTTCTATTTAATTCCGATGCAACTTCCGTGTTTCATCGTCAATAAGATGGTCCAAGGGATGCAGTAAACCTGAAGTGAAGCATCGGAATCCATAACTAGGTTGACAGGAATGGTTCAAAACATTGACAGTAAGAAGAGTCAGTCTTCTTGTACTTAAGTCGGCATTGTGCCTCTTCTATTTAATTCCAATGCAATTTCTGTGTTTCGTCGTCAATAAGAAGGTCAGAGGGATACAGTAAACCTGAAGTGAAGCATAGGAATCTATAACTAGTGTCACAGGAATGGGTCAAAACATAGACAGTAAGATGAGTCAGTCTTATGTTCATAAGTCGGCATTGTTCCTTTTGTATTTAATTCCGATGCAATTTCTGCATTTCATCGTCAATAAGAAGGTCAGAGGGATGCAGTAAACCTGAACTGAAGCATCGGAATCTGTAACTAGTGTCAGAGGAATGGTTCAAATCTTAGACAGTAAGAAGAGTCAGTCTTCTTGCACTTAAGTCGGCATTTTTCCATTTGTATTTAATTCCGATGCAAATTCCGTGTTTCATCGTCAATAAGAAGGTCAGAGCGATACAGTAAACCTGAAGTCACGCATCGGAATCTATAACTAGTGTCACAGGAATGGTTCAAAACATAGTCAGAAAGAAGAGTCAGTCTGCTTGTACTTAAGTCGGCATTGTGCCTTTTCTATTTAATTCCGATGCAATTTCTGTGTTTCATCGTCGATACGAAGGTCAGAATGATACAGTAAACCTGAAGTGAATCATCGGAATCTATAACTAATGTCACAGGAAAGGTTCAAAACATAGTCAGTAAGAAGAGTCAGTCTTCTTGTACTTAAGTCGGCAATGTGCCTTTTCTATTTAATTCCGAGGCAATATCTGTGTTTCATCGTCAATAAGAAGGTCAGAGGGATACAGTAAACCTGAAGTCAAGCATCGGAATCTATAACTAGTGTCACAGGAATGGTTCAAAACATAGTCAGAAAGAAGAGTCAGTCTGCTTGTACTTAAGTCGGCATTGTGCCTTTTCTATTTAATTCCGATGCAATTTCTGTGTTTCATCGTCGATAAGAAGGTCAGAGGGATACAGTAAACCTGAAGTGAATCATCGGAATCTATAACTAGTGTCACAGGAATGGTTCAAAACATAGTCAGTAAGAAGAGTCAGTCTTCTTGTACTTAAGTCGGCATTGTGCCTTTTGTATATAATTCCGATGCAATTTCTGTGTTTCATCGTCAATAAAGAGGTCAGAGGGATACAGTAAACGTGAAGTGAAGCATCGGAATCTATTACAAGTATCACAGGAATGCTTCAAAACATATTCAGTAAGAAGAATCAGTCTTCTTGTACTTAAGTCGGCATTGTGCCTTTTCTATTTAATTCCGATGCAATTTCTGTGTTTCATCGTCAATACGAAGGTCAGAGGTATACAATAATTCTGAAGTGAAGCATTGGAATCTACAACTAGTGTCACAGGAATGGTTCAAATCATAGACAGTAAGAAGAGTCAGTCTTCTTGTACTTAAGTCGGCATTTTGTATTTAATTCCGATGCAATTTCTGTGTTTCATCGTCAATAAGAAGGTCAGAGGGATACAGTAAACCTGAAGTGAAGCATCGGAATCTTTAACTAGTGTCACAGGAATCGTTCAAAACTTAGACAGTAGGAAGACTCAGTCTTCTTGTACTTAAGTCGGCATTGTGCTTTTGTATTTAATTCCGATGCAATTTCTGTGTTTCATCGGCAATAAGAAGGTCCAAGGGATACAGTAAACCTGAAGTGAGGCTTCGGAATCTATAACTAGTGTCACAGGAATGGTTCAAAACATAGACAGTAAGAAAAGTCAGACTACTTGTACTTAAGTCGGCATTATGCCCTTTTCAATTTCATTACGATGCAATTACTTTGTTTCATCGTCAATAAGAAGGTCAGAGGGATACAGTAAACCAGAAGTGAAGCATCGGAATCTATAACTAGTGCCACAGGAATGGTTCAAAACAGTCAGTAAAAAGAGTCAGTCTTCTTGTACTTAAATCGGCATTGTGCCTTTTCTATTTAATTCCGATGCAATTTCTGTGTTTCATCGTCAATAAGAAGGTCAGAGGGATACTGTAAACCTGAAGTGAAGCATCGGAATCTATAACTAGTGTCACAGGAATGGTTCAAAACATAGACAGTAGGAAGAGTCAGTCTTCTTGTACTTAAGTCGGCATTGGGCTTTTTCTATTTAATTCCGATGCAACTTCCGTGTTTCATCGTCAATAATATGGTCCAAGGGATGCAGTAAACCTGAAGTGAAGCATCGGAATCCATAACTAGGTTCACAGGAATGGTTCAAAACATTGACAGTAAGAAGAGTCAGTCTTCTTGTACTTAAGTCGGCATTGTGCCTCTTCTATTTAATTCCAATGCAATTTCTGTGTTTCGTCGTCAATAAGAAGGTCAGAGGGATACAGTAAACCTGAAGTGAAGCATAGGAATCTATAACTAGTGTCACAGGAATGGGTCAAAACATAGACAGTAAGATGAGTCAGTCTTATGTTCATAAGTCGGCATTGTTCCTTTTGTATTTAATTCCGATGCAATTTCTGCATTTCATCGTCAATAAGAAGGTCAGAGGGATGCAGTAAACCTGAACTGAAGCATCGGAATCTGTAACTAGTGTCAGAGGAATGGTTCAAATCTTAGACAGTAAGAAGAGTCAGTCTTCTTGCACTTAAGTCGGCATTTTTCCATTTGTATTTAATTCCGATGCAAATTCCGTGTTTCATCGTCAATAAGAAGGTCAGAGCGATACAGTAAACCTGAAGTCACGCATCGGAATCTATAACTAGTGTCACAGGAATGGTTCAAAACATAGTCAGAAAGAAGAGTCAGTCTGCTTGTACTTAAGTCGGCATTGTGCCTTTTCTATTTAATTCCGATGCAATTTCTGTGTTTCATCGTCGATACGAAGGTCAGAATGATACAGTAAACCTGAAGTGAATCATCGGAATCTATAACTAATGTCACAGGAAAGGTTCAAAACATAGTCAGTAAGAAGAGTCAGTCTTCTTGTACTTAAGTCGGCAATGTGCCTTTTCTATTTAATTCCGAGGCAATATCTGTGTTTCATCGTCAATAAGAAGGTCAGAGGGATACAGTAAACCTGAAGTCAAGCATCGGAATCTATAACTAGTGTCACAGGAATGGTTCAAAACATAGTCAGAAAGAAGAGTCAGTCTGCTTGTACTTAAGTCGGCATTGTGCCTTTTCTATTTAATTCCGATGCAATTTCTGTGTTTCATCGTCGATAAGAAGGTCAGAGGGATACAGTAAACCTGAAGTGAATCATCGGAATCTATAACTAGTGTCACAGGAATGGTTCAAAACATAGTCAGTAAGAAGAGTCAGTCTTCTTGTACTTAAGTCGGCATTGTGCCTTTTGTATATAATTCCGATGCAATTTCTGTGTTTCATCGTCAATAAAGAGGTCAGAGGGATACAGTAAACGTGAAGTGAAGCATCGGAATCTATTACAAGTATCACAGGAATGCTTCAAAACATATTCAGTAAGAAGAATCAGTCTTCTTGTACTTAAGTCGGCATTGTGCCTTTTCTATTTAATTCCGATGCAATTTCTGTGTTTCATCGTCAATACGAAGGTCAGAGGTATACAATAATTCTGAAGTGAAGCATTGGAATCTACAACTAGTGTCACAGGAATGGTTCAAATCATAGACAGTAAGAAGAGTCAGTCTTCTTGTACTTAAGTCGGCATTTTGTATTTAATTCCGATGCAATTTCTGTGTTTCATCGTCAATAAGAAGGTCAGAGGGATACTGTTAACCTGAAGTGAAGCATCGGAATCTATAACTAGTGTCACAGGAATGGTTCAAAACATAGACAATATGAAGGGTCAGTCTTCTTGTACATAAGTCGGCATCGTGCCTTTTGTATTCAATACCGATGCAATTTCTGTGTTTCATCGTCAATAAGAAGGTCCAAAGGATACAGTAAACCTGAAGTGATGCATCGGAATCTATAACTAGTGCCACAGGAATGGTTCAAAACAGTCAGTAAAAAGAGTCAGTCTTCTTGTACTTAAATCGGCATTGTGCCTTTTCTATTTAATTCCGATGCAATTTCTGTGTTTCATCGTCAATAAGAAGGTCAGAGGGATACTGTAAACCTGAAGTGAAGCATCGGAATCTATAACTAGTGTCACAGGAATGGTTCAAAACATAGACAGTAGGAAGAGTCAGTCTTCTTGTACTTAAGTCGGCATTGGGCTTTTTCTATTTAATTCCGATGCAACTTCCGTGTTTCATCGTCAATAAGAAGGTCCAAAGGATACAGTAAACCTGAAGTGAAGCATCGGAATCTGTAACTAGTGTCACAGGAATGGTTCAAAACATAGACAGTAGGTGGAGTCAGTCTTCTTGTACTTAAGTCGGCATTGTACCTTTTCTATTTAATACCATTGCACTCTCTGTGTTTCATCGTCAATAAGAAGGCCCAAGGGATACAGTAAACCTGAAATGAAGTATCGGATTCTATAACTAGTGTCACAGGAATGGTTCAAAACATAGACAGTAGGAAGAGTCAGTCTACATGTACTTAATTCGGCATTGTGCCTTTTGAATTTAATTCCGATGCAATTTCTGTGTTTCATCGTCAATAAGAAGGTCCAAGACATATAGTAAACCTGAAGTGAAGCATCGGAATCCATAACTAGTGTCACAGGAATGTTTCAAACATAGTCAGTAAGAAGAGTCAGTCTTCTTGTACTTAAGTCGGCATTGTGCTTTTTGTATTTAATTAGGATGCAATTTCTATGTTTCATCGTCAATAAGAAGGTCAAAGACATATAGTAAACCTGAAGTGAAGCATCGGAATCTATAACTAGTGTCACAGGAATGGTTCAAAATATAGTCAGTGAGAAGTGTCAGTCTTCTTGTACTTAAGTCGGCATTGTGCCCTTTTCAATTTAACTCCGATGCAATTGCTGTGTTTCATCGTCAATAAGACGGTCAGAGAGATACAGTAAATCTGAAGTGAAGCATCGGAATCTCTAACTAGTGTCCCAGGAATATTTCAAAACATAGTCAGTAAGAAGAGTCAGTCTTCTTGTACTTAAGTCGGCAATGTGCTGATTGTATTTATTTCCGATGCAATATCTGTGTTTCATCGTCAATAAGAAGGCCAGAGGGATACAGTTAACCTGAAGTCAAGCATCGGAATCTATAACTAGTGTCACAGGAATGGTTCAAAACATAGTCAGTAAGAAGGGTCAGTCTGCTTGTACTTATGTCGGCATTGTGCCTTTTCTATTTAATTCCGATGCAATTTCTGTGTTTCATCGTCGATAAGAAGGTCAGAAGGATACAGTAAACCTAAAGTGAATCATCGGAATCTATAACTAGTGTCACAGGAATGGTTCAAAGATAGTCAGTAAGAAGAGTCAGTCTTCTTGTACTTAAGTCGGCATTGTGCATTTTGTATTTAATTAGGATGCAATTTCTGTGTTTCATCGTCAATAAGAAGGTCCAAGACATATAGTAAACCTGAAGTGAAGCATCGGAATCTATAACTAGTGTCACAGGAATGGATCAAAACATAGTCAGTGAGAAGGTTCAGTCTTCTTGTACTTAAGTCGGCATTGTGCCCTTATCAGTTTAATTCCGATGCAATTACCGTGTTTCATCGTCAATAAGAAGGTCAGAGGGATACAGTAAATCTGAAGTGAAATATCGGAATCTCTAACTAGTGTCACAGGAATGGTTCAAAACATAGTCAGTAAGAAGAGTCTGTCTTCTTGTACTTAAGTCGGCATTGTGCCTTTTCTAATTCATTCCGATGCAATTTCTGTGTTTCATCGTCTATAAGATGGTCAGAGGGACACAGTAAACCTGAAGTCAAGCATCGGAATCTATAACTAGTGTCACAGGAATGGTTCAAAACATAGTCAGAAAGAAGTGTCAGTCTGCTTGTACTTAAGTCGGCATTGTGCCTTTTCTATTTAATTCCGATGCAATTTCTGTGTTTCATCGTCGATAAGAAGGTCAGAGGGATACAGTAAATCTGAAGTGAATCATCGGAATCTATAACTAGTGTCACAGGAATGGTTCAAAACATAGTCAGTAAGAAGAGTCAGTCTTCTTGTACTTAAGTCGGCATTGTGCCTTTTGTATATAATTCAGTTGCAATTTCTGTGTTTCATCGTCAATAAAGAGGTCAGAGGGATACAGTAAACGTGAAGTGAAGCATCGGAATCTATTACAAGTGTCACAGGAATGCTTCAAAACATATTCAGTAAGAAGAATCAGTCTTCTTGTACTTAAGTCGGCATTGTGCCTTTTCTATTTAATTCCGATGCAATTTCTGTGTTTCATCGTCAATACGAAGGTCAGAGGGATACAATAATTCTGAAGTGAAGCATTGGAATCTATAACTAGTGTCACAGGAATGGTTCAAATCATAGACAGTAAGAAGAGTCAGTCTTCTTGTACTTAAGTCGGCATTTTGTATTTAATTCCGATGCAATTTCTGTGTTTCATCGTCAATAAGAAGGCCAGAGGGATACAGTAAACCTGATGTGAAGCATCGGAATCCATAACTAGTGTCACAGGAATGGGTCAAAACATAGACAATATGAAGGGTCAGTCTTCTTGTACTTAAGTCGGCATTGTGCCTTTTGTATTCAATACCGATGCAATTTCTGTGTTTCATCGTCAATAAGAAGGTCCAAGGGATACAGTAAACCTGAAGTGATGCATCGGAATCTAAAACTAGTGTCACAGGAATGGTTCAAAACATAGACAGTAGGAAGAGTCAGTCTTCTTGTACTTAAGTCGGCATTGGGCCTTTTCTATTTAATTCCGATGCAACTTCCGTGTTTCATCGTCAATAAGATGGTCCAAGGGATGCAGTAAACCTGAAGTGAAGCATCGGAATCCATAACTAGGTTCACAGGAATGGTTCAAAACATTGACAGTAAGAAGAGTCAGTCTTCTTGTACTTAAGTCGGCATTGTGCCTCTTGTATTTAATTCCGATGCAATTTCTGTGTTTAATCGTCAATAAGAAGGTCAGAGGATTACAGTAAACCTGAAGTGAAGCATCGGAATCTGTAACTAGTGTCACAGGAATGGTTCAAAACATAGACAGTAGGTGGAGTCAGTCTTCTTGTACTTAAGACGGCATTGTGCCTTTTCTATTTAATACCATTGCACTTTCTGTGTTTCATCGTCAATAAAAAGGCCCAAGGGATACAGTAAACCTGAAATGAAGTATCGGATTCTATAACTAGTGTCACAGGAATGGTTCAAAACATAGACAGTAGGAAGAGTCAGTCTACATGTACTTAATTCGGCATTGTGCCGTTTGAATTTAATTCCGATGCAATTTCTGTGTTTCATCGTCAATAAGAAGGCCCAAGGGATACAGTAAACCAGAAATGAAGTATCGGATTCTATAACTAGTGTCCCAGGAATATTTCAAAACATAGTCAGTAAGAAGAGTCAGTCTTCTTGTACTTAAGTCGGCAATGTGCGTTTTGTATTTAATTCCGATGCAATATCTGTGTTTCATCGTCAATAAGAAGGTCAGAGGGATACAGTAAACCTGAAGTCAAGCATCGGAATCTATAACTAGTGTCACAGGAATGGTTCAAAACATAGTCAGAAAGAAGGGTCAGTCTGCTTGTACTTAAGTCGGCATTGTGCCTTTTCTATTTAATTCCGATGCAATTTCTGTGTTTCATCGTAGATAAGAAGGTCAGAGGGATACAGTAAACCTAACGTGAATCATCGGAATCTGTAACTAGTGTCACAGGAATGGTTCAAACATAGTCAGTAAGAAGAGTCAGTCTTCTTGTACTTAAGTCGGCATTGTGCATTTTGTATTTAATTAGGATGCAATTTCTGTGTTTGATCGTCAATAAGAAGGTCCAAGACATATAGTAAACCTGAAGTGAAGCATCGGAATCTAAAACTAGTGTCACAGGAATGGTTCAAAACATAGTCAGTGAGAAGGTTCAGTCTTCTTGTACTTAAGTCGGCATTGTGCCCTTATCAGTTTAATTACGATGCAATTACCGTGTTTCATCGTCAATAAGAAGGTCAGAGGGATACAGTAAATCTGAAGTGAAATATCGGAATCTCTAACTGGTGTCACAGGAATGGTTCTAAACATAGCCAGTAAGAAGAGTCAGTCTTCTTGTACTTAAGTCGGCATTGTGCCTCTTGTATTTAATTGCAATGCAATATCTGTGTTTCAACGTCAATAACAAGTTCCAAGGGCTACAGTAAACCTGAAGTAAAGCATCGGAATCTGTAACTAGCGTCTCAGGAATGTTTCAAAACATAGTCAGTAAGAAGAGTCTGTCTTCTTGTACTTAAGTCGGCATTGTGCCTTTTCTAATTCATTCCGATGCAATTTCTGTGTTTCATCGTCTATAAGAAGGTCAGAGGGATACAGTAAACCTGAAGTCAAGCATCGGAATCTATAACTAGTGTCACAGGAATGGTTCAAAACATAGTCAGAAATAAGAGTCAGTCTGCTTGTACTCAAGTCGGCATTGTGCCTCTTCTATTTAATTCCGATGCAATTTCAGTGTTTCATCGTCAATAAGAAGGTCAGAGGGATACAGTAAACCTGAAGTGAAGCATCGGAATCTATAACTAGTGTCACCGGAATGGTTCCAAACATAGTCAGTAAGAAGAGTCAGTCTCCTTGTACTAAAGTCGGCAATGTGCTTTTGTATTTAATTCCGATGCAATTTCTGTGTTTCATCGTCAATATGAAGGTCCAAGGGATACAGTAAACCTGAAGTGAATCATCGGAATCTATAACTAGTGTCACAGGAATGGTTCAAAACATAGTCAGTAAGAAGAGTCAGATTTCTTGTACTTAAGTCGGCATTGTGCCTTTTGTATATAGTTCCGATGCAATTTCTGTGTTTCATCGTGAATAAAAAGGTCAGAGGGATGCAGTAAACCTGAAGTGAAGCATCGGAATCTGTAACTAGCGTCACAGAAGTGGTTTGAAACATAGACAGTAAGAAGAGTCAGTCCTCTTCTACTTAATTCGGCATTGTGCCTTTTGTATTTAATTCCCATGCAATTTCTGTGTTTCATCGTCATTAAGGAGGTCAGAGGGATACAGTTAACCTGAAGTGAAGCACCGGAATCCATAACTAGTGTCACAGGAATGGTTCAAAACATAGACATTAGGAAGAGTTAGTCTTCTTGTACTTATGTCGGCATTGTGCCTTTTCTATTTAATTCCGATGGAATTTCTGTGTTTCATCGTCAATAAGATGGTCAGAGGGATACAGTAAACCAGAAGTGAAGCATCGGAATCTGTAACTAGCGTCACAGGAATGGTTCAAATCATTGACAGTAAGAAGAGTCAGTCTTCTTCTACTTATGTCGGCATTGTGCCTTTTCTATTTAATTCCGATGCAATATCTGTGTTTCATCGTCATTAAGAAGGTCCAAGGGATACAGTAAACCTGAAGTGAAGCATCTGAATCTATAACTAGTGTCACAGGAATGGTTCGAACCATAGACAGTAAGAAGAGTCAGTCTTCTTGGACTTAGTCGGCATTGTGCCTTTTCTATTTAATTCCGATGCAATTTCTGTGTTTCATCGTCAGTAAGAAGGTCAGAGGGATACAGTAAACCTGAAGTCAAGCATCGCAATCTATAACAAGTGTCACAGGAATGGTTCAAAACATATTCAGTAAGAAGAATCAGTCTTCTTGTACTTAAGTCGGCATTGTGCCTTTTCTATTTAATTCCGATGCAATTTCTGTGTTTCATCGTCAATACGAAGGTCAGAGGGATACAATAAACCTGAAGTGAAGCATTGGAATCTAAAACTAGTGTCACAGGAATGGTTCAAATCATAGACAGTAAGAAGAGTCAGTCTTCTTGTACTTAAGTCGGCATTTTGCCTTTTGTATTTAATTGCGATGCAATTTCTGTGTTTCATCGTCAATAAGAAGGTCAGAGGGATACAGTAAACCTGAAGTGAAGCATCGGAATCTATAACTAGTGTCATAGGAATGGTTCAAAACTTAGACAGTAAGAAGTGTCAGTCTTATTGTACTTAAGTCGGCATTGTGCCTTTTGTATTCAATACCGATGCAATTTCTGTGTTTCATCGTCAATAAGAAGGTCCAAGGGATACAGTAAACCTGAAGTGATGCATCGGAATCTATAACTAGTGTCACAGGAATGGTTCAAAACAGTCAGTAAAAAGAGTCAGTCTTTTTGTACTTAATTCGGCATTGTGCCTTTTCTATTTAATTCCGATGCAATTTCAGTGTTTCATCGTCATTAAGAAGGTCTGAGGGATACTGTAAACCTGAAGTGAAGCATCGGAATCTATAACTAGTGTCACAGAAATGGTTCAAAACATAGACAGTAAGAAGGGTCAGTCTTCTTGTACTTAAGTCGGCATTGTGCCTTTTGTATTTAATTCCGATGCAATTTCGGTGTTTCATCGTCAATGCGAAGGTCAGAGGGATACAGTAAACCTGAAGTGAAGCATCGGAAACTATAACTAGTGTCACAGGAAAGGTTAAAAGCATGGACAGTTGGAAGAGTCAGTCTTCTTGTACTTAAGTCGGCATTGTGCCTTTTGCATTTAATTCCGATGCAATTTCTGTGCTTCATCGTCAATAAGATGGTCCAAGGGATACAGTAAACCTGAAGTGAAGCATCGGAATCCATAACTAGGTTCACAGGAATGGTTCAAAGCATAGACAGTAAGAAGGGTCAGTCTTCTTGTACTTAAGTTGGCATTGTGCCTTTTCTATTTAATTCCGATGCAATTTCTGTGTTTCATCGTCAATACGAAGGTCAGAGGGATACAGTAAACCTGAAGTGAAGCATCGGAATCTATAACTAGTGTCACAGGAATGGTTCAAAACATAGACAGTAAGAAGGGTCAGTCTTCATGTACTTAAGTCGGCATTGTGCCTTTTGTATTCAATACCGATGCAATTTCTGTGTTTCATCGTCAATAAGAAGGTCCAAGGGATACAGTAAACCTGAAGTGATGCATCGGAATCTATAACTAGTGTCACAGGAATGGTTCAAAACATAGACAGTAAGGAGAGACAGTCTTCTCGTACTTAAGTGGAATTGTGGCATTTGTATATAATTCCAATGCAATTTCGGTGGATCATCGTCAATAAGATGGTCAGAGGGATACAGAACACCAGAAGTGAAGCATCAGAATCTATAACTAGTGCCACAGGAATGGTTCAAAACAGTCAGTAAAAAGAGTCAGTCTTCTTGTACTTAATTCGGCATTGTGCCTTTTCTATTTAATTCCGATGCAATTTCAGTGTTTCATCGTCATTAAGAAGGTCAGAGGGATACTGTAAACCTGAAGTGAAGCATCGGAATCTATAACTAGTGTCACAGGAATGGTTCAAAACATAGACAGTAAAAGGGTCAGCTTCTTGTACTTAAGTCGGCATTGTGCCTTTTGTATTTAATTCCGATGCAATTTCGGTGTTTCATCGTCAATACGAAGGTCAGAGGGATACAGTAAACCTGAAGTGAAGCATGGGAAACTATAACTAGTGTCACAGGAATGGTTCAATACATGGACAGTAGGAAGAGTCAGTCTTCTTGTACTTAAGTCGGCATTGTGCCTTTTGCATTTAATTCCGATGCAATTTCTGTGCTTCATCGTCATTAAGATGGTCCAAGGGATACAGTAAACCTGAAGTGAAGCATCGGAATCCATAACTAGGTTCGCAGGAATGGTTCAAAACATAGACAGTAAGAAGGGTCAGCCTTCCTGTACTTAAGTCGGCATTGTGCTTTTTGTTTTTAATTCCGATGCAATTTCTTTGTTTCATCGTCAATAAGAAGGTCAGAGAGTTACAGTAAACCTGAAGTGAAGCATCGGAATCTATAACTAGTGTCACAGGAATGGTTCAAAACATAGACAGTAAGAAGGGTCAGTCTTCTTGTACTTAAGTCGGCATTGTGCCTTTTGTATTTAATTCCGATGCAATTTCAGTGTTTCATCGTCAATGCGAAGGTCAGAGGGATACAGTAAACCTGAAGTGAAGCATCGGAATCCATAACTAGGTTCACAGGAATGGTTCAAAACATAGTCAGTAAGAAGAGTCAGATTTCTTGTACTTAAGTCGGCATTGTGCTTTTTGTATATAGTTCCGATGCAATTTCTGTGTTTCATCGTGAATAAGAAGGTCAGAGGGATGCAGTAAACCTAAAGTGAAGCATCGGAATCTGTAACTAGCGTCACAGAAATGGTTTGAAACATAGACAGTAAGAAGAGTCAGTCCTCTTCTACTTAATTCGGCATTGTGCCTTTTGTATTTAATTCCGACGCAATTTCTGTGTTTCATCGTCATTAAGGAGGTCAGAGGGATACAGTAAACCTGAAGTGAAGCACCGAAATCTATAACTAGTGTCACAGGAATGGTTCAAAACATAGACATTAGGAAGAGTTAGTCTTCTTGTTCTTATGTCGGCATTGTGCCTTTTCTATTTAATTCCGATGGAATTTCTGTGTTTCATCGTCAATAAGATGGTCAGAGGGATACAGTAAACCTGAAGTGAAGCATCGGAATCTGTAACTAGCGTCACAGGAATGGTTCAAATCATTGACAGTAAGAAGAGTCAGTCTTCTTATACTTATGTCGGCATTGTGCCTTTTCTATTTAATTCCGATGCAATTTCTGTGTTTCATCGTCATTAAGAAGGTCCAAGGGATACAGTAAACCTGAAGTGAAGCATCTGAATCTATAACTAGTGTCACAGGAATGGTTCGAACCATAGACAGTAAGAAGAGTCAGTCTTCTTGGACTTAGTCGGCATTGTGCCTTTTCTATTTAATTCCGATGCAATTTCTGTGTTTCATCGTCAGTAAGAAGGTCAGAGGGATACAGTAAACCTGAAGTCAAGCATCGCAATCTATAACAAGTGTCACAGGAATGGTTCAAAACATATTCAGTAAGAAGAATCAGTCTTCTTGTACTTAAGTCGGCATTGTGCCTTTTCTATTTAATTCCGATGCAATTTCTGTGTTTCATCGTCAATACGAAGGTCAGAGGGATACAATAAACCTGAAGTGAAGCATTGGAATCTAAAACTAGTGTCACAGGAATGGTTCAAATCATAGACAGTAAGAAGAGTCAGTCTTCTTGTACTTAAGTCGGCATTTTGCCTTTTGTATTTAATTGCGATGCAATTTCTGTGTTTCATCGTCAATAAGAAGGTCAGAGGGATACAGTAAACCTGAAGTGAAGCATCGGAATCTATAACTAGTGTCATAGGAATGGTTCAAAACTTAGACAGTAAGAAGTGTCAGTCTTATTGTACTTAAGTCGGCATTGTGCCTTTTGTATTCAATACCGATGCAATTTCTGTGTTTCGTCGTCAATAAGAAGGTCCAAGGGATACAGTAAACCTGAAGTGATGCATCGGAATCTATAACTAGTGTCACAGGAATGGTTCAAAACAGTCAGTAAAAAGAGTCAGTCTTTTTGTACTTAATTCGGCATTGTGCATTTTCTATTTAATTCCGATGCAATTTCAGTGTTTCATCGTCATTAAGAAGGTCTGAGGGATACTGTAAACCTGAAGTGAAGCATCGGAATCTATAACTAGTGTCACAGAAATGGTTCAAAACATAGACAGTAAGAAGGGTCAGTCTTCTTGTACTTAAGTCGGCATTGTGCCTTTTGTATTTAATTCCGATGCAATTTCGGTGTTTCATCGTCAATGCGAAGGTCAGAGGGATACAGTAAACCTGAAGTGAAGCATCGGAAACTATAACTAGTGTCACAGGAAAGGTTAAAAGCATGGACAGTTGGAAGAGTCAGTCTTCTTGTACTTAAGTCGGCATTGTGCCTTTTGCATTTAATTCCGATGCAATTTCTGTGCTTCATCGTCAATAAGATGGTCCAAGGGATACAGTAAACCTGAAGTGAAGCATCGGAATCCATAACTAGGTTCACAGGAATGGTTCAAAGCATAGACAGTAAGAAGGGTCAGTCTTCTTGTACTTAAGTTGGCATTGTGCCTTTTCTATTTAATTCCGATGCAATTTCTGTGTTTCATCGTCAATACGAAGGTCAGAGGGATACAGTAAACCTGAAGTGAAGCATCGGAATCTATAACTAGTGTCACAGGAATGGTTCAAAACATAGACAGTAAGAAGGGTCAGTCTTCATGTACTTAAGTCGGCATTGTGCCTTTTGTATTCAATACCGATGCAATTTCTGTGTTTCATCGTCAATAAGAAGGTCCAAGGGATACAGTAAACCTGAAGTGATGCATCGGAATCTATAACTAGTGTCACAGGAATGGTTCAAAACATAGACAGTAAGGAGAGACAGTCTTCTCGTACTTAAGTGGAATTGTGGCATTTGTATATAATTCCAATGCAATTTCGGTGGATCATCGTCAATAAGATGGTCAGAGGGATACAGAACACCAGAAGTGAAGCATCAGAATCTATAACTAGTGCCACAGGAATGGTTCAAAACAGTCAGTAAAAAGAGTCAGTCTTCTTGTACTTAATTCGGCATTGTGCCTTTTCTATTTAATTCCGATGCAATTTCAGTGTTTCATCGTCATTAAGAAGGTCAGAGGGATACTGTAAACCTGAAGTGAAGCATCGGAATCTATAACTAGTGTCACAGGAATGGTTCAAAACATAGACAGTAAAAGGGTCAGCTTCTTGTACTTAAGTCGGCATTGTGCCTTTTGTATTTAATTCCGATGCAATTTCGGTGTTTCATCGTCAATACGAAGGTCAGAGGGATACAGTAAACCTGAAGTGAAGCATGGGAAACTATAACTAGTGTCACAGGAATGGTTCAATACATGGACAGTAGGAAGAGTCAGTCTTCTTGTACTTAAGTCGGCATTGTGCCTTTTGCATTTAATTCCGATGCAATTTCTGTGCTTCATCGTCATTAAGATGGTCCAAGGGATACAGTAAACCTGAAGTGAAGCATCGGAATCCATAACTAGGTTCGCAGGAATGGTTCAAAACATAGACAGTAAGAAGGGTCAGCCTTCCTGTACTTAAGTCGGCATTGTGCTTTTTGTTTTTAATTCCGATGCAATTTCTTTGTTTCATCGTCAATAAGAAGGTCAGAGAGTTACAGTAAACCTGAAGTGAAGCATCGGAATCTATAACTAGTGTCACAGGAATGGTTCAAAACATAGACAGTAAGAAGGGTCAGTCTTCTTGTACTTAAGTCGGCATTGTGCCTTTTGTATTTAATTCCGATGCAATTTCAGTGTTTCATCGTCAATGCGAAGGTCAGAGGGATACAGTAAACCTGAAGTGAAGCATCGGAATCCATAACTAGGTTCACAGGAATGGTTCAAAACATAGTCAGTAAGAAGAGTCAGATTTCTTGTACTTAAGTCGGCATTGTGCCTTTTGTATATAGTTCCGATGCAATTTCTGTGTTTCATCGTGAATAAGAAGGTCAGAGGGATGCAGTAAACCTGAAGTGAAGCATCGGAATCTGTAACTAGCGTCACAGAAATGGTTTGAAACATAGACAGTAAGAAGAGTCAGTCCTCTTCTACTTAATTCGGCATTGTGCCTTTTGTATTTAATTCCGACGCAATTTCTGTGTTTCATCGTCATTAAGGAGGTCAGAGGGATACAGTAAACCTGAAGTGAAGCACCGAAATCTATAACTAGTGTCACAGGAATGGTTCAAAACATAGACATTAGGAAGAGTTAGTCTTCTTGTTCTTATGTCGGCATTGTGCCTTTTCTATTTAATTCCGATGGAATTTCTGTGTTTCATCGTCAATAAGATGGTCAGAGGGATACAGTAAACCTGAAGTGAAGCATCGGAATCTGTAACTAGCGTCACAGGAATGGTTCAAATCATTGACAGTAAGAAGAGTCAGTCTTCTTATACTTATGTCGGCATTGTGCCTTTTCTATTTAATTCCGATGCAATTTCTGTGTTTCATCGTCATTAAGAAGGTCCAAGGGATACAGTAAACCTGAAGTGAAGCATCTGAATCTATAACTAGTGTCACAGGAATGGTTCGAACCATAGACAGTAAGAAGAGTTAGTGTTCTTGGACTTAGTCGGCATTGTGCCTTTTCTATTTAATTCCGATGCAATTTCTGTGTTTCATCGTCAGTAAGAAGGTCAGAGGGATACAGTAAACCTGAAGTGAAGCATCGCAATCTATAACAAGTGTCACAGGAATGGTTCAAAACATATTCAGTAAGAAGAATCAGTCTTCTTGTACTTAAGTCGGCATTGTGCCTTTTCTATTTAATTCCGATGCAATTTCTGTGTTTCATCGTCAATACGAAGGTCAGAGCATTGGAATCTATAACTAGTGTCACAGGAATGGTTCAAATCATAGACAGTAAGAGGAGTCAGTCTTCTTGTACTTAAGTCGGCATCTTGCCTTTTGTATTTAATTCCGATGCAATTTCTGTGTTTCATCGTCAATAAGAAGGTCAGAGGGATACAGTAAACCTGAAGTGAAGCATCGGAATCTATAACTAGTGTCACAGGAATGGTTCAAAACATTGACAGTAAGAAGGGTCAGTCTTATTGTACTTAAGTCGGCATTGTGCGTTTTGTATTCAATACCGATGCAATTTCTGTGTTTCATCGTCAATAAGAAGGTCCAAGGGATACAGTAAACCTGAAGTGATGCATCGGAATCTATAACTAGTGTCACAGGAATAGTTCAAAACAGTCAGTAAAAAGAGTCAGTCTTCTTGTACTTAATTCGGCATTGTGCCTTTTCTATTTAATTCCGATGCAATTTGAGTGTTTTCACTGTCATTAAGAAGGTCAGAGGGATACTGTAAACCTGAAGTGAAGCATCGGAATCTATAACTAGTGTCACAGGAATGGTTCAAAACATAGACAGTAAGAAGGGTCAGTCTTCTTGTACTTAAGTCGCCATTGTGCCTTTTGTATTTAATTCCGATGCAATTTCGGTGTTTCATCGTCAATGCGAAGGTCAGAGGGATACAGTAAACCTGAAGTGAAGCATCGGAAACTATAACTAGTGTCACAGGAAAGGTTAAAAACATGGAAAGTAGGAAGAGTCAATCTTCTTGTACTTAAGTCGGCATTGTGCCTTTTGCATTTAATTCCGAAGCAATTTCTGTGCTTCATCGTCAATAAGATGGTCCAAGGGATACAGTAAACCTGAAGTGAAGCATCGGAATCCATAACTAGGTTCACAGGAATGGTTCAAAGCATAGACAGTAAGAAGGGTCAGTCTTCTTGTACTTAAGTTGGCATTGTGCCTTTTCTATTTAATTCCGATGCAATTTCTGTGTTTCATCGTCAATACGAAGGTCAGAGGGATACAATAAACCTGAAGTGAAGCATTGGAATATATAACTAGTGTCACAGGAATGGTTCAAATCATAGACAGTAAGAAGAGTCAGTCTTCTTGTACTTAAGTCGGCATCTTGCCATTTGTATTTAATTCCGATGCAATTTCTGTGTTTCATCGACAATAAGAAGGTCAGAGGGATACAGTAAACCTGAAGTGAAGCATCGGAATCTATAACTAGTGTCACAGGAATGGTTCAAAACATAGACAGTAAGAAGGGTCAGTCTTCTTGTACTTAAGTCGGCATTGTGCCTTTTGTATTCAATACCGATGCAATTTCTGTGTTTCATCGACAATGAGAAGGTCCAAGGGATACAGTAAACCTGAAGTGATGCATCGGAATCTATAACTAGTGTCACAGGAATGGTTGAAAACATAGACAGTAAGGAGAGACAGTCTTCTCGTACTTAAGTGGAATTGTGGCATTTGTATATAATTCCGATGCAATTTCGGTGTTTCATCGTCAATAAGATGGTCAGAGGGATACAGAACACCAGAAGTGAAGCATCAGAATCTATAACTAGTGCCACAGGAATGGTTCAAACCAGTCAGTAAAAAGAGTCAGTCTTCTTGTACTTAATTCGGCATTGTGCCTTTTCTATTTAATTCCGATGCAATTTCAGTGTTTCATCGTCATTAAGAAGGTCAGAGGGATACTGTAAACCTGAAGTGAAGCATCGGAATCTATAACTAGTGTCACAGGAATGGTTCAAAACATAGACAGTAAGAAGGGTCAGTCTTCTTGTACTTAAGTCGGCATTGTGCCTTTTGAATTTAATTCCGATGCAATTTCGGTGTTTCATCGTCAATACGAAGGTCAGAGGGATACAGTAAACCTGAAGTGAAGCATCGGAAACTATAACTAGTGTCACAGGAATGGTTCAATACATGGACAGTGGGAAGAGTCAGTCTTCTTGTACTTAAGTCGGCATTGTGCCTTTTGCATTTAATTCCGATGCAATTTCTGTGCTTCATCGTCAATAAGACGGTCCAAGGGATACAGTAAACCTGAAGTGAAGCATCGGAATCCATAACTAGGTTCACAGGAATGGTTCAAAACATAGACAGTAAGAAGGGTCAGCCTTCTTGTACTTAAGTCGGCATTGTGCCTTTTGTATTTAATTCCGATGCACTTTCTTTGTTTCATCGTCAATAAGAAGGTCAGAGACTTACAGTAAACCTGAAGTGAAGCATCGGAATCTGTAACTAGTGTCACAGGAATGGTTCAAAACATAGACAGTAAGAAGAGTCTGTCTTCTTGTACTTAAGTCGGCATTGTGCCATTTCTATTTAATTCCGATGCAATATCTGTGTTTCATCGTCAATAAGAAGTTCCAAGGGATACAGTAAACCTGAAAAAAAGCATCGGAATCTCTAACTAGCGTCTCAAGAATGGTTCAAAACATAGACAGTAAGAAGAGTCTGTCTTCTTGTACTTAAGTCGGCTTTGTGCATTTTCTATTTCATTCCGATGCAATTTCTGTGTTTCATCGTCTATAAGAAGGTCAGAGGGATACAGTAAACCTGAAGTCAAGCATCGGAATCTATAACTAGTGTCACAGGAATGGTTCAAAACATAGTCAGAAAGAAGAGTCAGTCTGCTTGTATTCAAGTCGGCATTGTGCCTTTTGTATATAATTCCGATGCAATTTCTGTGTTTCATCGTGAATAAGAAGGTCAGAGGGATGCAGTAAACCTGAAGTGAAGCATCGGAATCTGTAACTAGCGTCACAGAAATGGTTCGAAACATAGACAGTAAGAAGAGTCAGTCCTCTTCTACTTAATTCGGCATTGTGCCTTTTGTATTTAATTCCGATGCAATTTCTGTCTTTCATCGTCTATAAGGAGATCAGAGGGATACAGTAAACCTGAAGTGAAGCATCGGAATCTATAACTAGTGTCACAGGAATGGTTCAAAGCATAGACAGTAAGAAGAGTCAGTCTGCTTGTACTTAAGTCGGCATTGGGCCTTTTCTATTTAATTCCGATGCAATTTGTGTGTATCATCGTCGATAAGAAGGTCAGAGGGATACAGTAAACCTGAAGTGAATCATCGGAATCTATAACCAGTGTCACAGGAATGGTTCAAATCATAGTCAGTAAGAAGAGTCAGTTTTCTTGTACTTAAGCCGGCATTGTGCCTTTTGTATATAATTCCGAAGCAATATCTGTGTTTCATCGTCAGTACGAAGGTCAGAGGGATACAGTAAACCTGAAGTGAAGCATCGGAATCTATAACTAGTGTCACTGGAATGGTTCAAAACATAGACAGTAAGAAGGGTCAGTCTTCTTGTACTTAACTCGGCATTGGGCCTTTTGTATTTAATTCCGATGCAATTTCGGTGTTTCAACGTCAATACGAAGGTCAGAGGGATACAGTAAAACTGAAGTGAAGCATCGGAAACTATAACTAGTGTCACAGGAATGGTTCAAAACATGGACAGTAGGAAGAGTCAGTCTTCTTGTACTTAAGTCGGCATTGTGCCTTTTGTATTTAATTCCGATGCAATTTCTGTGTATCATCGTCAATAAGGTGGTCCAAGGGATACAGTAAACCTGAAGTGAAGCATCGGAATCCATAACTAGGTTCACAGGAATGGTTCAAAACATAGACAGTAAGAAGAGTCAGTCTTCTTGTACTTAAGTCGCCATTGTGCCTTTTGAATGTAATTCCGATGCAATATCTGTGTTTCATCGTCAATAAGAAGTTCCAAGGGATACAGTAAACCTGAAGTGAATCATCGGAATCTATAACTAGTGTCACAAGAATGGTTCAAAACATAGACATTAGGAAGAGTCAGTCTTCTTGTTCTTATGTCGCCATTGTGCCTTTTCTATTTAATTCCGATGCAATTTCTGTGTTTCATCGTCATTAAGAAGGTCCAAGGGATACAGTAAACCTGAAGTGAAGCATCTGAAACTATAACTAGTGTCACAGGAATGGTTCGAACCATAGACAGTAAGAAGAGTCAGTCATCTTGGACTTAGTCGGCATTGTGCCTTTTCTATTTAATTCCGATGCAATTTCTGTGTTTCATCGTCAGTAAGAAGGTCAGAGGGATACAGTAAACCTGAAGTGAAGCATCGCAATCTATAACAAGTGTCACAGGAATGGTTCAAAACATATTCAGTAAGAAGAATCAGTCTTCTTGTACTTAAGTCGGCATTGTGCCTATTCTATTTAATTCCGATGCAATTTCTGTGTTTCATCGTCAATACGAAGGTCAGAGGGATACAATAAACCTGAAGTGAAGCATTGGAATCTATAACTAGTGTCACAGGAATGGTTCAAATCATAGACAGTAAGAAGAGTCAGTCTTCTTCTACCTAAGTCGGCATCTTGCCTTTTGTATTTAATTCCGATGCAATTTCTGTGTTTCATCGTCAATAAGAAGGTCAGAGGGATACAGTAAACCTGAAGTGAAGCATCGGAATCTATAACTAGTGTCACAGGAATGGTTCAAAACATAGACAGTAAGAAGGGTCAGTCTTCTTGTACTTAAGTCGGCATTGTGCCTTTTGTATTTAATTCCGATGCAATTTCGGTGTTTCATCGTCAATACGAAGGTCAGAGGGATACAGTAAACCTGAAGTGAAGCATCGGAAACTATAACTAGTGTCACAGGAATAGTTCAAAACATGGACAGTAGGAAGAGTCAGTCTTCTAGTACTTAAGTCGGCATTGTGCCTTTTGTATTTAATTCCGATGCAATTTCTGTGTTTCAACGTCAATAAGATGGTCCAAGGGATACAGTAAACCTGAAGTGATGCTTCGGAATCCATAACTAGGTTCACAGGAATGGTTCAAAACATAGACAGTAAGAAGAGTCAGTCTTCTTGTACTTAAGTCGGCATTGTGCCTTTTGTATTTAATTCCGATGCAATTTCTGTTTTTAATCGTCAATAAGAAGGTCAGAGGGTTACAGTAAACCTGAAGTGAAGCATCGGAATCTGTAACTAGTGTCTCAGGAATGGTTCAAAACATAGACAGTAAGAAGAGTCTGTCTTCTTGTACTTAAGTCGGCATTGTGTCTTTTCTATTTAATACCGTTGCACTTTCTGTGTTTCATTATCAATAAGAAGGTCCTAGGGATACAGTAATCCTGAAATGAAGCATCGGATTCTATAACTAGTGTCACAGGAATGGTTCAAAACATATTCAGTAAGAAGAATCAGTCTTCTTGTACTTAAGTCGGCATTGTGCCTTTTCTATTTAATTCCGATGCAATATCTGTGTTTCATCGTCAATAAGAAGTTCCAAGGGGTACAGTATACCTGAAGTAAAGCATCGGAATCTGTAACTAGCGTCTCAAGAATTATTCAAAACATAGACAGTAAGAAGAGTCTGTCGTCTTGTACTTAAGTCGGCATTGTGCCTTTTCTATTTAATTCCGATGCTATTTCTGTGTTTCATCGTCTATAAGAAGGTCAGAGGGATACAGTAAACCTGAAGTCAAGCATCGGAATCTATAACTAGTGTCACAGGAATGGTTCAAAACATAGTCAGAAAGAAGAGTCAGTCTGCTTGTACTCAAGTCGGCATTGTGCCTTTTGTATATAATTCCGATGCAATTTCTGTGTTTCATCGTCAATAAGGAGGTCAGAGGGATACAGTAAACCTGAAGTGAAGCACCGGAATCTATAACTAGTGTCACAGGAATGGTTCAAATCATAGACATTAGGAAGAGTCAGTCTTCTTGTACTTATGTCGGCATTGTGCCTTTTCTATTTAATTCCGATGCTATTTCTATGTTTCATCGTCAATAAGATGGTCAGAGGGATACAGTAAACCTGAGGTGAAGCATCGGAATCTGTATGTAGCGTCACAGGAATGGTTCAAATCATTGACAGTAAGAAGAGTCAGTCTTCATCTACTTATGTCTTCATTGTGCCTTTTGTATTTAATTCCGATGCAATTTCTGTGTTTCATCGTCAATAAGAAGGTCAGAGGGATACAGTAAACCTGAAGTGAAGCATCGGAATCTATAACTAGTGTCACAGGAATGGTTCAAAACATAGACAGTAAGAAGGGTCAGTCTTCTTGTACTTAAGTCGGCATTGTGCCTTTTGTATTTAATTCCGATGCAATTTCTGTGTTTCATCGTCAATAAGAAGGTCAGAGGGTTACAGTAAACCTGAAGTGAAGCATCGGAATCTGTAACTAGTGTCTCAGGAATGGTTCAAAACATAGACAGTAAGAAGAGTCTGTCTTCTTGTACTTAAGTCGGCATTGTGCCTTTTCTATTTAATACCGTTGCACTTTCTGTGTTTCATCTTCAATAAGAAGGTCCTAGGGATACAGTAATCCTGAAATGAAGCATCGGATTCTATAACTAGTATCACAGGAATGGTTCAAAACATATTCAGTAAGAAGAATCAGTCTTCTTGTACTTAAGTCGGCATTGTGCCTTTTCTATTTAATTCCGATGCAATATCTGTGTTTCATCGTCTATAAGAAGGTCAGAGGGATACAGTAAACCTGAAGTCAAGCATCGGAATCTACAACTAGTGTCACAGGAATGGTTCAAAACATAGTCAGAAAGAAGAGTCAGTCTGCTTGTACTCAAGTCGGCATTGTGCCTTTTGTATATAATTCCGATGCAATTTCTGTGTTTCATCGTGAATACGAAGGTCAGAGGGATGCAGTAAACCGGAAGTGAAGCATCTGAATCTGTAACTAGCGTCACAGAAATGGTTCGAAACATAGACAGTAAGATGAGTCAGTCCTCTTCTACTTAATTCGGCATTGTGCCTTTTGTATTTAATTCCGATGCAATTTCTGTGTTTCATCGTCAATAAGGAGGTCAGAGGGATACAGTAATCCTGAAGTGAAACACCGGAATCTATAACTAGTGTCACAGGAATGGTTCAAATCATAGACATTAGGAAGAGTCAGTCTTCTTGTACTTATGTCGGCATTGTGCCTTTTCTATTTAATTCCGATGCTATTTCTATGTTTCATCGTCAATAAGATGGTCAGAGGGATACAGTAAACCCGAGGTGAAGCATCGGAATCTGTATCTAGCGTCACAGGAATGGTTCAAATCATTGACAGTAAGAAGAGTCAGTCTTCATCTACTTATGTCGGCATTGTGCCTTTTCTATTTAATTCCGATGCAATTTCTGTGTTTCATCGTCATTAAGAAGGTCCAACGGATACAGTAAACCTGAAGTGAAGCATCTGAAACTATAACTAGTGTCACAGGAATGGTTCGAACCATAGACAGTAAGAAGAGTCAGTCCTCTTGGACTTAGTCGGCATTGTGCCTTTTCTATTTTATTCCGATGCAATTTCTGAGTTTCATCGTCAGTAAGAAGGTCAGAGGGATACAGTAAACCTGAAGTGAAGCATCGCAATCTATAACAAGTGTCACAGGAATGGTTCAAAACATATTCAGTAAGAAGAATCAGTCTTCTTGTACTTAAGTCGGCATTGTGCCTTTTCTATTTAATACCGATGCAATTTCTGTGTTTCATCGACAATACGATGGTCAGAGGGATACAATAAACCTGAAGTGAAGCATTGGAATCTATAACTAGTGTCACAGGAATGGTTCAAATCATAGACAGTAAGAAGAGTCAGTCTTCTTGTACTTAAGTCGGCATCTTGCCTTTTGTATTTAATTCCGATGCAATTTCTGTGTTTCATCGTCAATAAGATGGTCAGAGGGATACAGTAAACCTGAAGTGAAGCATCGGAATCTATAACTAGTGTCACTGGAATGGTTCAAAACATAGACAGTAAGAAGGGTCAGTCTTCTTGTACTTAAGTCGGAATTGTGCCTTTTGTATTCAATACCGATTCAATTTCTGTGTTTCATCGTCAATAAGAAGGTCCAAGGGATACAGTAAACCTGAAGTGATGCATCGGAATCTATAACTAGTGTCACAGGAATGGTTCAAAACATAGACAGTAAGGAGAGTCAGTCTTCTCGTACTTAAGTGGAATTGTGGCATTTCTATATAATTCCGATGCAATTTCGGTGTTTCATCGTCAATAAGATGGTCAGAGGGATACAGTACACCAGAAGTGAAGCATCGGAATCTATAAGTAGTGCCACAGGAATGGTTCAAAACAGTCAGTAAAAAGAGTCAGTCTTCTTGTACATAATTCGGCATTGTGCCTTTCCTATTTAATTCCGATGCAATTTCAGTGGTCCATCGTCATTAAGAAGTTCAGAGGGATACTGTAAACCTGAAGTGAAGCATCGGAATCTATAACTAGTGTCACAGGAATGGTTCCAAACACAGACAGTAAGAAGGGTCAGTCTTCTTGTACTTAAGTCGGCATTGTGCCTTTTGTATTTAATTCTGATGCAATTTCGGTGTTTCATCGTCAATACGAAAGTCAGAGGGATACAGTAAACCTGAAGTGAAGCATCGGAAACTATAACTAGTGTGACAGGAATGGTTCAAAACATGGACAGTAGGAAGAGTCAGTCTTCTTGTACTTAAGTCGGCATTGTGCCTTTTGTATTTAATTCCGATGCAATTTCTGTGTTTCATCGTCAATAAGATGGTCCAAGGGATACAGTAAACCTGAAGTGAAGCATCGGAATCCATAACTAGGTTCACAGGAATGGTTCAAAACATAGACAGTAAGAAGAGTCAGTCTTCTTGTACTTAAGTCGGCATTGTGCCTTTTGTATTTAATTCCGATGCAATTTCTGTGTTTCAACGTCAATAAGATGGTCCAAGGGATACAGTAAACCTGAAGTGAAGCTTCGGAATCCATAACTAGGTTCACAGGAATGGTTCAAAACATAGACAGTAAGAAGAGTCAGTCTTCTTGTACTTAAGTCGGCATTGTGCCTTTTGTATTTAATTCCGATGCAATTTCTGTGTTTCATCGTCAATAAGAAGGTCAGAGGGTTACAGTAAACCTGAAGTGAAGCATCGGAATCTGTAACTAGTGTCTCAGGAATGGTTCAAAACATAGACCGTAAGAAGAGTCTGTCTTCTTGTACTTAAGTCGGCATTGTGCCTTTTCTATTTAATACCGTTGCACTTTCTGTGTTTCATCTTCAATAAGAAGGTCCTAGTGATACAGTAATCCTGAAATGAAGCATCGGATTCTATAACTAGTGTCACAGGAATGGTTAAAAACATATTCAGTAAGAAGAATCAGTCTTCTTGTACTTAAGTCGGCATTGTGCCTTTTCTATTTAATTCCGATGCAATATCTGTGTTTCATCGTCAATAAGAAGTTCCAAGGGGTACAGTATACCTGAAGTAAAGCATCGGAATCTGTAACTAGCGTCTCAAGAATTATTCAAAACATAGACAGTAAGAAGAGTCTGTCTTCTTGTACTTAAGTCGGCATTGTGCCTTTTCTATTTAATTCCGATGCTATTTCTGTGTTTCATCGTCTATAAGGAGGTCAGAGGGATACAGTAAACCTGAAGTGAAGCACCGGAATCTATAACTAGTGTCACAGGAATGGTTCAAATCATAGACATTAGGAAGAGTCAGTCTTCTTGTACTTATGTCGGCATTGTGCCTTTTCTATTTAATTCCGATGCTATTTCCATGTTTCATCGTCAATAAGATGGTCAGAGGGATACAGTAAACCTGAGGTGAAGCATCGGAATCTGTATCTAGCGTCACAGGAATGGTTCAAATCATTGACAGTAAGAAGAGTCAGTCTTCATCTACTTATGTCGGCATTGTGCCTTTTCTATTTAATTCCGATTCAATTTCTGTGTTTCATCGTCATTAAGAAGGTCCAACGGATACAGTAAACCTGAAGTGAAGCATCTGAAACTATAACTAGTGTCACAGGAATGGTTCGAACCATAGACAGTAAGAAGAGTCAGTCTTCTTGGACTTAGTCGGCATTGTGCCTTTTCTATTTTATTCCGATGCAATTTCTGAGTTTCATCGTCAGTAAGAAGGTCAGAGGGATACAGTAAACCTGAAGTGAAGCATCGCAATCTATAACAAGTGTCACAGGAATGGTTCAAAACATATTCAGTAAGAAGAATCAGTCTTCTTGTACTTAAGTCGGCATTGTGCCTTTTCTATTTAATACCGATGCAATTTCTGTGTTTCATCGACAATACGATGGTCAGAGGGATACAATAAACCTGAAGTGAAGCACTGGAATCTATAACTAGTGTCACAGGAATGGTTCAAATCATAGACAGTAAGAAGAGTCAGTCTTCTTGTACTTAAGTCGGCATCTTGCCTTTTGTATTTAATTCCGATGCAATTTCTGTGTTTCATCGTCAATAAGAAGGTCAGAGGGATACAGTAAACCTGAAGTGAAGCATCGGAATCTATAACTAGTGTCACTGGAATGGTTCAAAACATAGACAGTAAGAAGGGTCAGTCTTCTTGTACTTAAGTCGGCATTGTGCCTTTTGTATTCAATACCGATTCAATTTCTGTGTTTCATCGTCAATAAGAAGGTCCAAGGGATACAGTAAACCTGAAGTGATGCATCGGAATCTATAACTAGTGTCACAGGAATGGTTCAAAACATAGACAGTAAGGAGAGTCAGTCTTCTCGTACTTAAGTGGAATTGTGGCATTTCTATATAATTCCGATGCAATTTCGGTGTTTCATCGTCAATAAGATGGTCAGAGGGATGCAGTACACCAGAAGTGAAGCATCGGAATCTATAAGTAGTGCCACAGGAATGGTTCAAAACAGTCAGTAAAAAGAGTCAGTCTTCTTGTACATAATTCGGCATTGTGCCTTTCCTATTTAATTCCGATGCAATTTCAGTGGTCCATCGTCATTAAGAAGTTCAGAGGGATACTGTAAACCTGAAGTGAAGCATCGGAATCTATAACTAGTGTCACAGGAATGGTTCCAAACACAGACAGTAAGAAGGGTCAGTCTTCTTGTACTTAAGTCGGCATTGTGCCTTTTGTATTTAATTCTGATGCAATTTCGGTGTTTCATCGTCAATACGAAGGTCAGAGTGATACAGTAAACCTGAAGTGAAGCATCGGAAACTATAACTAGTGTGACAGGAATGGTTCAAAACATGGACAGTAGGAAGAGTCAGTCTTCTTGTACTTAAGTCGGCATTGTGCCTTTTGTATTTAATTCCGATGCAATTTCTGTGTTTCATCGTCAATAAGATGGTCCAAGGGATACAGTAAACCTGAAGTGAAGCATCGGAATCCATAACTAGGTTCACAGGAATGGTTCAAAACATAGACAGTAAGAAGAGTCAGTCTTCTTGTACTTAAGTCGGCATTGTGCATTTTGTATTTAATTCCGATGCAATTTCTTTGTTTCATCGTCAATAAGAATGTCAGAGGGTTACAGTAAACCTGAAGTGAAGCATCGGAATCTGTAACTAGTGTCACAGGAATGGTTCAAAACATAGACAGTAAGAAGAGTCTGTCTTCTTGTACTTAAGTCGGCATTGTGCCTTTACTATTTAATACCGTTGCACTTTCTGTGTTTCATCGTCAATAAGAAGGTCCTAGGGATACAGTAAACCTGAAATGAAGCATCGGATTCTATAACTAGTGTCACAGGAATGGTTCAAAACATATTCAGTAAGAAGAATCAGTCTTCTTGTACTTAAGTCGGCATTGTGCCATTTCTATTTATTTCCGATGCAATATCTGTGTTTCATCGTCAATAAGAAGTTCCAAGGGATACAGTAAACCTGAAGTAAAGCATCGGAATCTGTAACTATCGTCTCAAGAATGGTTCAATACATAGACAGTAAGAAGAGTCTGTCTTCTTGTACTAAAGTCGGCATTGTGCCTTTTCTATTTCATTCCGATGCAATTTCTGTGTTTCATCGTCTATAAGAAGGTCAGAGGGATACAGTAAACCTGAAGTCAAGCATCGGTATCTATAACTAGTGTCACAGGAATGGTTCAAAGCATAGTCAGAAATAAGAGTCAGTCTGCTTGTACTCAAGTTGGCATTGTGCCTTTTGTATATAATTCCGATGCAATTTCTGTGTTTCATCGTGAATAAGAAGGTCAGAGGGATGCAGTAAACCTGAAGTGAAGCATCGGAATCTGTAACTAGCGTCACAGAAATGGTTCGAAACATAGACAGTAAGAAGAGACAGTCCTCTTCTACTTAATTCGGCATTGTGCCTTTTGTATTTAATTCCGATGCAATTTCTGTGTTTCATCGTCTATAAGGAGGTCAGAGGGATACAGTAAACCTGAAATAAAGCACCGGAATCTATAACCAGTGTCACAGGAATGGTTCAAAACATACACAGTAGGAAGAGTCAGTCTTCTTGTACTTATGTCGGCATTGTGCCTTTTCTATTTAGTTCCGATGCAATTTCTGTGTTTCATCGTCAATAAGATGGTCAGAGGGATACAGTAAACCTGAAGTGAAGCATCGGAATTTATAACTAGCGTCACAGGAATGGTTCAAATCATTGACAGTAAGAAGAGTCAGTCTTCTTCTACTTATGTCGGCATTGTGCCTTTTCTATTTAATTCCGATGCAATTTCTGTGTTTCATCGTCATTAAGAAGGTCCAAGGGATACAGTAAACCTGAAGTGAAGCATCTGAAACTATAACTAGTGTCACAGGAATGGTTCGAACCATAGGCAGTAAGAGGAGTCAGTCTTCTTGGACTTAAGTCGGCATTGTGCCTTTTCTATTTAATTCCGATGCAATTTTTGTGTTTCATCGTCAGTAAGAAGGTCAGAGGGATACAGTAAACCTGAAGTGAAGCATCGCAATCTATAAGAAGTGTCACAGGAATGGGTCAAAACATAAACAGTAAGAAGAATCAGTCTTCTTGTACTTAAGTCGGCATTGTGCCTTTTCTATTTAATTCCGATGCAATTTCTGTGTTTCATCGTCAATACGAAGGTCAGAGGGATACAATAAACCTGAAGTGAAGCATTGGAATCTATAACTAGTGTCACAGGATTGGTTCAAATCATAGACAGTAAGAAGAGTCAGTCTTCTTGTACTTAAGTCGGCATCTTGCCTTTTGTATTTAATTCCGATGCAATTTCTGTGTTTCATCGTCAATACGAAGGTCAGAGGGATACAGTAAACCTCAAGTGAAGCATCGGAATCTATAACTAGTGTCACAGGAATGGTTCAAAACATAGACAGTAAGAAGTGTCAGTCTTCTTGTACTTAAGTCGGCATTGTGCCTTTTGTATTCAATACCGAGGCAATTTCTGTGTTTCATCGTCAATAAGAAGGTCCAAGGGATACTGTAAACCTGAGGTGATGCATCGGAATCTATAACTAGTGTCACAGGAATGGTTCAAAACATAGACAGTAAGGAGAGTCAGTCTTCTCGTACTTAAGTGGAATTGTGGCATTTGCATATAATTCCGATACAATTTCGGTGTTTCATCGTCAATAAGAAGGTCAGAGGGATACAGTAAACCAGAAGTGAAGCATCGGAATCTATAACTAGTGCCACAATAATGGTTCAAAACAGTCAGTAAATAGAGTCAGTCTTCTTGTACTTAATTCGACATTGTGCCTTTTCTATTTAATTCCGATGCAATTTCTGTGTTTCATCGTCGATAAGAAGGTCAGAGGGATACAGTAAACCTGAAGTGAATCATAGGAATCTATAACTAGTGTCACAGGAATGGTTCAAAACATAGTCAGTAAGAAGAGTCAGTCTTCTTGTACTTAAGTCGGCATTGTGCCTTTTGTATATAATTCCGATGCAATTTCTGTGTTTCATCGTCAATAAGAAGGTCAGAGGGATACAGTAAACCTGAAGTGAAGCATCGGAATCTATAACTAGTGTCACAGGAATGGATCAAAACATGGACAGTAGGAAGAGTCAGTCTTCTTGTACTTAAGTCGGCATTGTGCCTTTTGTATTTAATTCCGATGCAATTTCTGTGTTTCATCGTCAATCAGATGGTCAAAGGGATACAGTAAACCTGAAGTGAAGCATCGGAATCCATAACTAGGTTCACAGGAATGGTTCAAAACATAGACAGTAAGAAGAGTCAGTCTTCTTGTACTTAAGTCGGCATTGTGCCTTTTGTATTTAATTCCGATGCAATATCTGTGTTTCATCGTCAATAAGAAGTTCCAAGGGATACAGTAAACCTGAAGTGAATCATCGGCATCTATAACTTGTGTCACAGGAATGGTTCAAATACATAGACATTAGGAAGAGACAGTCTTCTTGTACTTATGTCGCCATTGTATCTTTTCTATTTAATTCCGATGCAATTTCTGTGTTTCATCGTCAATAAGATGTTCAGAGGGTTAGAGTAAACCTGAAGTGAAGCATCGGAATCTGTAACTAGCGTCACAGGAATGGTTCAATTCATTGACAGTAAGAAGAGTCAGTCTTCGTCTACTTATGTCGGCATTGTGCCTTTTCTATTTAATTCCGATGCAATTTCTGTGTTTCATAGTCATTAAGAAGGTCCAAGGGATACACTAAACCTGAAGTGAAGCATCTGAAACTATAACTAGTGTCACAGGAATGGTTCGAACCATAGACAGTAAGATGAGTCAGTCTTCTTGGACTTAGTCGGCATTGTGCCTTTTCTATTTATTTCCGATGCAATTTCTGTGTTTCATCGTCAGTAAGAAGGTCAGAGGGATACAGTAAACCTGAAGTGAAGCATCGCAATCTATAACAAGTGTCACAGGAATGGTTCAAAACATATTCAGTAAGAAGAATCAGTCTTCTTGTACTTGAGTCGGCATTGTGCCTTTTCTATTTAATTCCGATGCAACTTCTGTGTTTCATCGTCAATAAGATGGTCCAAGGGATACAGTAAACCAGAAGTGAAGCATCGGAATCCATAATTAGGTTCACAGGAATGGTTCAAAACATAGACAGTAAGAAGAGTCAGTCTTCTTGTACTTAAGTCGGCATTGTGCCTTTTGTATTTAATTCCGATGCAATTTCTGTGTTTCATCGTCAATAAGAGGGTCAGAGGGATACAGTAAACCTGAAGTGAAGCATCGGAATCTATAACTAGTGTCACAGGAATGGTTCAAAACATAGACAGTAAGAAGGGTCAGTCTTCTTGTACTTAAGTTGGCATTGTGCCTTTTGTATTTAATTCCGATGCAATTTCGGTGTTTCATCGTCAATACGAAGGTCAGAGGGATACAGTAAACCTGAAGTGAAGCATCGGAAACTATAACTAGTGTCACAGGAATGGTTCAAAACATGGATAGTAGGAAGAGGCAGTCCTCTTGTACTTAAGTCGGCATTGTGCCTTTTGTATTTAATTCCGATGCAATTTCTGTGTTTCATCGTCAATAAGATGGTCCAAGGGATACAGTAAACCAGAAGTGAAGCATCGGAATCCATAATTAGGTTCACAGGAATGGTTCAAAACATAAACAGTAAGAAGAGTCAGTCTTCTTGTACTTAAGTCGGCATTGTGCCTTTTGTATTTAATTCCGATGCAATTTCTGTGTTTCATCGTCAATAAAAAGGTCAGAGGGTTACAGTAAACCTGAAGTGATGCATCAGAATCTGTAACTAGTGTCTCAGGAATGGTTCAAAACATAGACAGTAAGAAGAGTCTGTCTTCTTGTACTTAAGTCGGCATTGTGCCTTTTCTATTTAATACCGTTGCACTTTCTGTGTTTCATCGTCAATAAGAAGGTCCTAGGGATACAGTAAACCTGAAATGAAGCATTGGATTCTATAACTAGTGTCACAGGAATGGTTCAAAACATATTCAGTAAGAAGAATCAGTCTTCTTGTACTTAAGTCGGCATTCTGCCTTTTCTATTTCCTTCCGATGCAATATCTGTGTTTCATCGTCAATAACAAGTTCCAAGGGATACAGTGAACCTGAAGTAAAGCATCGGAATCTGTAACTATCGTCTCAAGAATGGTTCAAAACATAGACAGTAAGAAGAGTCTGTCTTCTTGTACTTAAGTCGGCATTGTGGCTTTTCTATTTCATTCCGATGCAATTTCTGTGTTTCATCGTCTATAAGAAGGTCAGAGGGATACAGTAAACCTGAAGTCAAGCATCGGAATCTATAACTAGTGTCACAGGAATGGTTCAAAACATAGTCAGAAAGAAGAGTCAGTCTGCTTGAACTCAAGTCGGCATTGTGCCTTTTGTATATAATTCCGATGCAATTTCTGTGTTTCATCGTGAATAAGAAGGTCAGAGGGATGCAGTAAGCCTGAAGTGAAGCATCGATATCTGTAACTAGCGTCACAGAAATGGTTCGAAACATAGACAGTAAGATGAGTCAGTCCTCTTCTACTTAATTCGGCATTGTGCCTTTTTTATTTAATTCCGATGCAATTTCTGTGTTTCATCGTCAATAAGGAGGTCGGAGGGATACAGTAAACCTGAAGTGAAGCACCGGAATCTATAACTAGTGTCACAGATATGGTTCAAAACATAGACATTATGAAGAGTCAGTCTTCTTGTACTTATGTCGGCATTGTGCCTTTTCTATTTAATTCCGATGCTATTTCTGTGTTTCATCGTCAATAAGATGGTCAGAGGGATACAGTAAACCTGAGGTGATACATCGGAATGTGTATCTAGCGTCACAGGAATGGTTCAAATCATTGACAGTAAGAAGAGTCATTCTTCTTCTACTTATGTCGGCATTGTGCCTTTTCTATTTAATTCCGATGCAATTTCTGTGTTTCATCGTCTTTAAGAAGGTCCAAGGGATACAGTAAACCTGAAGTGATGCATCTGAAACTATAACTAGTAACACAGGAATGGTTCGAACCATAGACAATAACAAGAGTCAGTCTTCTTGGACTTAGTCGGCATTGTGCCTTTTCTGTTTAATTCCGATGCAATTTCTGTGTTTCATCGTCAGTAAGAAGGTCAGAGGGATACAGTAAACCTGAAGTGAAGCATCGCAATCTATAACAAGTGTCACAGGAATGGTTCAAAACATATTCAGTTAGAAGAATCAGTCTTCTTGTACTTAAGTCGGCATTGTGCCTTTTCTATTTAATTCCGATGCAATTTCTGTGTTTCATCGTCAATACGAAGGTCAGAGGGATACAATAAACCTGAAGTGAAGCATTGGAATCTATAACTAGTGTCACAGGAATGGTTCAAATCATAGACAGTAAGAAGAGTCTGTCTTCTTGTACTTAAGTCGGCATCTTGCCTTTTGTATTTAATTCCGATGCAATTTCTGTGTTTCATCGTCAATAAGAAGGTCAGAGGGATACAGTAAACCTGAAGTGAAGCATCGGAATCTGTAACTAGTGTCACAGCAATGGTTCAAAACATGGACAGTAGGAAGAGTCATTTTTCTTGTACTTAAGTCGGCATTGTGCCTTTTGTATTTAATTCCGATGCAATTTCTGTGTTTCATCGTCAATAAGATGGTCCAAGGGATACAGTAAACCTGAAGTGAAGCATCGGTATCCATAACTAGGTTCACAAGAATGGTTCAAAACATACACAGTAAGAAGAGTCAGTCTTCTTGTACTTAAGTCGGCATTGTGCCTTTTGTATTTAATTGCGATGCAATTTCTGTGTTTCATCGTCATTAAGAAGGTCAGAGGGTTACAGTAAACCTGAAGTGAAGCATCGGAATCTGTAACTAGTGTCACAGCAATGGTTCAAAACATACACAGTAGGAAGAGTCAGTCTACTTCTACTCATGTCGGCATTGTGCCTTTTGTATTTAATTCCGATGCAATTTCGGTGTTTCATCGTCAGAAAGAAGGTCAGAGGGATACAGTAAACCTGAAGTGAGGCATTCCAATCTATTACAAGTGTCACAGGAATGGTTCAAATCATACACAGTAAGAAGAGTCAGTCTTCTTGTACTTAAGTTGGCATCTTGCCTTTTGTATTTAATTCCGATGCAATTTCTGTGTTTCATCGTCAATGAGAAGGTCAGAGGGGTACAGTAAACCAGAAGTGAAGCATCGGAATCTATAACTAGTGTCACAGGAATGGTTCAAAACATGGACAGTAGGAAGAGTCAGTCTTCTTGTACTTAAGTCGGCATTGTGCCTTTTCTATTTAATACCGTTGCACTTTCTGTGTTTCATCGTCAATAAGATGGTCCAAGGGATACAGTAAACCTGAAGTGAAGCATCGGAATCCATAACTAGGTTCACAGGAATGGTTCAAAACATAGACAGTAAGAAGAGTCAGTCTTCTTGTACTTAAGTCGTCATTTTGCCTTTTGTATTTAATTCCGATGCAATTTCTGTGTTTCATCGTCAATAAGAAGGTCAGAGGGTTACAGTAAACCTGAAGTGAAGCATCGGAATCTGTAACTAGTGTCACAGGAATGGTTCAAAACATAGACAGTAAGAAGAGTCTGTCTTCTTGTACTTAAGTCGGCATTGTGCCTTTTCTATTTAATACCGTTGCACTTTCTGTGTTTCATCGTCAATAAGAAAGTCCTAGGGATACAGTAAACCTGAAATGAAGCATCGGATTCTATAACTAGTGTCACAGGTATGGTTCAAAACATATTCAGTAAGAAGAATCAGTCTTCTTGTACTTAAGTCAGCATTGTGCCTTTTCTATTTAATTCCGATGCAATATCTGTGTTTCATCGTCAATAAGAAGTTCCAAGGGATACAGTAAACCTGAAGTAAAGCATCGGAATCTGTAACTAGCGTCTCAAGAATGGTTCAAAACATAGACAGTAAGAAGAGTCTGTGTTCTTAAACTTAAGTCGGCATTGTGCCTTTTCTATTTAATTCCGATGCAATTTCTGTGTTTCATCGTCAATAAGATGGTCAGAGGGATACAGTAAACCTGAAGTGAAGCATTGGAATCTGTAACTAGTGTCACAGGAATGGTTCAAATCATTGACAGTAAGAAGAGTCAGTCTTCTTCTACTTATGTCGGCATTGTGCCTTTTCTATTTAATTCCGATGCAATTTCTGTGTTTCATCGTCATTAAGAAGGTCCAAGGGATACAGTAAACCTGAAGTGAAGCATCTGAAACTATAACTAGTGTCACAGGAATGGTTCGAACCATAGACAGTAAGAAGAGTCAGTCTTCTTGGACTTAGTCGGCATTGTGCCTTTTCTATTTAATTCCGATGCAATTTCTGTGTTTCATCGACAGTAAGAAGGTCAGAGGGATACAGTAAACCTGAAGTGAAGCATCGCAATCAATAACAAGTGTCACAGGAATGGTACAAAACATATTCAGTAAGAAGAATCAGTCTTCTTGTTTTTAAGTCGGCATTGTGCCTTTTCTATTTAATTCCGATGCTATTTCTGTGTTTCATCGTCAATACGAAGGTCAGAGGGATACAATAAACGTGAAGTGAAGCATTGGAATCTGTAACTAGTGTCACAGGAATGGTTCAAATCATAGACAGTAAGAAGAGTCAATCTTCTTGTACTTAAGTCGGCATCTTGCCTTTTGTATTTAATTCCGATGCAATTTCTGTGTTTCATCGTCAATAAGAAGGTCAGAGGGATACAGTAAACCTGAAGTGAAGCATCGGAATCTATAACTAGTGTCACAGGAATGGTTCAAAACATAGACAGTAAGAAGGGTCAGTCTTCTTGCACTTAAGGCGGCATTGTGCCTTTTGTATTTAATTCAGATGCAATTTCGGTGTTTCATCGTCAATACGATGGTCAGAGGGATACAGTAAACCTGAAGAAAAGCATCGGAAACTATAACTAGTGTCACAGGAATGGTTCAAAACATGGACAGTAGGAAGAGTCAGTCTTCTTGTACTTAAGTCGGCATTGTGCCTTTTGTAATTAATTCCGATTTAATTTCTTTGTTTCATCGTCAATAAGAAGGTCAGAGGGTTACAGTAAACCTGAAGTGAAGCATCGGAATCTGTAACTAGTGTCACAGGAATGGTTCAAAACATAGACAGTAAGAAGAGTCAGTCCTCTTCTACTTAATTCGGCATTGTGCCTTTTGTATTTAATTCCGATGCAATATCTGTGTTTCATCGTCTATAAGGAGGTCAGAGGGATACAGTGAACCTGAAGTGAAGCACCGGAATCTATAACCAGTGTCACAGGAATGGTTCAAAACATACACAGTAGGAAGAGTCAGTCTTCTTGGACTTATGTCAGCATTGTGCCTTTTCTATTTAATTCCGATTCAATTTCTGTGTTTCATCGTCAATAAGATGGTCAGAGGGATACAGTAAACCTGAAGTGAAGCATCGGAATTTATAACTAGCGTCACAGGATTGGTTCAAATCATTGACAGTAAGAAGAGTCTGTCTTCTTCTACTTATGTCGGCATTGTGCCTTTACTATTTAATTCCGATGCAATTTCTGTGTTTCATCGTCATTAAGAAGGTCCAAGGGATACAGTAAACCTGAAGTGAAGCATCTGAATTTATAACTAGTGTCACAGGAACGGTTCGAACCATAGACAGTAAGATGAGTCAGTCTTCTTGGACTTAAGTCGGCATTGTGCCTTTTCTATTTAATTCCGATGCAATTTCTGTGTTTCATCGTCAGTAAGAAGGTCAGAGGGATACAGTAAACCTGAAGTAAAGCATCGGAATCTGTAACTAGCGTCTCAAGAATGGTTCAAAACATAGACAGTAAGAAGAGTCAGTCTTCTTGTACTTAAGTCAGCATTGTGCCTTTTCTATTTAATACCGTTGCACTTTCTGTGTTTCATCGTCAATAAGGAGGTCAGAGGGATACAGTAAACCTGAAGTGAAGCACCGGAATCAATAACTAGTGTCACAGGAATGGTTCAAAACATAGACATTAGGAAGAGTCAGTCTTCTTGTTCTTATGTCGGCATTGTGCCTTTTCTATTTAATTCCGATGCAATTTCTGTGTTTCATCGTCAATAAGATGGTCAGAGGGATACAGTAAACCTGAAGTGAAGCATCGGAATCTGTAACTAGCGTCACAGGAATGGTTCAAATCATTGACAGTAAGAAGAGTCAGTCTTCTTCTACTTATGTCGGCATTGTGCCTTTTCTATTTAATTCCGATGCAATTTCTGTGTTTCATCGTCATTAAGAAGGTCCAAGGGATACAGTAAACCTGAAGTGAAACATCTGTATCTATAACTAGTGTCACAGGAATGGTTCGAACCATAGACAGTAAGAAGAGTCAGTCTTCTTGGACTTAGTCGGCATTGTGCCTTTTCTATTTAATTCCGATGCAATTTCTGTGTTTCATCGACAGTAAGAAGGTCAGAGGGATACAGTAAACCTGAAGTGAAGCATCGCAATCTATAACAAGTGTCACAGGAATCGTTCAAAACATATTCAGTAAGAAGAATCAGTCTTCTTGTATTTAAGTCGGCATTGTGCCTTTTCTATTTAATTCCGATGCTATTTCTGTGTTTCATCGTCAATACGAAGGTCAGAGGGATACAATAAACGTGAAGTGAAGCATTGGAATCTATAACTAGTGTCACAGGAATGGTTCAAATCATAGACAGTAAGAAGAGTCAGACTTCTTGTACTTAAGTCGGCATCTTGCCATTTGTATTTGATTCCGATGCAATTTCTGTGTTTCATCGTCAATAAGAAGGTCAGAGGGATACAGTAAACCTGAAGTGAAGCATCGGAATCTATAACTAGTGTCACAGGAATGGTTCAAAACATAGACAGTGAGAAGTGTCAGTCTTCTTGCACTTAAGTCGGCATTGTGCCTTTTGGATTTAATTCCGATGCAATTTCGGTGTTTCATCGTCAATACGAAGGTCAGAGGGATACAGTCAACCTGAAGTGAAGCATCGGAAACTATAACTAGTGTCAAAGGAATGGTTCAAAACATGGACAGTAGGAAGAGTCAGTCTTCTTGTACTTAAGTCGGCATTGTGCCTTTTGTATTTAATTCCGATGCAATTTCTGTGTTTCATCGTCAATAAGAAAGTCAGAGGGTTACAGTAAACCTGAAGTGAAGCATCGGAATCTGTAACTAGTGTCACAGGAATGGTTCAAAACATAGACAGTAAGAAGAGTCTGTCCTCTTGTACTTAAGTCGGCATTGTGCCTTTTCTATTTAATACCGTTGCACTTTCTGTGTTTCATCGTCAATAAATAAGTCCTAGGGATACAGTAAATCTGAAATGAAGCATCGGATTCTATAACTAGTGTCACAGGAATGGTTCAAAACATATTCAGTAAGAAGAATCAGTCTTCTTGTACTTAAGTCGGCATTGTGCCTTTTCTATTTAATTCCGATGCAATATCTGTGTTTCATCGTCAATAAGAAGTTCCAAGGGATACAGTAAACCTGAAGTAAAGCATCGGAATCTGTAACTAGCGTCTCAAGAATGTTTCAAAACATAGACAGAAAGAAGACTCTGTCTTCTTGTACTTAAGTCGGCATTGTGCCTTTTCTATTTCATTCCGATGCAATTTCTGTGTTTCATCGTCTATAAGAAGGTCAGAGGGATACAGTAAACCTGAAGTCAAGCATCGGAATCTATAACTAGTGTCACAGGAATTGTTCAAAACATAGTCAGAAAGAAGAGTCAGTCTGCTTGTACTCAAGTCGGCATTGTGACTTTTGTATATTATTCCGATGCAATTTCTGTGTTTCATCGTGAATAAGAGAAGGTCAGAGGGATGCAGTAAACCTGAAGTGAAGCATCGGAATCTGTAACTAGCGTCACAGAAATGGTTCGAAACATAGACAGTAAGAAGAGTCAGTCCTCTTCTACTTAATTCGGCATTGTGCCTTATGTATTTAATTCCGATGCAATTTCTGTGTTTCATCGTCTATAAGGAGGTCAGAGGGATACAGTAAACCTGAAGTGAAGCACCGGAATCTATAACCAGTGTCACAGGAATGGTTCAAAACATACACAGTAGGAAGAGTCAGTCTTCTTGTACTTATGTCGGCATTGTGCCTTTTCTATTTAATTCCGATTCAATTTCTGTGTTTCATCGTCAGTAAGAAGGTCAGAGGGATACAGTAAACCTGAAGTAAAGCATCGGAATCTGTAACTAGCGTCTCAAGAATGGTTCAAAACATAGACAGTAAGAAGAGTCTGTCTTCTTGTACTTAAGTCGGCATTGTGCCTTTTCTATTTAATTCCGATTCAATTTCAGTGTTTCATCGTCAATATGAAGGTCAGAGGGATACAGTAAACCTGAAGTGAAGCATCGGAATCTATAACTAGTGTCACAGGAATGGTTCAAAACATAGACAGTAGGAAGAGTCAGTCTTCTTGTACTTAGGTCGGCATTGTGCCTTTTCTATTTAATTCCGTTGCACTTTCTGTGTTTCATCGTCAATAAGAAGGTCCAAGGGATACAGTAAACCTGAAATGAAGCATCGGATTCTATAACTAGTGTCACAGGAATGGTTCAAAACATAGACAGTAGGAAGAGTCAGTCTACATGTACTTAAGTCGGCATTGTGCCTTTTGTATTTAATTCCGATGCAATTTCTGTGTTTCATCGTCAGTAAGAAAGTCTGAGGGATACAGTGAACCTGAAGTGAAGCATCGCAATCTATAACAAGTGTCACAGGAATGGGTCAAAACATATTCAGTAAGAAGAAACAGTCTTCTTGTACTTAAGTCGGCATTGTGCCTTTTCTATTTAATTCCCATGCAATTTCTGTGTTTCATCGTCAATACGAAGGTCAGAGGGATACAATAAACCTGAAGTGAAGCATTGGAATCTATAACTAGTGTCACAGGAATGGTTCAAATCATAGACAGTAAGAAGAGTCAGTTTTCTTGTACTTAAGTCGGCATTGTGCCTTTTCTATTAAATTCCGTTCCACTTTCAGTGTTTCATCGTCAGTAAGAAGGTCCAAGGGATACAGTAAACCTGAAATGAAGCATCGGATTCTAAAACTAGTGTCACAGGAACGGTTCAAAACAAGGACAGTAGGAAGAGTCAGTCTACATGTACTTAAGTCGGCATTGTGCCTTTTGTATTTAATTCCGATGCAATTTCTGTGTTTCATCGTCAATAAGAAGGTCAGAGGGAAACAGTAAACCTGAAGTGAAGCATCGGAGTCTGTCACTTGCGTCACAGGAATGGTTCAAAACATAGACAGTAAGAAGAGTCTGTCTTCTTGTACTTAAGTCGGCCTTGTGGCTTTTCTATTTAATTCCGATGCAATTTCTGTGTTTCATCGTCATTAAGAAGGTCCAAGGGATACAGTAAACCTGAAGTGAAGCATCTGAAACTATAACTAGTGTCACAGGAATGGTTCGAACCATAGACAGTAAGAAGAGTCAGTCTTCTTGGACTTAGTCGGCATTGTGCCTTTTCTATTTAATTCCGATGCAATTTCTGTGTTTCATCGACAGTAAGAAGGTCAGAGGGATACAGTAAACCTGAAGTGAAGCATCGCAATCAATAACAAGTGTCACAGGAATGGTACAAAACATATTCAGTAAGAAGAATCAGTCTTCTTGTTTTTAAGTCGGCATTGTGCCTTTTCTATTTAATTCCGATGCTATTTCTGTGTTTCATCGTCAATACGAAGGTCAGAGGGATACAATAAACGTGAAGTGAAGCATTGGAATCTGTAACTAGTGTCACAGGAATGGTTCAAATCATAGACAGTAAGAAGAGTCAATCTTCTTGTACTTAAGTCGGCATCTTGCCTTTTGTATTTAATTCCGATGCAATTTCTGTGTTTCATCGTCAATAAGAAGGTCAGAGGGATACAGTAAACCTGAAGTGAAGCATCGGAATCTATAACTAGTGTCACAGGAATGGTTCAAAACATAGACAGTAAGAAGGGTCAGTCTTCTTGCACTTAAGGCGGCATTGTGCCTTTTGTATTTAATTCAGATGCAATTTCGGTGTTTCATCGTCAATACGATGGTCAGAGGGATACAGTAAACCTGAAGAAAAGCATCGGAAACTATAACTAGTGTCACAGGAATGGTTCAAAACATGGACAGTAGGAAGAGTCAGTCTTCTTGTACTTAAGTCGGCATTGTGCCTTTTGTATTTAATTCCGATGCAATTTCTGTGTTTCATCGTCAATAAGATGGTCCAAGGGATACAGTAAACCTGAAGTGAAGCATCGGAATCCATAACTAGGTTCACAGGAATGGTTCAAAACATAGACAGTAGGAAGAGTCAGTCTTCTTGTACTTAAGTCGGCATTGTGCCTTTTGTAATTAATTCCGATTTAATTTCTTTGTTTCATCGTCAATAAGAAGGTCAGAGGGTTACAGTAAACCTGAAGTGAAGCATCGGAATCTGTAACTAGTGTCACAGGAATGGTTCAAAACATAGACAGTAAGAAGAGTCAGTCCTCTACTACTTAATTCGGCATTGTGCCTTTTGTATTTAATTCCGATGCAATATCTGTGTTTCATCGTCTATAAGGTCAGAGGGATGCAGTGAACCTGAAGTGAAGCACCGGAATCTATAACCAGTGTCACAGGAATGGTTCAAAACATACACAGTAGGAAGAGTCAGTCTTCTTGTACTTATGTCGGCATTGTGCCTTTTCTATTTAATTCCGATTCAATTTCTGTGTTTCATCGTCAATAAGATGGTCAGAGGGATACAGTAAACCTGAAGTGAAGCATCGGAATTTATAACTAGCGTCACAGGATTGGTTCAAATCATTGACAGTAAGAAGAGTCTGTCTTCTTCTACTTATGTCGGCATTGTGCCTTTACTATTTAATTCCGATGCAATTTCTGTGTTTCATCGTCATTAAGAAGGTCCAAGGGATACAGTAAACCTGAAGTGAAGCATCTGAATTTATAACTAGTGTCACAGGAACGGTTCGAACCATAGACAGTAAGATGAGTCAGTCTTCTTGGACTTAAGTCGGCATTGTGCCTTTTCTATTTAATTCCGATGCAATTTCTGTGTTTCATCGTCAGTAAGAAGGTCAGAGGGATACAGTAAACCTGAAGTAAAGCATCGGAATCTGTAACTAGCGTCTCAAGAATGGTTCAAAACATAGACAGTAAGAAGAGTCAGTCTTCTTGTACTTAAGTCAGCATTGTGCCTTTTCTATTTAATACCGTTGCACTTTCTGTGTTTCATCGTCAATAAGGAGGTCAGAGGGATACAGTAAACCTGAAGTGAAGCACCGGAATCTATAACTAGTGTCACAGGAATGGTTCAAAACATAGACATTAGGAAGAGTCAGTCTGCTTGTTCTTATGTCGGCATTGTGCCTTTTCTATTTAATTCCGATGCAATTTCTGTGTTTCATCGTCAATAAGATGGTCAGAGGGATACAGTAAACCTGAAGTGAAGCATCGGAATCTGTAACTAGCGTTACAGGAATGGTTCAAATCATTGACAGTAAGAAGAGTCAGTCTTCTTCTACTTATGTCGGCATTGTGCCTTTTCTATTTAATTCCGATGCAATTTCTGTGTTTCATCGTCATTAAGAAGGTCCAAGGGATACAGTAAACCTGAAGTGAAACATCTGAATCTATAACTAGTGTCACAGGAATGGTTCGAACCATAGACAGTAAGAAGAGTCAGTCTTCTTGGACTTAGTCGGCATTGTGCCTTTTCTATTTAATTCCGATGCAATTTCTGTGTTTCATCGACAGTAAGAAGGTCAGAGGGATACAGTAAACCTGAAGTGAAGCATCGCAATGTATAACAAGTGTCACAGGAATCGTTCAAAACATATTCAGTAAGAAGAATCAGTCTTCTTGTATTTAAGTCGGCATTGTGCCTTTTGTATTTAATTCCGATGCAATTTCTGTGTTTCATCGTCAATACGAAGGTCAGAGGGATACAATAAACGTGAAGTGAAGCATTGGAATCTATAACTAGTGTCACAGGAATGGTTCAAATCATAGACAGTAAGAAGAGTCAGACTTCTTGTACTTAAGTCGGCATCTTGCCATTTGTATTTAATTCCGATGCAATTTCTGTGTTTCATCGTCAATAAGAAGGTCAGAGGGATACAGTAAACCTGAAGTGAAGCATCGGAATCTATAACTAGTGTCACAGGAATGGTTCAAAACATAGACAGTGAGAAGTGTCAGTCTTCTTGCACTTAAGTCGGCATTGTGCCTTTTGGATTTAATTCCGATGCAATTTCGGTGTTTCATCGTCAATACGAAGGTCAGAGGGATACAGTCAACCTGAAGTGAAGCATCGGAAACTATAACTAGTGTCAAAGGAATGGTTCAAAACATGGACAGTAGGAAGAGTCAGTCTTCTTGTACTTAAGTCGGCATTGTGCCTTTTGTATTTAATTCCGATGCAATTTCTGTGTTTCATCGTCAATAAGAAGGTCAGAGGGTTACAGTAAACCTGAAGTGAAGCATCGGAATCTGTAACTAGTGTCACAGGAATGGTTCAAAACATAGACAGTAAGAAGAGTCTGTCCTCTTGTACTTAAGTCGGCATTGTGCCTTTTCTATTTAATACCGTTGCACTTTCTGTGTTTCATCGTCAATAAATAGGTCCTAGGGATACAGTAAATCTGAAATGAAGCATCGGATTCTATAACTAGTGTCACAGGAATGGTTCAAAACATATTCAGTAAGAAGAATCAGTCTTCTTGTACTTAAGTCGTCATTGTGCCTTTTCTATTTAATTCCGATGCAATATCTGTGTTTCATCGTCAATAAGAAGTTCCAAGGGATACAGTAAACCTGAAGTAAAGCATCGGAATCTGTAACTAGCGTCTCAAGAATGTTTCAAAACATAGACAGAAAGAAGACTCTGTCTTCTTGTACTTAAGTCGGCATTGTGCCTTTTCTATTTCATTCCGATGCAATTTCTGTGTTTCATCGTCTATAAGAAGGTCAGAGGGATACAGTAAACCTGAAGTCAAGCATCGGAATCTATAACTAGTGTCACAGGAATTGTTCAAAACATAGTCAGAAAGAAGAGTCAGTCTGCTTGTACTCAAGTCGGCATTGTGACTTTTGTATATAATTCCGATGCAATTTCTGTGTTTCATCGTGAATAAGAGAAGGTCAGAGGGATGCAGTAAACCTGAAGTGAAGCATCGGAATCTGTAACTAGCGTCACAGAAATGGTTCGAAACATAGACAGTAAGAAGAGTCAGTCCTCTTCTACTTAATTCGGCATTGTGCCTTATGTATTTAATTCCGATGCAATTTCTGTGTTTCATCGTCTATATGGAGGTCAGAGGGATACAGTAAACCTGAAGTGAAGCACCGGAATCTATAACCAGTGTCACAGGAATGGTTCAAAACATACACAGTAGGAAGAGTCAGTCTTCTTGTACTTATGTCGGCATTGTGCCTTTTCTATTTAATTCCGATTCAATTTCTGTGTTTCATCGTCAATAAGATGGTCAGAGAGATACAATAAACCTGAAGTGAAGCATCGGAATTTATAACTAGCGTCACAGGAATGGTTCAAATCATTGACAGTAAGAAAATTCTGTCTTCTTCTACTTATGTCGGCATTGTGCCTTTACTATTTAATTCCGATGCAATTTCTGTGTTTCATCGTCATTAAGAAGGTCCAAGGGATACAGTAAACCTGAAGTGAAGCATCTGAATTTATAACTAGTGTCACAGGATCGGTTCGAACCATTGACAGTAAGATGAGTCAGTCTTCTTGTACTTAGGTCGGCATTGTGCCTTTTCTATTTAATTCCGTTGCACTTTCTGTGTTTCATGGTCAATAAGAAGGTCCAAGGGATACAGTAAACCTGAAATGAAGCATCGGATTCTATAACTAGTGTCACAGGAATGGTTCAAAACATAGACAGTAGGAAGAGTCAGTCTACATGTACTTAAGTCAGCATTGTGCCTTTTGTATTTAATTCCGATGCAATTTCTGTGTTTCATCGTCAGTAAGAAAGTCTGAGGGATACAGTGAACCTGAAGTGAAGCATCGGAATCTATAACTAGTGTCACAGGAATGGTTCAAAACATAGACAGTGAGAAGTGTCAGTCTTCTTGCACTTAAGTCGGCATTGTGCCTTTTGGATTTAATTCCGATGCAATTTCGGTGTTTCATCGTCAATACGAAGGTCAGAGGGATACAGTCAACCTGAAGTGAAGCATCGGAAACTATAACTAGTGTCAAAGGAATGGTTCAAAACATGGACAGTAGGAAGAGTCAGTCTTCTTGTACTTATGTCGGCATTGTGCCTTTTCTATTTAATTCCGATTCAATTTCTGTGTTTCATCGTCAATAAGATGGTCAGAGAGATACAATAAACCTGAAGTGAAGCATCGGAATTTATAACTAGCGTCACAGGAATGGTTCAAATCATTGACAGTAAGAAAAGTCTGTCTTCTTCTACTTATGTCGGCATTGTGCCTTTACTATTTAATTCCGATGCAATTTCTGTGTTTCATCGTCATTAAGAAGGTCCAAGGGATACAGTAAACCTGAAGTGAAGCATCTGAATTTATAACTAGTGTCACAGGATCTGTTCGAACCATTGACAGTAAGATGAGTCAGTCTTCTTGGACTTAAGTCGGCATTGTGCCTTTTCTATTTAATTCCGATGCAATTTCTGTGTTTCATCGTCAGTAAGAAGGTCAGAGGGATACAGTAAACCTGAAGTAAAGCATCGGAATCTGTAACTAGCGTCTCAAGAATGGTTCAAAGCATAGACAGTAAGAAGAGTCTGTCTTCTTGTACATAAGTCGGCATTGTGCCTTTTCTATTTAATTCCGATGCAATTTCTGTGTTTCATCGTCAATACGAAGGTCAGAGGGATACAATAAACCTGAAGTGAAGCATTGGAATCTATAACTAGTGTCACAGGAATGGTTCAAATCATAGACAGTAAGAAGAGTCAGTTTTCTTGTACTTAAGTCGGCATTGTGCCTTTTCTATTAAATTCCGTTCCACTTTCAGTGTTTCATCGTCAGTAAGAAGGTCCAAGGGATACAGTAAACCTGAAATGAAGCATCGGATTCTAAAACTAGTGTCACAGGAACGGTTCAAAACAAGGACAGTAGGAAGAGTCAGTCTACATGTACTTAAGTCGGCATTGTGCCTTTTGTATTTAATTCCGATGCAATTTCTGTGTTTCATCGTCAATAAGAAGGTCAGAGGGAAACAGTAAACCTGAAGTGAAGCATCGCAGTCTGTCACTTGCGTCACAGGAATGGTTCAAAACATAGACAGTAAGAAGAGTCTGTCTTCTTGTACTTAAGTCGGCCTTGTGGCTTTTCTATTTAATTCCGATGCAATTTCTGTGTTTCATCGTCATTAAGAAGGTCCAAGGGATACAGTAAACCTGAAGTGAAGCATCTGAAACTATAACTAGTGTCACAGGAATGGTTCGAACCATAGACAGTAAGAAGAGTCAGTCTTCTTGGACTTAGTCGGCATTGTGCCTTTTCTATTTAATTCCGATGCAATTTCTGTGTTTCATCGTCAATAAGATGGTCCAAGGGATACAGTAAACCTGAAGTGAAGCATCGGAATCCATAACTAGGTTCACAGGAATGGTTCAAAACATAGACAGTAGGAAGAGTCAGTCTTCTTGTACTTAAGTCGGCATTGTGCCTTTTGTAATTAATTCCGATTTAATTTCTTTGTTTCATCGTCAATAAGAAGGTCAGAGGGTTACAGTAAACCTGAAGTGAAGCATCGGAATCTGTAACTAGTGTCACAGGAATGGTTCAAAACATAGACAGTAAGAAGAGTCAGTCCTCTTCTACTTAATTCGGCATTGTGCCTTTTGTATTTAATTCCGATGCAATATCTGTGTTTCATCGTCTATAAGGAGGTCAGAGGGATACAGTGAACCTGAAGTGAAGCACCGGAATCTATAACCAGTGTCACAGGAATGGTTCAAAACATACACAGTAGGAAGAGTCAGTCTTCTTGTACTTATGTCGGCATTGTGCCTTTTCTATTTAATTCCGATTCAATTTCTGTGTTTCATCGTCAATAAGATGGTCAGAGGGATACAGTAAACCTGAAGTGAAGCATCGGAATTTATAACTAGCGTCACAGGATTGGTTCAAATCATTGACAGTAAGAAGAGTCTGTCTTCTTCTACTTATGTCGGCATTGTGCCTTTACTATTTAATTCCGATGCAATTTCTGTGTTTCATCGTCATTAAGAAGGTCCAAGGGATACAGTAAACCTGAAGTGAAGCATCTGAATTTATAACTAGTGTCACAGGAACGGTTCGAACCATAGACAGTAAGATGAGTCAGTCTTCTTGGACTTAAGTCGGCATTGTGCCTTTTCTATTTAATTCCGATGCAATTTCTGTGTTTCATCGTCAGTAAGAAGGTCAGAGGGATACAGTAAACCTAAAGTAAAGCATCGGAATCTGTAACTAGCGTCTCAAGAATGGTTCAAAACATAGACAGTAAGAAGAGTCAGTCTTCTTGTACTTAAGTCAGCATTGTGCCTTTTCTATTTAATACCGTTGCAATTTCTGTGTTTCATCGTCAATAAGGAGGTCAGAGGGATACAGTAAACCTGAAGTGAAGCACCGGAATCTATAACTAGTGTCACAGGAATGGTTCAAAACATAGACATTAGGAAGAGTCAGTCTTCTTGTTCTTATGTCGGCATTGTGCCTTTTCTATTTAATTCCGATGCAATTTCTGTGTTTCATCGTCAATAAGATGGTCAGAGGGATACAGTAAACCTGAAGTGAAGCATCGGAATCTGTAACTAGCGTCACAGGAATGGTTCAAATCATTGACAGTAAGAAGAGTCAGTCTTCTTCTACTTATGTCGGCATTGTGCCTTTTCTATTTAATTCCGATGCAATTTCTGTGTTTCATCGTCATTAAGAAGGTCCAAGGGATACAGTAAACCTGAAGTGAAACATCTGAATCTATAACTAGTGTCACAGGAATGGTTCGAACCATAGACAGTAAGAAGAGTCAGTCTTCTTGGACTTAGTCGGCATTGTGCCTTTTCTATTTAATTCCGATGCAATTTCTGTGTTTCATCGACAGTAAGAAGGTCAGAGGGATACAGTAAACCTGAAGTGAAGCATCGCAATCTATAACAAGTGTCACAGGAATCGTTCAAAACATATTCAGTAAGAAGAATCAGTCTTCTTGTATTTAAGTCGGCATTGTGCCTTTTGTATTTAATTCCGATGCAATTTCTGTGTTTCATCGTCAATACGAAGGTCAGAGGGATACAATAAACGTGAAGTGAAGCATTGGAATCTATAACTAGTGTCACAGGAATGGTTCAAATCATAGACAGTAAGAAGAGTCAGACTTCTTGTACTTAAGTCGGCATCTTGCCATTTGTATTTAATTCCGATGCAATTTCTGTGTTTCATCGTCAATAAGAAGGTCAGAGGGATACAGTAAACCTGAAGTGAAGCATCGGAATCTATAACTAGTGTCACAGGAATGGTTCAAAACATAGACAGTGAGAAGTGTCAGTCTTCTTGCACTTAAGTCGGCATTGTGCCTTTTGGATTTAATTCCGATGCAATTTCGGTGTTTCATCGTCAATACGAAGGTCAGAGGGATACAGTCAACCTGAAGTGAAGCATCGGAAACTATAACTAGTGTCAAAGGAATGGTTCAAAACATGGACAGTAGGAAGAGTCAGTCTTCTTGTACTTAAGTCGGCATTGTGCCTTTTGTATTTAATTCCGATGCAATTTCTGTGTTTCATCGTCAATAAGAAGGTCAGAGGGTTACAGTAAACCTGAAGTGAAGCATCGGAATCTGTAACTAGTGTCACAGGAATGGTTCAAAACATAGACAGTAAGAAGAGTCTGTCCTCTTGTACTTAAGTCGGCATTGTGCCTTTTCTATTTAATACCGTTGCACTTTCTGTGTTTCATCGTCAATAAATAGGTCCTAGGGATACAGTAAATCTGAAATGAAGCATCGGATTCTATAACTAGTGTCACAGGAATGGTTCAAAACATATTCAGTAAAAAGAATCAGTCTTCTTGTACTTAAGTCGGCATTGTGCCTTTTCTATTTAATTCCGATGCAATATCTGTGTTTCATCGTCAATAAGAAGTTCCAAGGGATACAGTAAACCTGAAGTAAAGCATCGGAATCTGTAACTAGCGTCTCAAGAATGTTTCAAAACATAGACAGAAAGAAGACTCTGTCTTCTTGTACTTAAGTCGGCATTGTGCCTTTTCTATTTCATTCCGATGCAATGTCTGTGTTTCATCGTCTATAAGAAGGTCAGAGGGATACAGTAAACCTGAAGTCAAGCATCGGAATCTATAACTAGTGTCACAGGAATTGTTCAAAACATAGTCAGAAAGAAGAGTCAGTCTGCTTGTACTCAAGTCGGCATTGTGACTTTTGTATATAATTCCGATGCAATTTCTGTGTTTCATCGTGAATAAGAGAAGGTCAGAGGGATGCAGTAAACCTGAAGTGAAGCATCGGAATCTGTAACTAGCGTCACAGAAATGGTTCGAAACATAGACAGTAAGAAGAGTCAGTCCTCTTCTACTTAATTCGGCATTGTGCCTTATGTATTTAATTCCGATGCAATTTCTGTGTTTCATCGTCTATAAGGAGGTCAGAGGGATACAGTAAACCTGAAGTGAAGCACCGGAATCTATAACCAGTGTCACAGGAATGGTTCAAAACATACACAGTAGGAAGAGTCAGTCTTCTTGTACTTATGTCGGCATTGTGCCTTTTCTATTTAATTCCGATTCAATTTCTGTGTTTCATCGTCAATAAGATGGTCAGAGAGATACAATAAACCTGAAGTGAAGCATCGGAATTTATAACTAGCGTCACAGGAATGGTTCAAATCATTGACAGTAAGAAAAGTCTGTCTTCTTCTACTTATGTCGGCATTGTGCCTTTACTATTTAATTCCGATGCAATTTCTGTGTTTCATCGTCATTAAGAAGGTCCAAGGGATACAGTAAACCTGAAGTGAAGCATCTGAATTTATAACTAGTGTCACAGGATCGGTTCGAACCATTGACAGTAAGATGAGTCAGTCTTCTTGGACTTAAGTCGGCATTGTGCCTTTTCTATTTAATTCCGATGCAATTTCTGTGTTTCATCGTCAGTAAGAAGGTCAGAGGGATACAGTAAACCTGAAGTAAAGCATCGGAATCTGTAACTAGCGTCTCAAGAATGGTTCAAAACATAGACAGTAAGAAGAGTCTGTCTTCTTGTACTTAAGTCGGCATTGTGCCTTTTCTATTTAATTCCGATTCAATTTCAGTGTTTCATCGTCAATATGAAGGTCAGAGGGATACAGTAAACCTGACGTGAAGCATCGGAATCTATAACTAGTGTCACAGGAATGGTTCAAAACATGGACAGTAGGAAGAGTCAGTCTTCTTGTACTTAGGTCGGCATTGTGCCTTTTCTATTTACTTCCGTTGCACTTTCTGTGTTTCATCGTCAATAAGAAGGTCCAAGGGATACAGTAAACCTGAAATGAAGCATCGGATTCTATAACTAGTGTCACAGGAATGGTTCAAAACATAGACAGTAGGAAGAGTCAGTCTACATGTACTTAAGTCAGCATTGTGCCTTTTGTATTTAATTCCGATGCAATTTCTGTGTTTCATCGTCAGTAAGAAAGTCTGAGGGATACAGTGAACCTGAAGTGAAGCATCGCAATCTATAACAAGTGTCACAGGAATGGGTCAAAACATATTCAGTAAGAAGAATCAGTCTTCTTGTACTTAAGTCGGCATTGTGCCTTTTCTATTTCATTCCGATGCAATTTCTTTGTTTCATCGTCAATACGAAGGTCAGAGGGATACAATAAACCTGAAGTGAAGCATTGGAATCTATAACTAGTGTCACAGGAATGGTTCAAATCATAGACAGTAAGAAGAGTCAGTTTTCTTGTACTTAAGTCGGCATTGTGCCTTTTCTATTAAATTCCGTTCCACTTTCAGTGTTTCATCGTCAGTAAGAAGGTCCAAGGGATACAGTAAACCTGAAATGAAGCATCGGATTCGAAAACTAGTGTCACAGGAACGGTTCAAAACAAGGACAGTAGGAAGAGTCAGTCTACATGTACTTAAGTCGGCATTGTGCCTTTTGTATTTAATTCCGATGCAATTTCTGTGTTTCATCGTCAATAAGAAGGTCAGAGGGAAACAGTAAACCTGAAGTGAAGCATCGGAGTCTGTCACTTGCGTCACAGGAATGGTTCAAAACATAGACAGTAAGAAGAGTCTGTCTTCTTGTACTTAAGTCGGCCTTGTGGCTTTTCTATTTAATTCCGATGCAATTTCTGTGTTTCATCGTCTATAAGAAGGTCTGAGGGATGCAGTAAACCTGAACTGAAGCATCGGAATCTATAACTAGTGTCACAGGAATGGTCCAAAACATAGACTGTAGGAAGACTCAGTCTTCCTGTACTTACGTCGACATTGTGCCTTTTCTATATAATTCCGATGCAATTTCTGTGTTTCATCATCAATAAGAAGGTCAGAGATATACAGTTTACCTGAAGTCAAGCATCGGAATCGATAACTAGTCTCACAGGAATGGTTCAAAGTATAGTCAGAAAGAAGAATCAGTCTGCTTGTACTTAAGTAGGCATTGTGAATTTTCTATTTAATTCCGATGCATTTTTGCGTTTCATCGTCAATAAGAAGGTCAGAGGGATACAGTAAACGTGATGTGAAGCATCGGAATCTATAACTGGTGTCACAGGAATGGTTCAAAACATAGTCAGTAAGAAGAGTCAGTCTTCTTGTACTTAAGTCGGCATTGTGCCTTTTGTATTTAATTCCGATGCAATTTCTGTGTTTCATCGTCAATAAGCAGGTCATAGGGATACAGTAAACCTGAATTGTAGCATCGGAATCTATAACTGGTGTCACAGGAATCGTTCAAAACATAGACAGTAGGAAGAGTCAGTCTTCTTGTACTTAAGTCGGCATTGTGCCTTTTGTATTTATTTCCGATGCAATATCTGTGTTTCATCGTCAATAAGAGGGTCCAAGGGATACAGTAAACCTAAAGTGAAGCATCGGAATCTGTAACTAGCGTCAGAGGAATGGTTCAAAATATTGTCAGTAAGAAGAGTCAGTCTTCTTGTACTTAAGTCGGCATTGTGCCTGTTGTATTTAACTCCAATGCACCATCTGTGTTTCATCGTCAATAAGAAGATCCAAGGGATACAGTAAACCTGAAATGAAGCATCGGAATCTATAACTAGTGTTACAGGAATGGTTCAAAACAAAGACAGTAGGAAGAGTCAGTCTTCTTGTACCTAAGTCGGCATTGTGCCTTTTCTATTTAATTCCGATGCACTTTCTGTGTTTCATCGTGAATAAGAAGGTCCAAGGGATACAGTAAACCTGAAATGAAGCATCGGAATCTATAACTAAGGTCACAGGAATGTTTCAAAACAGAGACAGTAGGAAGAGTCAGTCTACATGTACACAAGTCGGCATCGTTCCTTTTCGATTTAATTCCCATGCAATTTCTGTGTTTCATCGTCAATACGAAGGTCCAAGGGATACAGTAAACCTGAAGTGAAGCATCGGAATCTCTAACTAGTGCCTCAGGAATGGTTCAAAACATAGTCAGTAAGAAGAAACAGTCTTTTTGTACTTAATTCGGCATTGTGCCCTTTGTATTTAATTCCGTTGCAATTTCTGTGTTGCATCGTCAATAAGAAGGTCAGAGGGATACATTAAACCTGAAGTGAAGCATCGGAATCTATAGCTAGTGTCATAGGAATGGTTCAAAACATAGTCAGTAAAGAAGTCATTCTTCTTGTAGTTAAATCGGCATTGTGTCTTTTGTATTTAATTCCGATTCCGTTTCTCTGTTTCTTCGTCAATAAGAAAGTCCAAGGGATACAGTAAACCCGAAGTGAAGCATCGGAATCCATAACTAGTGTCACAGGAATGGTTCAAAACATAGACAGTAAGAAGAGTCAGTCTTCTTGTACTTAAGTCGGCATTGTGCCCTTTTCAATTTATTTCCGATGCAACTACCGTGTTTCATCGTCAACAAGAAGGTCAGAGGGATACCGTAAACCTGAGTGAAGCATCGGAATTACTAACTAGTGTCACAGGAATGGTTCAAAACACAGTCAGTAAGAAGTGTCAGTCTTCTTGTACTTACGTCGTCTTTGTTCCTTTTGTATGTAATTCCGATGCAATATCTGTGTTTCATCGTCAATAAGAAGCTCCAAGGCATACAGTAAACCTGAAGAGAAGCATCGGAATCTGTAACTAGAGTCACAGGAATGGTTCAAAGCATAAACAGTAAGAAGAGTCAGTCATCTTGTACTTAAGTCGGCATTGAGCCGTTTCTATATAATTCCGATGCAATTTCTGTGTTTCATCGCCAATAAGAAGGTCAGAGGGATACAGTAAGCCTGAAGTGAAGCATCGCGATGTATAACTAGTGTCACAGGAATGGTTCAAATCATAGTCAGTAAGAAGAGCCTGTCTTCTTGTACTTAAGTCGGCATTGTGCTTTTTCTATTTAATTCCAATGCAATTTCAGTGTTTCATCGTCAATAGGAACGTCCAAGGGAGACAGTAAACCTGAAGTGAAGCATCGGAATCTATAACTAGTGTCACAGGAATGGTTCAAACATACACAGTAGGAAGAGTCAGTCTTCTTGTACTTAAGTCGGCATGGTGCCTTTTCTATTTATTTCCGATGCAATTTCTGTGTTTCATCGTCAATAAGAAGGTCAGAGGGATACAGTAAATCAGCAGTGAAGCATCGGAACCTGTAACTACCGTCACAGGAATGGTTCAAAACATAGACAGTAAGAAGAGTCAGTCTTCTTGTACTTAAGTCCGCATTGTGCCTTTTCTATTTTATTCCGATGCAATTTCTGTGTTTCATCGTCAATAAGAAGGTCAGAGGGATACAGTAAACCTGAAGTGAAACATCGATATCTATAACTAGTGTCACAGGAATGGTTCAAATCAGTCAGTAAGAAGAGTCAGTCTTCTTGTACTTATGTCGTCATTGTGCCTTTTGTATTTAATTCCGATGCAATTTCTGTGTTTCATCGTCAATAAGCAGGTCAGAGGGATACAGGAAACGTGAAGTGTAGCATCGGAATCTATAACTAGTGTCACAGGAATGGTTCAAAACATAGGCAGTAGGGAGAGTCAGTCTTCTTGTACTTAAGTCGGCATTGTGCCTTTTGTATTTAATTCCGATGCAATATCTGAGTTTCATCGTCAATCAGAACGTCCAAGGGATACAGTAAACCTAAAGTGAAGCATCGGAATCTGTAACTAGCGTCACAGTAATGGTTCAAAATATTGTCAGTAAGAAGAGTCAGTCTTCTAGTACTTCAGTCGGCATTGTGCCTTTTCTATTTAATTCCGATGCAATTTCTGTGTATCATCGTCAATAAGAAGGTCCAAGGGATACAGTAAACCTGATGTGAAGCATCGGAATCTATAACTAGTGTCACAGGAATGGTTCAAATCATAGACTGTAAGAAGAGTCAGTCATCTTGTACCTAAGTCGGCATTGTGCCATTTCTATTTAATTCCGATGCAATTTCTGTGTTTCATCGTTAATAAGAAGGTCTCAAGGATACAGTAAACCTGAAGTGAAGCATCGGAATCTATAACTAGTGTCACAGGAATGGTTCAAAACATTCAGTAAGAGGAGTCAGTCTTCTTGTACTTAAGTCGGCATTGTGCATTTTGTATTTAATTCCGATGCAATTTCTGTGTTTCATTGTCAATAAGAAGGTCCAATTGATACAACAAATCTGAAGTGAAGCATCGGCATCTATAACTAGTGTCACAGGAATGGTTCAAAACATAGACAGTAAGAAGAGTCAGTCTTCTCGTACTTAAGTCAGCATTGTGCCTTTTGTATTTAATTCTGATCCAATTTCTGTGTTTCATCGTCAAAAAGAAGGTCAGAGGGATACAGAAAACCTGAAGTGAAGCATCGGAATCCATAACTAGAGTCACAGGAATGGTTCAAAACATTGACAGTAGGAAGAGTCAGTCTTCATGTACTTAAGTCGGCATTGTGCCTTTTGTATTTAACTCCGATGCAATATCTGTGTTTCATCGTCAATAAGAACGTCAGAGGGATACAGTAAACCTGAAGTGAAGCATCGGAAGCTCTAACTAGTGGCACAGGAATGGTTCAAATTATAGTCAGTAAGAAGAGTCAGTCTTCTTGTACTTAAGTCGGCATTGTGCCTTCTGTATTTAATTCCGATGCAATATCTGTGTTTCATCGTCAATAAGACGGTCCAAGGGATACAGTAAACCTGAAATGAAGCATCGGAATCTATAACTAATGTCACAGGAATGTTTCAAAACAGAGACAGTAGGAAGAGTCAGTCTACATGTACTTAAGTCGGCATCGTTCCTTTTGTATTTAATTCCGATGCAATTTCTGTGCTTCATCGTTAATAAGAAGGTCCAAGGGATACAGTAAACCTGAAATGAAGCATCGGAATCTGTAACTAACGTCACAGGAATAGTTCAAAATATTGTCAGTAAGAAGAGTCAGTTCTCTTGTACTCAAGTCGGCATTGTGCTTTTGTATATAACTCCGATGCACTATCTGTGTTTCGTCGTCAATAAGAAGATCCAAGGGATACAGTAAACCTGAAATGAAGCATCGAAATCTATAACTAGTGTCACAGGAATGGTTCAAAACATAGACAGTAGGAAGAGTCAGTCTTCTTGTACTTAAGTCGGCATTGTGCCTTTTCTATTTAATTCGGATGTACTTTCTGTGTTTCATCGTCAATAAGAGGGTCCAAGGGATACAGTAAACCTGAAATGAAGCATCGGAATCTATAACTAATGTCACAGGAATGTTTCAAAACAGAGACAGTAGGAAGAGTCAGTCTATATGTACTTAAGTCGGCATCGTTCCTTTTGTACTTAATTCCGATGCAATTTCTGTGTTTCATCGTCAATAAGAAGGTCCAAGGGATACAGTAAACCTGTAGTGAAGCATCGGAGTCTGTAACTAGCGTCACAGGCATGGTTCAAAACCTAGACAGTAAAAAGAGTCAGTCTTCTTGTACTTAAGTCGGCATTGTGCCTTTTCTATTTAATTCCGATGCAATTTCTGTATTTCATCGTCAATAAGAAGGTCAGAGGGATACAGTAAACCTGAAGTGAAGCATCGGAATCTGTAACTAGCGCCACAGGAATGGTTCAAAACATAGACAGTAAGAAGAGTCAGTCTTCTTGGACTTAAGTCGGCATTGTACCTTTTCTATTTAATTCCGATGCAATTTCTGTGTTTCATCGTCAATAAGAAGGTCCAAGGGATACAGTAAACCGGAAGTGAAGCATCGGAATCTGTTACTTGCTTCAGAGGAATGGTTCAAAGCATAGACAGTAAGAAGAGTCAGTCTTCTTGTACTTAAGTCGGAATTGTGCCTTTTCTATTTAATTCCGATGCAATATCTGTGTTTCATCGTCAATAAGAAAGTCAGAGGGATACAGTAAACCTGAAGTGAAGCATCGGGATCTGTAACTAGCGTCACAGGAATGGTTCAAAACATAGACAGTAGCAAGAGTCAGTCTTCTTGTACTTAAGACGGCATTGTGCCTTTTCTATTTAATTCCGATGCACTTTCTGTGTTTCATCGTCAATAAGAAGGTCCAAGGGATACAGTAAACCTGTAATGACGCATCGGAGTCTATAACTAAGGTCACAGGAATGTTTCAAAACACAGACAGTAGGAAGAGTCAGTCTACATGGACTTAAGGCGGCATCGTTCCTTTTGTTTTTAATTCCGATGCAATTTCTGTGTTTCATCGTCAATAAGAAGGTCATAGGGATACAGTAAACCTGAAGTGAAGCATCGGAATCTATAACTAGTGTCATAGGAATGGTTCAATACATAGTCAGTAAAGAGAGTCAGTGTTCTTGTACTTAAGTCGGCATTGTGGCTTTTGTATTTAATTCCGATGCAATATCTGTGTTTCATCGTCAATAAGATGGTATAAGGGATACAGTACACCTGAAGTGAATCATCGGAATCTGTAACTAGCGTCACAGGAATGGTTCAAAACATAGACAGTAAGAAGAGTCAGTCTTCTTGTACTTAAGTCGGCATTGTGCCTTTTGTATTAAACTCCGATGTACTATCTGTGTTTCATCGTCAATAAGAAGATCCAAGGGATACAGTAAACCAGAAATGAAGCATCGGAATCTATAACTAATGTCACAGGAATGTTTCAAAACAGAGACAGTAGGAAGAGTCAGTCTACATGTACTTAAGTCGGTATCGTTCCTTTAGTATTTAATTCCGATGTAATTTCTGTGTTTCATCGTCAATAAGAAGGTCCAAGGGATACAGTAAACCTGAAGTGAAGCATCGGAATCTATAACTAGTGTCACAGGAATGGTTCAAACATACACAGTAGGAAGAGTCAGTCTTCTTGTACTTAAGTCGGCATGGTGCCTTTTCTATTTATTTCCGATGCAATTTCTGTGTTTCATCGTCAATAAGAAGGTCAGAGGGATACAGTAAATCAGCAGTGAAGCATCGGAACCTGTAACTACCGTCACAGGAATGGTTCAAAACATAGACAGTAAGAAGAGTCAGTCTTCTTGTACTTAAGTCCGCATTGTGCCTTTTCTACTTTATTCCGATGCAATTTCTGTGTTTCATCGTCAATAAGAAGGTCAGAGGGATACAGTAAACCTGAAGTGAAACATCGATATCTATAACTAGTGTCACAGGAATGGTTCAAATCAGTCAGTAAGAAGAGTCAGTCTTCTTGTACTTATGTCGTCATTGTGCCTTTTGTATTTAATTCCGATGCAATTTCTGTGTTTCATCGTCAATAAGCAGGTCAGAGGGATACAGGAAACTTGAAGTGTAGCATCGGAATCTATAACTAGTGTCACAGGAATGGTTCAAAACATAGGCAGTAGGGAGAGTCAGTCTTCTTGTACTTAAGTCGGCATTGTGCCTTTTGTATTTAATTCCGATGCAATATCTGAGTTTCATCGTCAATCAGAACGTCCAAGGGATACAGTAAACCTAAAGTGAAGCATCGGAATCTGTAACTAGCGTCACAGTAATGGTTCAAAATATTGTCAGTAAGAAGAGTCAGTCTTCTAGTACTTCAGTCGGCATTGTGCCTTTTCTATTTAATTCCGATGCAATTTCTGTGTATCATCGTCAATAAGAAGGTCCAAGGGATACAGTAAACCTGATGTGAAGCATCGGAATCTATAACTAGTGTCACAGGAATGATTCAAATCATAGACTGTAAGAAGAGTCAGTCTTCTTGTACCTAAGTCGGCATTGTGCCATTTCTATTTAATTCCGATGCAATTTCTGTGTTTCATCGTTAATAAGAAGGTCTCAAGGATACAGTAAACCTGAAGTGAAGCATCGGAATCTATAACTAGTGTCACAGGAATGGTTCAAAACATTCAGTAAGAGGAGTCAGTCTTCTTGTACTTAAGTCGGCATTGTGCATTTTGTATTTAATTCCGATGCAATTTCTGTGTTTCATTGTCAATAAGAAGGTCCAATTGATACAACAAATCTGAAGTGAAGCATCGGCATCTATAACTAGTGTCACAGGAATGGTTCAAAACATAGACAGTAAGAAGAGTCAGTCTTCTCGTACTTAAGTCAGCATTGTGCCTTTTGTATTTAATTCTGATCCAATTTCTGTGTTTCATCGTCAAAAAGAAGGTCAGAGGGATACAGAAAACCTGAAGTGAAGCATCGGAATCCATAACTAGAGTCACAGGAATGGTTCAAAACATAGACAGTAGGAAGAGTCAGTCTTCATGTACTTAAGTCGGCATTGTGCCTTTTGTATTTAACTCCGATGCAATATCTGTGTTTCATCGTCAATAAGAACGTCAGAGGGATACAGTAAACCTGAAGTGAAGCATCGGAAGCTCTAACTAGTGGCACAGGAATGGTTCAAATCATAGTCAGTAAGAAGAGTCAGTCTTCTTGTACTTAAGTCGGCATTGTGCCTTCTGTATTTAATTCCGATGCAATATCTGTGTTTCATCGTCAATAAGACGGTCCAAGGGATACAGTAAACCTGAAATGAAGCATCGGAATCTATAACTAATGTCACAGGAATGTTTCAAAACAGAGACAGTAGGAAGAGTCAGTCTACATGTACTTAAGTCGGCATCGTTCCTTTTGTATTTAATTCCGATGCAATTTCTGTGCTTCATCGTTAATAAGAAGGTCCAAGGGATACAGTAAACCTGAAATGAAGCATCGGAATCTGTAACTAACGTCACAGGAATAGTTCAAAATATTGTCAGTAAGAAGAGTCAGTTCTCTTGTACTCAAGTCGGCATTGTGCTTTTGTATTTAACTCCGATGCACTATCTGTGTTTCGTCGTCAATAAGAAGATCCAAGGGATACAGTAAACCTGAAATGAAGCATCGAAATCTATAACTAGTGTCACAGGAATGGTTCAAAACATAGACAGTAGGAAGAGTCAGTCTTCTTGTACTTAAGTCGGCATTGTGCCTTTTCTATTTAATTCGGATGTACTTTCTGTGTTTCATCGTCAATAAGAGGGTCCAAGGGATACAGTAAACCTGAAATGAAGCATCGGAATCTATAACTAATGTCACAGGAATGTTTCAAAACAGAGACAGTAGGAAGAGTCAGTCTATATGTACTTAAGTCGGCATCGTTCCTTTTGTACTTAATTCCGATGCAATTTCTGTGTTTCATCGTCAATAAGAAGGTCCAAGGGATACAGTAAACCTGTAGTGAAGCATCGGAGTCTGTAACTAGCGTCACAGGCATGGTTCAAAACCTAGACAGTAAAAAGAGTCAGTCTTCTTGTACTTAAGTCGGCATTGTGCCTTTTCTATTTAATTCCGATGCAATTTCTGTATTTCATCGTCAATAAGAAGGTCAGAGGGATACAGTAAACCTGAAGTGAAGCATCGGAATCTGTAACTAGCGCCACAGGAATGGTTCAAAACATAGACAGTAAGAAGAGTCAGTCTTCTTGGACTTAAGTCGGCATTGTACCTTTTCTATTTAATTCCGATGCAATTTCTGTGTTTCATCGTCAATAAGAAGGTCCAAGGGATACAGTAAACCGGAAGTGAAGCATCGGAATCTGTTACTTGCTTCAGAGGAATGGTTCAAAGCATAGACAGTAAGAAGAGTCAGTCTTCTTGTACTTAAGTCGGAATTGTGCCTTTTCTATTTAATTCCGATGCAATATCTGTGTTTCATCGTCAATAAGAAAGTCAGAGGGATACAGTAAACCTGAAGTGAAGCATCGGGATCTGTAACTAGCGTCACAGGAATGGTTCAAAACATAGACAGTAGCAAGAGTCAGTCTTCTTGTACTTAAGACGGCATTGTGCCTTTTCTATTTAATTCCGATGCACTTTCTGTGTTTCATCGTCAATAAGAAGGTCCAAGGGATACAGTAAACCTGTAATGACGCATCGGAGTCTATAACTAAGGTCACAGGAATGTTTCAAAACACAGACAGTAGGAAGAGTCAGTCTACATGGACTTAAGGCGGCATCGTTCCTTTTGTTTTTAATTCCGATGCAATTTCTGTGTTTCATCGTCAATAAGAAGGTCATAGGGATACAGTAAACCTGAAGTGAAGCATCGGAATCTATAACTAGTGTCATAGGAATGGTTCAATACATAGTCAGTAAAGAGAGTCAGTGTTCTTGTACTTAAGTCGGCATTGTGGCTTTTGTATTTAATTCCGATGCAATATCTGTGTTTCATCGTCAATAAGATGGTATAAGGGATACAGTACACCTGAAGTGAATCATCGGAATCTGTAACTAGCGTCACAGGAATGGTTCAAAACATAGACAGTAAGAAGAGTCAGTCTTCTTGTACTTAAGTCGGCATTGTGCCTTTTGTATTTAACTCCGATGTACTATCTGTGTTTCATCGTCAATAAGAAGATCCAAGGGATACAGTAAACCAGAAATGAAGCATCGGAATCTATAACTAATGTCACAGGAATGTTTCAAAACAGAGACAGTAGGAAGAGTCAGTCTACATGTACTTAAGTCGGTATCGTTCCTTTAGTATTTAATTCCGATGCAATTTCTGTGTTTCATCGTCAATAAGAAGGTCCAAGGGATACAGTAAACCTGTAGTGAAGCATCGGAATCTGTAACCAGCGTCACAGGAATGGTTCAAAACATAGACAGTAAAAAGAATCAGTCTTCTTATACTTTAGTCGGCATTGTGCCTATTCTATTTAATTCCGATGCCATTTCTGTGTTTCATCGTCAATAAGAACGTCCAAGGGATACAGTAAACCTGAAGTGGAGCAGCGGAATCTATAACTAGTGTCACAGGAATGGTTCAAAACATAGAAAGTAGGAAGAGTGAGTCTTCTTGTACTTAAGTCGGCATTTTGCCTTTTCTATTTAATTCCGATGCAATTTCTGTATTTCTTCGTCAATAAGAAGGTCAGAGGGATACAGTAAACCTGAAGTGAAGCATCAGAATCTGTAACTAGTGTCACAGGAATGGTTCAAAACATAGACAGTCGGATGAGTCAGTCTTCTTGTGCTTAAGTCGGCATTGTGCCTTTTGTATTTAACTCCGATGCACTATCTGTGTTTCATCGTCAATACGAAATTCCAAGGGATACAGTAAACCTGAAATGAAGCATCAGAATCTATAACTAGTGTCTCAGGAATGGTTCTAAAGATAGCCAGTAGGAAGAGTCAGTCTTCATGTACTTAAGTCGGCATTGTGCCTTTTCTATTTAATTCCGATGCAAGATCTGTGTTTCATCGTCAATAAGACGGTCCAAGGGATACAGTAAACCTGTAGTGAAGCATCGGAGTCTGTAACTAGCGTCACAGGAATGGTTCAAAACATAGACAGTAAAAAGAGTCAGTCTTCTTGTACTTAAGTCGGCATTGTGCCTTTTCTATTTAATTCCGATGCCAATTCTGTGTTTCATCGTCAATAAGAACGTCCAAGGGATACAGTAAACCTGCAGTGGAGCATCGGAATCTATAACTAGTGTCACAGGAATGGTTCAAATCATAGAAAGTAGGAAGAGTGAGGCTTCTTGTACTTAAGTCGGCATTGTGGCTTTTGTATTTAATTCCGATGCAATTTCTGTGTTTCATCGTCAATACGATAGTCCAAGGGATACAGTAAACCTGAAGTGAAGCATCGGAATCTATAACTAGTGTCACAGGAATGGTTCAAAACATAGACAGTAAGAAGACCCAGTCTTCTTGTATTTAAGTCGGCGTTGTGCCCTTTTCAATTTAATTCCGATGCAATTACTGTGTTTCATCGTCAATAAGAATGTCAGAGGAATACAGTAAACATGAAGTGAAGCATCGGAATCTCTAACTAGTGTCACAGGAATGTTTCTAAACATAGTCAGTAAGAAGAGTCAGTCTTCTTGTACTTACGTCGGCATTGTGCCTTTTGTATTTAATTCCGATGCAATATCTGTGTTTCGTCGTCAATAAGATGGTCCAAGGGATACAGTAAACCTGAAGTGAATCATCGGAATCTGTAACTAGCGTCACAGGAATGGTTCAAAACATAGACAGTCGGATGAGTCAGTCTTCTTGTGCTTAAGTCGGCATTGTGCCTTTTGTATTTATCTCCGATGCACTATCTGTGTTTCATCGTCAATAAGAAGATCCAAGGGATACAGTAAACCTGAAATGAAGCATCGGAATATATAACTAGTGTCTCAGGAATGGTTCAAAACATAGCCAGTAGGAAGAGTCAGTCTTCTTGTACTTAAGTCGGCATTGTGCCTTTTCTATTTAATTCCGATGCCATAATTGTGTTTCATCGTCAATAAGAACGTCCAAGGGATACAGTAAACCTGTAGTGGAGCATCGGAATCTATAACTAGTGTCACAGGAATGGTTCAAAACATAGAAAGTAGGATGAGTGAGGCTTCTTGTACTTAAGTCGGCATTGTGCCTTTTCTATTTAATTCCGATGCAATTTCTGTATTTCATCGTCAATAAGAAGGTCAGAGGGATACAGTAAACCTGAAGTGAAGCATCGGAATCTGTAACTAGCGCCACAGGAATGGTTCAAAACATAGACAGTAAGAAGAGTCAGTCTTCTTGTACTTAATTCGGCATTGTGCCTTTTCTATTTAATTCCGATGCAATTTCTGTGTTTCATCGTCAATAAGAAGGTCCAAGGGATACAGTAAACCTGAAGTGAAGCATCGGAATCTATAACTAGTGTTACAGGAATGGTTCAAATCATAGACAGTAAGAAGAGTCAGTCTTCTTGTACTTAAGTCGGCATTGTGCCTTTTCTATTTAATTCCGATGCAATTTCTGTGTTTCATCGTCAATAAGACGGTCAGAGGGATACATTAACCTGAAGTAAAGCATCGGAATCTATGACTAGTGTCACAGGAATGGTTCAAAACATAGACAGTAGGATGAGTCAGTCTTCTTGTGCTTAAGTCGGCATTGTGCCTTTTGTATTTCACTCCGATGCACTATCTGTGTTTCATCGTCAATAAGAAGATCCAAGGGATACAGTAAACCTGAAATGAAGCATCGGAATCTATAACTAGTGTCTCAGGAATAGTTCAATAAATAGCCAGTAGGAAGAGTCAGTCTTCATGTTCTTAAGTCGGCTTTGTACCTTTTCTATTTAATTCCGATGCAATTCCTGTGTTTCATCGTCAATAAGAAGGTCCAAGGGATACAGTAAACCTGAAATGAAGCATCGGAATCTATAACTAGTGTCTCAGGAATAGTTCAAAACATAGCCAGTAGGAAGAGTCAGTCTTCATGTTCTTAAGTCGGCAATGTGCCTTTTCTATTTACTTCCGATGCAATTCCTGTGTTTCATCGTCAATAAGAAGGTCCAAGGGATACAGTAAACCGGAAGTGAAGCATCGGAATCTGTTACTTGCTTCAGAGGAATTGTTCAAAACATAGACAGTAAGAAGAGTCAGTCTTCTTGTACTTAAGTCGGAATTGTGCCTTTTCTATTTAATTCCGATGCAATTTCTGTGTTTCATCGTCAATAAGAAAGTCAGAGGGATACAGTAAACCTGAAGTGAAGCATCGGGATCTGTAACTAGCGTCACAGGAATGGTTCAAAGCATAGACAGTAGCAAGAGTCAGTCTTCTTGTATTTAAGTCGGCATTGTGCCCTTTTCAATTTAATTCCGATGCAATTACTGTGTTTCATCGTCAATAAGAAGGTCAGAGGAATACAGTAAACATGAAGTGAAGCATCGGAATCTCTAACTAGTGTCACAGGAATGTTTCTAAACATAGTCAGTAAGAAGAGTCAGTCTTCTTGTACTTACGTCGGCATTGTGAATTTTGTATTTAATTCCGATGCAATATCTCTGTTTCATCGTCAATAAGATGGTCAAAGGGATACAGTAAACCTGAAGTGAATCATCGGAATCTGTAACTAGCGTCACAGGAATGGTTCAAAACATAGACAGTCGGATGAGTCAGTCTTCTTGTGCTTAAGTAGGCATTGTGCCTTTTGTATTTATCTCCGCTGCACTATCTGAGTTTCATCGTCAATAAGAAGATCCAAGGGATACAGTAAACCTGAAATGAAGCATCGGAATATATAACTAGTGTCTCAGGAATGGTTCAAAACATAGCCAGTAGGAAGAGTGAGTCTTCATGTACTTAAGTCGGCATTGTGCCTTTTCTATTTAATTCCGATGCAATTTCTGTGTTTCATCGTCAATAAGAAGGTCCAAGGGATACAGTAAACCTGTAGTGAAGCATCGGAATCTGTAACTAGCGTCACAGGAATGGTTCAAAACATAGACAGTAAAAAGAGTCAGTCTTCTTGTACTTAAGTCGGCATTGTGCCTTTTCTATTTAATTCCGATGCCATATCTGTGTTTCATCGTCAATAAGAACGTCCAAGGGATACAGTAAACCTGAAGTGGAGCATCGGAATCTATAACTAGTGTCACAGGAATGGTTCAAAACATAGAAAGTAGGAAGAGTGAGGCTTCTTGTACTTAAGTCGGCATTGTGCCATTTCTATTTAATTCCGATGCAATTTCTGTATTTCATCGTCAATAAGAAGGTCAGAGGGATACAGGAAACCTGAAGTGAAGCATCGGAATCTGTAACTAGCGCCACAGGAATGGTTCAAAACATAGACAGTAAGAAAAGTCAGTCTTCTTGTACTTAAGTCGGCATTGTGCCTTTTCTATTTAATTCCGATGCAATTTCTGTGTTTCATCGCCAATAAGAAGGTCCAAGGGATACAGTAAACCTGAAGTGAAGCATCGGAATCTATAACTAGTGTTACAGGATTGGTTCAAATCATAGACAGTAAGAAGAGTCAGTCTTCTTGTACTTAAGTCGGCATTGTGCCTTTTCTATTTAATTCCGATGCAATTTCTGTGTTTCATCGTCAATAAGAAGGTCAGAGGGATACTGTAAACCTGAAATGAAGCATCGGAATCTATAACTAGTGTCTCAGGAATAGTTCAAAACATAGCCAGTAGGAAGAGTCAGTCTTCACGTTCTTAAGTCGGCAATGTGCCTTTTCTATTTATTTCCGATGCAATTCCTGTGTTTCATCGTCAATAAGAAGGTCCAAGGGATACAGTACACCGGAAGTGAAGCATCGGAATCTGTTACTTGCTTCAGAGGAATTGTTCAAAACATAGACAGTAAGAAGAGTCAGTCTTCTTGTACTTAAGTCGTAATTGTGCGTTTTCTATTTACTTCCGATGCAATTTCTGTGTTTCATCGTCAATAAGAAAGTCAGAGGGATACAGTAAACCTGAAGTGAAGCATCGGGATCAGTAACTAGCGTCACAGGAATGGTTCAAAGCATAGACAGTAGCAAGAGTCAGTCTTCTTGTATTTAAGTCGGCATTGTGCCCTTTTCAATTTAATTCCGATGCAATTACTGTGTTTCATCGTCAATAAGAAGGTCAGAGGAATACAGTAAACATGAAGTTAAGCATCGGAATCTCTAACTAGTGTCACAGGAAGGGTTCAATACATAGTCAGTAAAGAGAGTCAGTGTTCTTGTACTTAAGTCGGCATTGTGGCTTTTGTATTTAATTCCGATGCAATTTCTGTGTTTCATCGTCAATACGATAGTCCAAGGGATACAGTAAACAGGAAGTGAAGCATCGGAATCTATAACTAGTGTCACAGGAATGGTTCAAAACATAGACAGTAAGAAGACTCAGTCTTCTTGTATTTAAGTCGGCATTGTGCCCTTTTCAATTTAATTCCAATGCAATTACTGTGTTTCATCGTCAATAAGAAGGTCAGAGGAATACAGTAAACATGAAGTGAAGCATCGGAATCTCTAACTAGTGTCACAGGAATGTTTCTAAACATAGTCAGTAAGAAGAGTCAGTCTTCTTGTACTTACGTCGGCATTGTGCCTTTTGTATTTAATTCCGATGCAATATCTTGTTTCATCGTCAATAAGATGGTCCAAGGGATACAGTAAACCTGAAGTGAATCATCGGAATCTGTAACTAGCGTCACAGGAATGGTTCAAAACATAGACAGTAAGAAGAGTCAGTCTTCTTGTACTTAAGTCGGCATTGTGCCTTTTGTATTTATCTCCGATGCACTATCTGTGTTTCATCGTCAATAAGAAGATCCAAGGGATACAGTAAACCTGTAGTGAAGCATCGGAATCTGTAACTAGCGTCACAGGAATGGTTCAAAACATAAACAGTAAGAAGAGTCAGTCATCTGGAACTTAAGTCGGCATTATGCCTTTTCTATTTAATTCCGATGCAATTTCTGTGTCTCATCGTCATTAAGAAGGTCCAAGGGAAACAGTAAATCTGAAGTGAAACATCGGAATCTATAACTAGTGTCACAGGAATGGTTCAAAACATAAACAGTAAGAAGAGTCAGTCATCTGGAACTTAAGTCGGCATTGTGCCATTTGTATTTAATTCCGATCCAATTTCTGTGTTTCATCGTCACAAAGAAGGGCAGAGGGATACAGTAAACCTGAAGTGAAGCATCGGAATCTATAACTAGTGTCACAGGAATGGTTCAAATCGTAGACAGTCGGATGAGTCAGCCTTCTTGTGCTCAAGTCGGCATTGTGCCTTTTGTATTTATCTCCGATGCACTATCTGTGTTTCATCGTCAATAAGAAGATCCAAGGGATACAGTAAACCTGAAATGAAGCATCGGAATCTATAACTAGTGTCTCAGGAATAGTTCAAATCATAGCCAGTAGGAAGAGTCAGTCTTCATGTTCTTAAGTCGGCAATGTGCCTTTTCTATTTACTTCCGATGCAATTCCTGTGTTTCATCGTCAATAAGAAGGTCCAAGGGATACAGTAAACCGGAAGTGAAGCATCGGAATCTGTTACTTGCTTCAGAGGAATTGTTCAAAACATAGACAGTAAGAAGAGTCAGTCTTCTTGTACTTAAGTCGGAATTGTGCCTTTTCTATTTAATTCCGATGCAATTTCTGTGTTTCATCGTCAATAAGAAAGTCAGAGGGATACAGTAAACCTGAAGTGAAGCATCGGGATCTGTAACTAGCGTCACAGGAATGGTTCAAAGCATAGACAGTAGCAAGAGGCAGTCTGCTTGTATTTAAGTCGGCATTGTGCCCTTTTCAATTTAATTCCGATGCAATTACTGTGTTTCATCGTCAATAAGAAGATCAGAGGAATACAGTAAACATGAAGTTGAAGCATCGGAATCTCTATCTAGTGTCACTGGAATGTTTCTAAACATAGTCAGTAAGAAGAGTCAGTCTTCTTGTACTTACGTCGGCATTGTGCCTTTTGTATTTAATTCCGATGCAATATCTCTGTTTCATCGTCAATAAGATGGTCCAAGGGAAACAGTAAACCTGAAGTGAATCATCGGAATCTGTAACTAGCGTCACAGGAATGGTTCAAAACATAGACAGTCGGATGAGTCAGTCTTCTTGTGCTTAAGTCGGCATTGTGCCCTTTGTATTTATCTCCGATGCACTATCTGTGTTTCATCGTCAATAAGAAGATCCAAGGGATACAGTAAACCTGAAATGAAGCATCGGAATCTGTAACTAGCGCCACAGGAATGGTTCAAAACATAGACAGTAAGAAGAGTCAGTCTTCTTGTACTTAAGTCGGCATTGTGCCTTTTCTATTTAATTCCGATGCAATTTCTGTGTTTCATCGTCAATAAGAAGGTCCAAGGGATACAGTAAACCTGAAGTGAAGCATCGGAATCTATAACTAGTGTTACAGGAATGGTTCAAATCATAGACAGTAAGAAGAGTCAGTCTTCTTGTACTTAAGTCGGCATTGTGCCTTTTCTATTTAATTCCGATGCAATTTCTGTGTTTCATCGTCAATAAGAAGGTCAGAGGGATACAGTAACCTGAAGTGAAGCATCGGAATCTATGACTAGTGTCACAGGAATGGTTCAAAACATAGACAGTAGGATGAGTCAGTCTTCTTGTGCTTAGGTCGGCATTGTCCCTTTTGTATTTCACTCCGATGCACTATCTGTGTTTCATCGTCAATAAGAAGATCCAAGGAATACAGTAAACCTGAAATGAAGCATCGGAATCTATAACTAGTGTCTCAGGAATAGTTCAAAAAATAGCCAGTAGGAAGAGTCAGTCTTCATGTTCTTAAGTCGGCTTCGTACCTTTTCTATTTAATTCCGATGCAATTCCTGTGTTTCATCGTCAATAAGAAGGTCCAAGGGATACTGTAAACCTGAAATGAAGCATCGGAATCTATAACTAGTGTCACAGGAATGGTTCAAAACATAGACAGTAGGAAGAGTCAGTCTACATGTACTTAAGTCGGCATTGTGCCTTTTGTATTTAATTCCGATGCAATTTCTGTGTTTCATCGTCAGTAAGAAGGTCCAAGGGATACAGTAAACCTGAAATGAAGCATCGGAATCTGTTACTTGCTTCAGAGGAATTGTTCAAAACATAGACAGTAAGAAGAGTCAGTCTTCTTGTACTTAAGTCGGAATTGTGCGTTTTCTATTTAGTTTCCGATGCAATTTCTGTGTTTCATCGTCAATAAGAAAGTCAGAGGGATACAGTAAACCTGAAGTGAAGCATCGAGATCAGTAACTAGCGTCACAGGAATGGTTCAAAGCATAGACAGTAGCAAGAGTCAGTCTTCTTGTATTTAAGTCGGCATTGTGCAATTTTCAATTTAATTCCGATGCAATTACTGTGTTTCATCGTCAATAAGAAGGTCAGAGGAATACAGTAAACATGAAGTGAAGCATCGGAATCTCTAACTAGTGTCACAGGAATGGTTCAATACATAGTCAGTAAAGAGAGTCAGTGTTCTTGTACTTAAGTCGGCATTGTGGCTTTTGTATTTAATTCCGATGCAATTTCTGTGTTTCATCGTCAATACGATAGTCCAAGGGATACAGTAAACCTGAAGTGAAGCATCGGAATCTATAACTAGTGTCACAGGAATGGTTCAAAACATAGACAGTAAGAAGACTCAGTCTTCTTGTATTTAAGTCGGCATTGTGCCCTTTTCAATTTAATTCCGATGCAATTACTGTGTTATATCGTCAATAAGTAAGTCAGAGGAATACAGTAAACATGAAGTGAAGCATCGGAATCTCTAACTAGTGTCACAGGAATGTTTCTAAACATAGTCAGTAAGAAGAGTTAGTCTTCTTGTACTTACGTCGGCATTGTGCCTTTTGTATTTAATTCCGATGCAATATCTTGTTTCATCGTCAATAAGATGGTCCAAGGGATACAGTAAACCTGAAGTGAATCATCGGAATCTGTAACTAGCGTCACAGGAATGGTTCAAAACATAGACAGTAAGAAGAGTCAGTCTTCTTGTACTTAAGTCGGCATTGTGCCTTTTGTATTTATCTCCGATGCACTAACTGTGTTTCATCGTCAATAAGAAGATCCAAGGGATACAGTAAACCTGTAGTGAAGCATCGGAATCTGTAACTAGCGTCACAGGAATGGTTCAAAACATAAACAGTAAGAAGAGTCAGTAATCTGGAACTTAAGTCGGCATTATGCCTTTTCTATTTAATTCCGATGCAATTTCTGTGTCTCATCGTCATTAAGAAGGTCCAAGGGATACAGTAATTCTGAAGTGAAACATCGGAATCTATAACTAGTGTCACAGGAATGGTTCAAAACATAAACAGTAAGAAGAGTCAGTCATCTGGAACTTAAGTCGGCATTGTGCCATTTGTATTTAATTCCGATCCAATTTCTGTGTTTCATCGTCACAAAGAAGGGCAGAGGGATACAGTAAACCTGAAGTGAAGCATCGGAATCTATAACTAGTGTCACAGGAATGGTTCAAATCGTAGACAGTCGGATGAGTCAGCCTTCTTGTGCTCAAGTCGGCATTGTGCCTTTTGTATTTATCTCCGATGCACTATCTGTGTTTCATCGTCAATAAGAAGATCCAAGGGATACAGTAAACCTGAAATGAAGCATCGGAATCTATAACTAGTGTCTCAGGAATGGTTCAAAACATAGCCAGTAGGAAGAGTCAGTCTTCATGTACTTAAGTCGGCATTGTGCCTTTTCTATTTAATTCCGATGCAATTTCTGTGTTTCATCGTCAATAAGAAGGTCCAAGGGATACAGTAAACCTGTAGAGAAGCATCGGAGTCTGTAACTAGCGTCACAGGAATGGTTCAAAACATAGACAGTAAAAAGAGTCAGTCTTCTTGTACTTAAGTCGGCATTGTGCCTTTTCTATTTAATTCCGATGCCATATCTGTGTTTCATCGTCAATAAGAACGTCCAAGGGATACAGTAAACCTGAAGTGGAGCATCGGAATATATAACTAGTGTCACAGGAATGGTTCAAAACATAGAAAGTAGGAAGAGTGAGGCTTCTTGTACTTAAGTCGGCATTGTGCCTTTTCTATTTAATTCCGATGCAATTTCTGTATTATATCGTCAATAAGAAGGTCAGAGGGATACAGTAAACCTGAAGTGAAGCATCGGAATCTGTAACTAGCGCCACAGGAATGGTTCAAAACATAGACAGTAAGAAGAGTCAGTCTTCTTGTACTTAAGTCGGCATTGTGCCTTTTCTATTTAATTCCGATGCAATTTCTGTGTTTCATCGTCAATAAGAAGGTCCAAGGGATACAGTAAACCTGAAGTGAAGCATCGGAATCTATAACTAGTGTTACAGGAATGGTTCAAATCATAGACAGTAAGAAGAGTCAGTCTTCTTGTACTTAAGTCGGCATTGTGCCTTTTCTATTTAATTCCGATGCAATTTCTGTGTTTCATCGTCAATAAGAAGGTCAGAGGGATACAGTAACCTGAAGTGAAGCATCGGAATCTATGACTAGTGTCACAGGAATGGTTCAAAACATAGACAGTAAGATGAGTCAGTCTTCTTGTGCTTAAGTCGGCATTGTGCCTTTTGTATTTAACTCCGATGCACTATCTGTGTTTCATCGTCAATAAGAAGATCCAAGGGATACAGTAAACCTGAAATGAAGCATCGGAATCTATAACTAGTGTCTCAGGAATAGTTCAAAAAATAGCCATTAGGAAGAGTCAGTCTTCATGTTCTTAAGTCGGCATTGTACCTTTTCTATTTAATTCCGATGCAATTCCTGTGTTTCATCGTCAATAAGAAGGTCCAAGGGATACAGTAAACCTGAAATGAAGCATCGGAAACTATAACTAGTGTCTCAGGAATAGTTCAAAACATAGCCAGTAGGAAGAGTCAGTCTTAGTGTTCTTAAGTCGGCAATGTGCCTTTTCTATTTAATTCCGATGCAATTACTGTGTTTCATCGTCAATAAGAAGGTCCAAGGTATACAGTAAACCGGAAGTGAAGCATCGGAATCTGTAACTAGCGCCACAGGAATGGTTCAAAACATAGACAGTAAGAAGAGTCAGTCTTCTTGTACTTAAGTCGGCATTGTGCCTTTTCTATTTAATTCCGATACAATTTCTGAGTTTCATCGTCAATAAGAAGGTCCAAGGGATACAGTAAACCTGAAGTGAAGCATCGGAATCTATAACTAGTGTTACAGGAATGGTTCAAATCATAGACAGTAAGAAGAGTCAGTCTTCTTGTACTTAAGTCGGCATTGTGCCTTTTCTATTTAATCCGATGCAATTTCTGTGTTTCATCGTCAATATGAAGGTCAGAGGGATACAGTAACCTGAATTGAAGCATCGGAATCTATGACTAGTGTCACAGGAATGGTTCAAAACATAGACAGTAGGATGAGTCAGTCTTCTTGTGCTTAAGTCGGCATTGTGCCTTTTGTATTTAACTCCGATGCACTATCTGTGTTTCATCGTCAATAAGAAGATCCAAGGGATACAGTAAACCTGAAATGAAGCATCGGAATCTATAACTAGTGTCTCAGGAATAGTTCAAAAAATAGCCAGTTGGAAGAGTCAGTCTTCATGTTCTTAAGTCGGCATTGTACCTTTTCTATTTAATTCCGATGCTATTCCTGTGTTTCATCGTCAATAAGAAGGTCCAAGGGATACAGTAAACCTGAAATTAAGCATCGGAATCTATAACTAGTGTCTCAGGAATAGTTCAAAACATAGCCAGTAGGAAGAGTCAGTCTTCATGTTCTTAAGTCGGCAATGTGCCTTTTCTATTTACTTCCGATGCAATTCCTGTGTTTCATCGTCAATAAGAAGGTCCAAGGGATACAGTAAACCGGAAGTGAAGCATCGGAATGTGTTACTAGCTTCAGAGGAATGGTTCAAAACATAGACAGTAAGAAGAGTCAGTCTTCTTGTACTTAAGTCGGAATTGTACCTTTTCTATTTAATTCCGATGCAATTTCTGTGTTTCATCGTCAATAAGAAAGTCAGAGGGATACAGAAAACCTGAAGTGAAGCATCGGGATCTGTAACTAGTGTCTCAGGAACAGTTCCAAAAATAGCCAGTAGGAAGAGTCAGAGTTCATGTTCTTAAGTCGGCATTGTACCTTTTCTATTTAATTCCGATGCAATTCCTGTGTTTCATCGTCAATAAGAAGGTCCAAGGGATACAGTAAACCTGAAATGAAGCATCGGAATCTATAACTAATGTCACAGGAATGTTTCAAAACAGAGACAGTAGGAAGAGTGAGTCTTCTTGTACTTAAGTCGGCATTGTGCCTTTTCTATTTAATTCCGATGCAATTACTGTGTTTCATCGTCATTAAGAAGGTCCAAGGGATACAGTAAATCTGAAGTGAAGCATCGGAATCTATGACTAGTGTCACAGGAATGGTTCAAAACATAGACAGTAAGATGAGTCAGTCTTCTTGTGCTTAAGTCGGCATTGTGCCTTTTGTATTTAACTCCGATGCACTATCTGTGTTTCATCGTCAATAAGGAGATCCAAGGGATACAGTAAACCTGAAATGAAGCGCCGGAATCTATAACAAGTGTCTCAGGAATAGTTCAAAAAATAGCCAGTAGGAAGAGTCAGTCTTCATGTTCTTAAGTCGGCATTGTACCTTTTCTATTTAATTCCGATGCAATTCCTGTGTTTCATCGTCAATAAGAAGGTCCAAGGGATACAGTAAACCGGAAATGAAACATCGGAATCTATAACTAGTGTCTCAGGAATAGTTCAAAACAAAGCCAGTAGGATGAGTCAGTCTTCATGTTTTTAAGTCGGTAATGTGCCTTTTCTATTTAATTCCGATGCAATTTCTGTGTTTCATCGTCAATAAGAAGGTCAGCGGCATACAGTAACCTGAAGTGAAGCATCGGAATCTATGACTAGTGTCACAGGAATGGTTCACAACATAGACAGTAGGATGAGTCAGTCTTCTTGTGCTTAAGTCGGCATTGTGCCTTTTCTATTTAGTTCCGATGCAATTCCTGTGTTTCATCGTCAATAAGAAGGTCCAAGGGATACAGTAAACCGGAAGTGAAGCATCGGAATCTGTTACTTGCTTCAGAGGAATGGTTCAAAACATAGGCAGTAAGAAGAGTCAGTCTTCTTGTACTTAAGTCGGAATTGTGCCTTTTCTATTTAATTCCGATGCAATTTCTGTGTTTCATCGTCAATAAGAAAGTCAGAGGGATACAGTAACCCTGAAGTGAAGCATCGGGATCTGTAACTAGCGTCACAGGAATGGTTCAAAACATAGACAGTAGCAAGAGTCAGTCTTCTTGTACTTAAGACGGCATTGTGCCTTTTCTATTTAATTCCGATGCACTTTCTGTGTTTCATCGTCAATAAGAAGGTCCAAGGGATACAGTAAACCTGTAATGACGCATCGGAATCTATAACTAAGGTCACAGGAATGTTTCAAAACACAGACAGTAGGAAGAGTCAGTCTACACGGACTTAAGTCGGCATCGTTCCTTTTGTATTTAATTCCGATGCAATTTCTGTGTTTCATCGTCATTAAGAAGGTCATAGGGATACAGTAAACCTGAAGTGAAGCATCGGAATCTATAACTAGTGTCACAGGAATGGTTCAATACATAGTCAGTAAAGAGAGTCAGTGTTCTTGTACTGAAGTCGGCATTGTGGCTTTTGTATTTAATTCCGATGCAATTTCTGTGTTTCATCGTCAATACGATAGTCCAAGGGATACAGTAAACCTGAAGTGAGGCATCGGAATCTTTAACTAGTGTCACAGGAATGGTTCAAAACATAGACAGTAAGAAGACTCAGTCTTCTTGTATTTAAGTCGGCATTGTGCCCTTTTCAATTTAATTCCGATGCAATTACTGAGTTTCATCGTCAATAAGAAGGTCAGAGGAATACAGTAAACATGAAGTGAAGCATTGGAATCTCTAACTAGTGTCACAGGAATGTTTCTAAACATAGTCAGTAAGAAGAGTCAGTCTTCTTGTACTTACGTCGGCATTGTGCCTTTTGTATTTAATTCCGATGCAATATCTGTTTTTCATCGTCAATAAGATGGTCCAAGGGATACAGCAAACCTGAAGTTAATCATCGGAATCTGTAACTAGCGTCACAGGAATGGTTCTAAACATAGACAGTAAGAAGAGTCAGTCTTCTTGTACTTAAGTCGGCATTGTGCCTTTTGTATTTAACTCCGATGCACTATCTGTGTTTCATCGTCAATAAGAAGATCCAAGGGATACAGTAAACCTGAAATGAAGCATCGGAATCTATAACTAGTGTCACAGGAATGGTTCAAAACATAGATAGTAGGAAGAGTAAGTCTTCTTGTACTTAAGTCGGCATTGTGCCTTTTCTATTTAATTCCGATGCACTTTCTGTGTTTCATCGTCAATAAGAAGGTCCAAGGGATACAGTAAACCCTGTAGTGAAGCATCGGAATCTGTAACTAGCGTCACAGGAATGGTTCAAAACATAGACAGTAAAAAGAGTCAGTCTTCTTGTACTTTAGTCGGCTTGTGCCTATTCTATTTAATTCCGATGCCATTTCTGTGTTTCATCGTCAATATGAACGTCCAAGGGATACAGTAAACCTAAAGTGGAGCATCAGAATCTATAACAAGTGTCACAGGAATGGTTGAAAACATAGAAAGTAGGAAGAGTGAGTCTTCTTGTACTTAAGTCGGCATTTTGCCTATTCTATTTAATTCCGATGCAATTTCTGTATTTCATCGTCAATAAGATGGTCAGAGGGATACAGTAAACCTGAAGTGAAGCATCGGAATCTGTAACTAGCGTCACAGGAATGGTTCAAAACATAGACAGTAAGAAGAGTCAGTCTTCTTGTACTTAAGTCGGCATTGTGCCTTTTGTATTTAATTCCGATCCAATTTCTGTGTTTCATCGTCACAAGGAAGGTCAGAGGGATTCAGTAAACCTGAAGTGAAGAATCGGAATCTATAACTAGTGTCACAGGAATGGTTCAAAACATAAACAGTCGGATGAGTCAGTCTTCTTGTGCTTAAGTCGGCATTGTGCCTTTTGTATTTAACTCCGATGCACTATCTGTGTTTCATCGTCAATAAGAAGATCCAAGGGATACAGTAAACCTGAAATGAAGCATCGGAATCTATAACTAGTGTCTCAGGAATGGTTCAAAACATAGCCAGTAGGAAGATTCAGTCTTCATGTGCTTAAGTCGGCATTGTGCCTTTTCTATTTAATTCCGATACAATTTCTGTGTTTCATCGTCAATAAGAAGGTCCAAGGGATACAGTAAACCTGTAGTGAAGCATCGGAGTCTGTAACTAGCGTCACAGGAATGGTTCAAAACATAGACAGTAAAAAGAGTCAGTCTTCTTGTACTTAAGACGGCATTGTGCCTTTTCTATTTAATTCCGATGCAATTTCTGTGTTTCATCGTCAATAAGAACGTCCAAGGGATACAGTAAACCTGAAGTGGAGCATCGGAATCTATAACTAGTGTCACAGGAATGGTTCAAAACATAGAAAGTAGGAAGAGTGAGGCTTCTTGTACTTAAGTCGGCATTGTGCCTTTTCTATTTAATTCCGATGCAATTTCTGTATTTCATCGTCAATAAGAAGGTCAGAGGGATACAGTAAACCTGAAGTGAAGCATCGGAATCTGTAACTTGCGCCACAGGAATGGTTCAAAACATAGACAGTAAGAAGAGTCAGTCTTCTTGTACTTAAGTCGGCATTGTGCCTTTTCTATTTAATTCCGATGCAATTTCTGTGTTTCATCGTCAATAAGAAGGTCCAAGGGATACAGTAAACCTGAAGTGAAGCATCGGAATCTATAACTAGTGTTACAGGAATGGTTCAAATCATAGACAGTAAAAAGAGTCAGTCTTCTTGTACTTAAGTCGGCATTGTGCCTTTTCTATTTAATTCCGATGCAATTTCTGTGTTTCATCGTCAATAAGAAGGTCAGAGGGATACAGTAACCTGAAGTGAAGCATCGGAATCTATGACTAGTGTCACAGGAATGGTTCAAAACATAGACAGTAGGATGAGTCAGTCTTCTTGTGCTTAAGTCTGCATTCTGCCTTTTGTATTTAACTCAGATGCACTATCTGTGTTTCATCGTCAATAAGAAGATCCAAGGGATACAGTAAACCTGAAATGAAGCATCGGAATCTATAACTAGTGTCTCAGGAATAGTTCAAAAAATAGCCAGTAGGAAGAGTCAGTCTTCATGTTCTTAAGTCGGCATTGTACCTTTTCTATTTAATTCCGATGCAATTCCTGTGTTTCATCGTCAATAAGAAGGTCCAAGGGATACAGTAAACCTGAAATGAAGCATCGGAATCTATAACTAGTGTCTCAGGAATAGTTCAAATCATAGCCAGTAGGAAGAGTCAGTCTTCATGTTCTTAAGTCGGCAATGTGCCTTTTCTATTTAATTCCGATTAAATTCCTGTGTTTCATCGTCAATAAGAAGGTCCAAGGGATACAGTAAACCGGAAGTGAAGCATCGGAATCTGTTACTTCCTTCAGAGGAATGGTTCAAAACATAGAAAGTAGGAAGAGTGAGGCTTCTTGTACTTAAGTCGGCATTGTGCCTTTTCTATTTAATTAAGATGCAATTTCTGTATTTCATCGTCAATAAGAAGGTCAGAGGGATACAGTAAACCTGAAGTGAAGCATCGGAATCTGTAACTAGCGCCACAGGAATGGTTCAAAACATAGACAGTTAGAAGAGTCAGTCTTCTTGTACTTAAGTCGGCATTGTGCCTTTTCTATTTAATTCCGATGCAATTTCTGTGTTTCATCGTCAATACGAAGGTCCAAGGGATACAGTAAACCTGAAGTGAAGCATCGGAATCTATAACTAGTGTCACAGGAATGGTTCAAATCGTAGACAGTAAGAAGAGTCAGTCTTCTTGTACTTAAGTTGGCATTGTGCCTTTTCTATTTAATTCCGATGCAATTTCTGTTTTTCATCGTCAATAAGAAGGTCAGAGGGATACAGTAAACCTGAAGTGAAGCATCGGAATCCATAACTAGTGTCACAGGAATGGTTCAAAACATAGACAGTAGGATGAGTCAAACTTCTTGTGCTTCAGTCGGCATTGTGCCTTTTGTATTTAACTCCGATGCACTATCTGTGTTTCATCTTCGATAAGAAGATCCAAGGGATACAGTAAACCTGAAATGAAGCATCGGAATCTATAACTAGTGTCTCAGGAATAGTTCAAAACATAGCCAGTAGGAAGAGTCAGTCTACATGTTCTTAATTCGGCAATGTGCCTTTTCTATTTAATTCCGATGCAATTACTGTGTTTCATCGTCAATAAGAAGGTCAGAGGAATACAGTAAACTTGAAGTGAAGCATCGGAATCTCTAACTAGTGTCACAGGAATGGTTCAAAACATAGACAGTAAGATGACTCAGTCTTCTTGTATTTAAGTCGGCATTGTGCCCTTTTCAATTTAATTCCGATGCAATTACTGTGTTTCATCGTCAATAAGAAGGTCCAAGGGATACAGTCAACCGGAAGTGAAGCATCGGAATCTGTTACTTGCTTCAGAGGAATGGTTCAAAACATAGACAGTAAGAAGAGTCAGTCTTCTTGTACTTAAGTCGGAATTGTGCCTTTTCTATTTAATTCCGATGCAATTTCTGTGTTTCATCGTCAATAAGAAAGTCAGAGGGATACAGTAACCCTGAAGTGAAGCATCGGGATCTGTAACTAGCGTCACAGGAATGGTTCAAAACATAGACAGTAGCAAGAGTCAGTCTTCTTGTACTTAAGACGGCATTGTGCCTTTTCTATTTAATTCCGATGCAGTTTCTGTGTTTCATCGTCAATAAGAAGGTCCAAGGGATACAGTAAACCTGTAATGACGCATCGGAATCTATAACTAAGGTCACAGGAATGTTTCAAAACACAGACAGTAGGAAGAGTCAGTCTACACGGTCTTAAGTCGGCATCGTTCCTTTTGTATTTAATTCCGATGCAATTTCTGTGTTTCATCGTCATTAAGAAGGTCATAGGGATACAGTAAACCTGAAGTGAAGCATCGGAATCTATAACTAGTGTCACAGGAATGGTTCAATACATAGTCAGTAAAGAGAGTCAGTGTTCTTGTACTTAAGTCGGCATTGTGGCTTTTGTATTTAATTCCGATGCAATTTCTGTGTTTCATCGTCAATACGATAGTCCACGGGATACAGTAAACCTGAAGTGAAGCATCGGAATCTTTCACTAGTGTCACAGGAATGGTTCAAAACATAGACAGTAAGAAGACTCAGTCTTCTTGTATTTAAGTCGGCATTGTGCCCTTTTCAATTTAATTCCGATGCAATTACTGTGTTTCATCGTCAATAAGAAGGTCAGAGGAATACAGTAAACATGAAGTGAAGCATCGGAATCTCTAACTAGTGTCACAGGAATGTTTCTAAACATAGTCAGTAAGAAGAGTCAGTCTTCTTGTACTTACGTCGGCATTGTGCCATTTGTATTTAATTCCGAAGCATATCTGTTTTTCATCGTCAATAAGATGGTCCAAGGGATACAGTAAACCTGAAGTTAATCATCGGAATCTGTAACTAGCGTCACAGGAATGGTTCAAAACATAGACAGTAAGAAGAGTCAGTCTTCTTGTACTTAAGTCGGCATTGTGCCTTTTGTATTTAACTCCGATGCACTATCTGTGTTTCATCGTCAATAAGAAGATCCAAGGGATACAGTAAACCTGAAATGAAGCATCGGAATCTATAACTAGTGTCACAGGAATGGTTCAAAACATAGATAGTAGGAAGAGTAAGTCTTCTTGTACTTAAGTCGACATTGTGCCTTTTCTATTTAATTCCGATGCACTTTCTGTGTTTCATCGTCAATAAGAAGGTCCAAGGGATACAGTAAGACCTGTAGTGAAGCATCGGAATCTGTAACTAGCGTCACAGGAATGGTTCAAAACATAGACAGTAAAAAGAGTCAGTCTTCTTGTACTTTAGTCGGCATTGTGCCTATTCTATTTAATTCCGATGCCATTTCTGTGTTTCATCGTCTATAAGAACGTCCAAGGGATACAGTAAACCTAAAGTGGAGCATCGGAATCTATAACTAGTGTCACAGGAATGGTTGAAAACATTGAAAGTAGGAAGAGTGAGTCTTCTTGTACTTAAGTCGGCATTTTGCCTTTTCTATTCAATTCCGATGCAATTTCTGTATTTCATCGTCAATAAGAAGGTCAGAGGGATACAGTAAACCTGAAGTGAAGCATCGGAATCTGTAACTAGCGACACAGGAATGGTTCAAAACATAGACAGTAAGAAGAGTCAGTCTTCTTGTACTTAAGTCGGCATTGTGCCTTTTCTATTTAATTCCGATGCAATTTCTGTGTTTCATCGTCATTAAGAAGGTCCAAGGGATACAGTAAATCTGAAGTGAAGCATCGGAATCTATAACTAGTGTCACAGGAATGGTTCAAAACATAAACAGTAAGAAGAGTCAGTCATCTGGAACTTAAGTCGGCATTGTGCCTTTTGTATTTAATTCCGATCCAATTTCTGTGTTTCATCGTCACAAAGAAGGTCAGAGGGATTCAGTAAACCTGAAGTGAAGAATCGGAATCTATAACTAGTGTCACAGGAATGGTTCAAAACATAAACAGTCGGATGAGTCAGTCTTCTTGTGCTTAAGTCAGCATTGTGCCTTTTGTATTTAACTCCGATGCACTATCTGTGTTTCATCGTCAATAAGAAGATCCAAGGGATACAGTAAACCTGAAATGAAGCATCGGAATCTATAACTAGTGTCTCAGGAATGGTTCAAAACATAGCCAGTAGGAAGAGTCAGTCTTCATGTGCTTAAGTCGGCATTGTGCCTTTTCTATTTAATTCCGATGCAATTTCTGTGTTTCATCGTCAATAAGAAGGTCCAAGGGATACAGTAAACCTGTAGTGAAGCATCGGAGTCTGTAACTAGCGTCACAGGAATGGTTCAAAACATAGACAGTAAAAAGAGTCAGTCTTCTTGTACTTAAGACGGCATTGTGCCTTTTCTATTTAATTCCGATGCAATTTCTGTGTTTCATCGTGAATTAGAACGTCCAAGGGATACAGTAAACCTGAAGTGGAGCATTGGAATCTATAACTAGTGTCACAGGAATGGTTCAAAACATAGAAAGTAGGAAGAGTGAGGCTTCTTGTACTTAAGTCGGCATTGTGCTTTTTCTATTTAATTCCGATGCAATTTCTGTATTTCATCGTCAATAAGAAGGTCAGAGGGATACAGTAAAACTTGAAGTGAAGCATCGGAATCTGTAACTTGCGCCACAGGAATGGTTCAAAAATTAGACAGTAAGAAGAGTCAGTCTTCTTGTACTTAAGTCGGCATTGTGCCTTTTCTATTTAATTCCGATGCAATTTCTGTGTTTCATCGTCAATAAGAAGGTCCAAGGGATACAGTAAACCTGAAGTGAAGCATCGGAATCTATAACTAGTGTTACAGGAATGGTTCAAATCATAGACAGTAAAAAGAGTCAGTCTTCTTGTACTTAAGTCGGCATTGTGCCTTTTCTATTTAATTCCGATGCAATTTCTGTGTTTCATCGTCAATAAGAAGGTCAGAGGGATACAGTAACCTGAAGAGAAGCATCGGAATCTATGACTAGTGTCACAGGAATGGTTCAAAACATAGACAGTAGGATGAGTCCGTCTTCTTGTGCTTAAGTCTGCATTGTGCCTTTTGTATTTAACTCCGATGCACTATCTATGTTTCATCGTCAATAAGAAGATCCAAGGGATACAGTAAACCTGAAATGAAGCATCGGAATCTATAACTAGTGTCTCAGGAATAGTTCAAAAAATAGCCAGTAGGAAGAGTCAGTCTTCATGTTCTTAAGTCGGCATTGTACCTTTTCTATTTAATTCCGATGCAATTCCTGTGTTTCATCGTCAATAAGACGGTCCAAGGGATACAGTAAACATGTAGTGAAGCATCGGAATCTGTAACTAGCGTCACAGGAATGGTTCAAAACATAGACAGTAAAAAGAGTCAGTCTTCTTGTACTTTAGTCGGCATTGTGCCTTTTCTATTTAATTCCGATGCCATTTCTGTGTTTCATCGTCTATAAGAACGTCCAAGGGATACAGTAAACCTGATGTGGAGCATCGGAATCTATAACTAGTGTCACAGGAATGGTTCAAAACATAGAAAGTAGGAAGAGTGAGTCTTCTTGTACTTAAGTCGGCATTGTGCCTTTTCTATTTAATTCCCATGCAATTTCTGTGTTTCATCGTCATTAAGAAGGTCCAAGGGATACAGTAAATCTGAAGTGAATCATCGGAATCTATAACTAGTGTCACAGGAATGGTTCAAAACATAAACAGTAAGAAGAGTCAGTCATCTGGAACTTAAGTCGGCATTGTGCCGTTTGTATTTAATTCCGATCCAATTTCTGTGTTTCATCGTCACAAAGAAGGTCAGAGGGATACAGTAAACCTGAAGTGAAGCATCGGAATCTATAACTGGTGTCACAGGAATGGTTCAAAACATAGACAGTCGGATGAGTTAGTCTTCTTGTGCTTAAGTCGGCATTGTGCCTTTTGTATTTAACTCCGATGCACTATCTGTGTTTCATCGTCAATAAGAAGATCCAAGGGATACAGTAAACCTGAAATGAAGCATCGGAATCTATAACTAGTGTCTCAGGAAGGTTCAAAACATAGCCAGTTGGAAGAGTCAGTCTTCATGTACTTAAGTCGACATTGTGCCTTTTCTATTTAATTCCGATGCAATTTCTGTGTTTCATCGTCAATAAGAAGGTCCAAGGGATACAGTAAACTTGTAGTGAAGCATCGGAGTCTGTAACTAGCGTCACAGGAATGGTTCAAAACATAGACAGTAAAAAGAGTCAGTCTTCTTGTACTTAAGTCGGCATTGTGCCTTTTCTATTTAATTCCGATGCCATTTCTGTGTTTCATCGTCAATAAGAACGTCCAAGGGATACAGTAAACCAGAAGTGGAGCATCGGAATCTATAACTAGTGTCACAGGAATGGTTGAAAACATAGAAAGTAGGAAGAGTGAGGCTTCTTGTACTTAAGTCTGCATTGTGGCTTTTCTATTTAATTCCGATGCAATTTCTGTATTTCATCGTCAATAAGAAGGTCAGAGGGATACAGTAAACCTGAAGTGAAGCATCGGAATCTATAACTAGTGTTACAGGAATGGTTCAAATCATAGACAGTAAGAAGAGTCAGTCTTCTTGTACTTAAGTCGGCATTGTGCCTTTTCTATTTAATTCCGATGCAATTTCAGTGTTTCATCGTCAATAAGAAGGTCAGAGGGATACAGTAACCTGAAGTGAAGCATCGGAATCTATGACTAGTGTCACAGGAATGGTTCAAAACATAGACAGTAGGATGAGTCAGTCTTCTTGTGCTTACGTCGGCATTGTGCCTTTTGTATTTAACTCCGATGCACTATCTGTGTTTCATCGTCAATAAGAAGATCCAAGGGATACAGTAAACCTGAAATAAAGCATCGGAATCTATAACTAGTGTCTCAGGATTAGTTCAAAACATAGCCAGTAGGAAGAGTCAGTCTTCAAGTTCTTAAGTCGGCAATGTGCCTTTTCTATTTAATTCCGATGCAATTCCTGTGTTTCATCGTCAATAAAGAAGGTCCAAGGGATACAGTAAACCGGAAGTGAAGCATCGGAATCTGTTACTTGCTTCAGAGGAATGGTTCAAAACATAGACAGTAAGAAGTGTCAGTCTTCTTGTACTTAAGTCGGAATTGTGCCTTTTCAATTTAATTCAGATGCAATTTCTGTGTTTCATCGTCAATAAGAAAGTCAGAGGGATACAGTAAATCTGAAGTGAAGCATCGGGATCTGTTACTAGCGTCACAGGAATGGTTCAAAACATATACAGTAGCAAGAGTCAGTCTTCTTGTACTTAAGACGGCATTGTGCCTTTTCTATTTAATTCCGATGCACTTTCTGTGTTTCATCGTCAATAAGAAGGTCCAAGGGATACAGTAAACCTGTAATGACGCATCGGAATCTATAACTAAGGTCACAGGAATGTTTCAAAACACAGACAGTTGGAAGAGTCAGTCTACATGGACTTAAGTTGGCATCGATCTTTTGTATTTAATTCCGATGCAATTTCTGTGTTTCATCGTCAGTAAGAAGGTCATAGGGATACAGTAAACCTGAAGTGAAGCATCGGAATCTGTAACTAGCGCCACAGGAATGGTTCAAAACATAGACAGTAAGAAGAGTCAGTCTTCTTGTACTTAAGTCGGCATTGTGCCTTTTCTAGTTAATTCCGATCCAATTTTTGTGTTTCATCGTCAATAAGAAGGACCAAGGGATACAGTAAACCTGAAGTGAAGCATCGGAATCTGTAACTAGTGTCACAGGAATGGTTCAAATCATAGACAGTAAGAAGAGTCAGTCTTCTTGTACTTAAGTCGGCATTGTGCCTTTTCTATTTAATTCCGATTCAATATCTGTGTTTCATCGTCAATAAGAAGGTCAGAGGGATACAGTAAACCTGAAGTGAAGCATCGGAATCCATAACTAGTGTCACAGGAATGGTTCAAAACATAGACAGTAGGATGAGTCAAACTTCTTGTGCTTCAGTTGGCATTGTGCCTTTTGTATTTAACTCCGATGCACTATCTGTGTTTCATCGTCAATAAGAAGATCCAAGGGATACAGTAAACCTGAAATGAAGCATCGGAATCTATAACTAGTGTCTCAGGAATGGTTCTAAACATAACCAGTAGGAAGAGTCAGTCCTCATGTTCTTAAGTCGGCAATGTGCATTTTTTATTTAAATCCGATGCAATTCCTGTGTTTCATCGTCAATAAGAAGGTCCAAGGGATACAGTAAACCGGAGGTGAAGCATCGGAATCTGTTACTTGCTTCAGAGGAATGGTTCAAAACATAGACAGTAAGAAGAGTCAGTCTTCTTGTACTTAAGTCGGAATTGTGCATTTTCTATTTAATTCCGATGCAATTTCTGTGTTTCATCGTCAATAAGAAGGTCATAGGGATACAGTAAACCTGAAGTGAAGCATCGGAATCTATAACTTATGTCACAGGAATGGTTCAATACATAGTCAGTAAAGAGAGTCAGTGTTCTTGTACTTAAGTTGGCATTGTGGCTTTTGTATTTAATTCCGATGCAATTTCTGTGTTTCATCGTCAACAAGATAGTCCAAGGGATACAGTAAACCTGAAGTGAAGCATCGGAATCTATAACTAGTGTCACAGGAATGGTTCAAAACATAGACAGTTAGAAGACTCAGTCTTCTTGTATTTAAGTCGGCATTGTGCCCTTTTCAATTTAATTCCGATGCAATTACTGTGTTTCATCGTCAATAAGAAGGTCAGAGGAATACAGTACACATTAAGTGAAGCATCGGAATCTCTAACTAGTGTCACAGGAATGTTTCTAAACATAGTCAGTAAGAAGAGTCAGTCTTCTTGTACTTACGTCGGCATTGTGCCTTTTGTATTTAATTCCGATGCAATATCTGTGTTTCATCGTCAATAAGATGGTCCAAGGGATACTGTAAACCTGAAGTGAATCATCGGAATCTGTAACTAGCGTCACAGGAATGGTTCAAAACATACACAGTAAGAAGAGTCAGTCTTCTTGTACTTAAGTCGGCATTGTGCCTTTTGTATTTAACTCCGATGCACTATCTGTGTTTCATCGTCAATAAGAAGATCCAAGGGATACAGTAAACCTGAAATGAAGCATCGGAATCTATAACTAGTGTCACTGGAATAGTTCAAAACATAGATAGTAGGAAGAGTAAGTCTTCTTGTACTTAAGTCGGCATTGTGCCTTGTCTATTTAATTCCGATGCACTATCTGTGTTTCATCGTCAATAAGAAGGTCCAAGGGATACAGTAAACCTGAAATGAAGCATCGGAATCTATAACTAATGTCACAGGAATGTTTCAAAACAGAGACAGTAGGAAGAGTCAGTCTACATGTACTTAAGTCGGCATCGTTCCTTTTGTATTTAATTCCGATGCAATTTCTGTGTTTCATCGTCAATAAGACGGTCCAAGGGATACAGTAAACCTGTAGTGAAGCATCGGAATCTGTAACTAGCGTCACAGGAATGGTTCAAAACATAGACAGTAAAAAGAGTCAGTCTTCTTGTACTTTAGTCGGCATTGTGCCTATTCTATTTAATTCCGATGCCATTTCTGTGTTTCATCGTCAATAAGAACGTCCAAGGGATACAGTAAACCTGAAGTGGAGCATCGGAATCTATAACTAGTGTCACAGGATCGGTTCAAAACATAGAAAGTAGGAAGAGTGAGTCTTCTTGTACTTAAGTCGGCATTTTGACTTTTCTATTTAATTCCGATGCAATTTCTGTATTTCATCGTCAATAAGAAGGTCAGAGGGATACAGTAAACCTGAAGTGAAGCATCGGAATCTGTAACTAGCGTCACAGGAATGGTTCAAAACATAGACAGTAAGAAGAGTCAGTCTTCTTGTACTTAAGTCGGCATTGTTCCTTTTATATTTAATTCCGATGCATTTTCTGTGTATCATCGTCATTAAGAAGGTCCAAGGGATACAGTAAATCTGAAGTGAAGCATCGGAATCTATAACTAGTGTCACAGGACTGGTTCAAAACATAAACAGTACGAAGAGTCAGTCATCTGGAACTTAAGTCGGCATTGTGCATTTTGTATTTAATTCCGTTCCAATTTCTGTGTTTCATCGTCACAAAGAAGGTCAGAGGGATACAGTAAACCTGAAGTGAAGTATCGGAATCTATAACTAGTGTCACACGAATGGTTCAAAACATAGACAGTCGGATGAGTCAGTCTTCTTGTGCTTAAGTCGGCATTGTGCCTTTTGTATTTAACTCCGATGCACTATCTGTGTTTCATCGTCAATAAGAAGATCCAAGGGATACAGAAAACCTGAAATGAAGCATCGGAATCTATAACTAGTGTCTCAGGAATGGTTCAAAACATAGCTAGTAGGAAGAGTCAGTCTTCATGTACTTAAGTCGGCATTGTGCCTTTTCTATTTAATTCCGATGATATTTTTGTGTTTCATCGTCAATAAGAAGGTCCAAGGGATACAGTAAACCTGTAGTGATGCATCGGAGTCTGTAACTAGCGTCACAGGATGGTTCAAAACATAGACAGTAAAAAGAGTCAGTCTTCTTGTACTTAAGTCGGCATTGTGCCTTTTCTATTTAATTCCGATGCCATTTCTGTGTTTCATCGTCAATAAGAACGTCCAAGGGATACAGTAAACCTGAAGTGGAGCATCGGAATCTATAACTAGTGTCACAGGAATGGTTCAAAACATAGAAAGTAGGAAGAGTGAGGCTTCTTGTACTTAAGTCGGCATTGTGCCTTTTCTATTTAATTCCGATGCAATTTCTGTATTTCATCGTCAATAAGAAGGTCAGAGGGCTACAGTAAACCTGAAGTGAAGCATCGGAATCTGTAACTAGCGCCACAGGAATGGTTCAACACATAGACAATAAGAAGAGTCAGTCTTCTTGTACTTAAGTCGGCATTGTGCCTTTTCTATTAATTCCGATGCAATTTCTGTGTTTCATCGGCAATAAGAAGGTCCCAGGGATACATTAAACCTGAAGTGTAGCATCGGAATCTATAACTAGTGTTACAGGAATGGTTCAAATCATAGACAGTAAGAAGAGTCAGTCTTCTTGTACTTAAGTCGGCATTGTGTCTTTTCTATTTAATTCCGATGCAATTTCTGTGTTTCGTCGTCAATAAGAAGGTCAGAGGGATACAGTAACCTGAAGTGAAGCATCGGAATCTATGACTAGTGTCACAGGAATGGTTCAAAACATAGACAGTAGGATAAGTCAGTCTTCTTGTGCTTAAGTCGGCATTGTGCCTTTTGTATTTAACTCCGATGCAATTCCTGTGTTTCATCGTCAATAAGAAGGTCAGAGGGATACAGTTAACCTGAAATGAAGCATCGGAATCTATAACTAGTGTCTCAGGAATAGTTCAAAACACAGACAGTAGGAAGAGTCAGTCTACATGGACTTAAGTCGGCATCGTTCCTTTTGTATTTAATTCCGATGCAATTTCTGTGTTTCATTGTCTATAAGAAGGTCATAGGGATACAGTAAACCTGAAGTGAAGCATCGGAATCTATAACTAGTGTCACAGGAATGGTTCAATACATAGTCAGTAAAGAGAGTCAGTGTTCTTGTACTTACGTCGGCATTGTGCCTTTTGTATTTAACTCCGATGGACTATCTGTGTTTCATCGTCAATAAGAAGTTCCAAGGGATACAGTAAACCTGAAATGAAGCATCGGAATCTATAACTAGTGTCTCAGGAATAGTTCAAAACATAGCCAGTAGGAAGAGTCAGTCTTCATGTCCTTAAGTCGGCATTGTGCCTTTTCTATTTAATTCCGATGCAATTCCTGTGTTTCATCGTCAATAAGAAGGTCAGAGGGATACAGTAAACCTGAAATGAAGCATCGGAATCTATTACTAGTGTCTCAGGAATAGTTCAAAACACAGACAGTAGGAAGAGTTAGTCTACATGGACTTAAGTCGGCATTGTGCCCTTTTCAATTTAATTCCGATGCAATTACTATGTTTCATCGTCAATAAAAAGGTCAGAGGAATACAGTAAACATGAAGTGAAGCATCGGATTCTCTAACTAGTGTCACAGGAATGTTTCTAAACATAGTCAGTAAGAAGAGTCAGTCTTCTTGTACTTACGTCGGCATTGTGCCTTTTGTATTTAATTCCGATGCAATATCTGTGTTTCATCATCAATAAGATGGTCCAAGGGATACAGTAAGCCTGAAGTGAATCATCGGAATCTGTAACTAGCGTCACAGCAATGATTCAAATCATAGACAGTAAGAAGAGTCAGTCTTCTTGTACTCAAGTGGGCATTGTGCCTTTTGTATTTAACTCCGATGCACTATCTGTGTTTCATCGTCAATAAGAAGATCCAAGGGATACAGTAAACCTGAAATGAAGCATCGGAATCTATAACTAGTGTCACAGGAATAGTTCAAAACATAGATAGTAGGAAGAGTAAGTCTTCTTGTACTTAAGTCGGCATTGTGCCTCTTCCATTTAATTCCGATTCACTTTCTGTGTTTCATCGTCAATAAGAAGGTCCAAGGGATACAGTAAACATGAAATGAAGCATCGGAATCTATAACTAATGTCACAGGAATGTTTCAAAACAGAGACAGTAGGAAGAGTCAGTCGACATGTACTTAAGTCGGCATCGTTCCTTTTGTATTTAATTCCGATGCAATTTCTGTGTTTCATCGTCAATAAGAAGGTCCAAGGGATACAGTAAACCTGTAGTGAAGCATCGGAATCTGTAACTAGCGTCACAGGAATGGTTCAAAACATAGACAGTAAAAAGAGTCAGTCTTCTTGTACTTTAGTCGGCATTGTGCCTATTCTATTTAATTCCGATGCCATTTCTGTGTTTCATCGTCAATAAGAACGTCCAAGGGATACAGTAAACCTGAAGTGGGGCATCGGAATCTATAACTAGTGTCACAGGAATGGTTCAAAACATAGAAAGTAGGAAGAGTGAGTCTTCTTGTACTTAAGTCGGCATTTTGCCGTTTCTTTTTAATTCCGATGCAATTTCTGTATTTCATCGTCAATAAGAAGGTCAGAGGGATACAGTAAACCTGAAGTGAAGCATCGGAATCTGTAACTAGCGTCACAGGAATGGTTCAAAACATAGACAGTAAGAAGAGTCAGTCTTCTTGTACTTAAGTCGGCATTGTGCCTTTTCTATTTAATTCCGATGCAATTTCTGTGTTTCATCGTCATTAAGAAGGTCCAAGGGATACAGTAAATCTGAAGTGAAGCATCGGATTCTATAACTAGTGTCACAGGAATGGTTCAAAACATAAACAGTAAGAAGAGTCAGTCATCTGGAACTTAAGTCGGCATTGTGCCTTTTGCATTTAATTCCGATCCAATTTCTGTGTTTCATCGTCACAAAGAAGGTCAGAGGGATACAGTAAACCTGAAGTGAAGCATCGGAATCTATAACTAGTGTCACAGGAATGGTTCAAAACATAGACAGTAGGATGAGTCAGTCTTCTTGTGCTTAAGTCGGCATTGTGCCTTTTGTATTTAACTCCGATGCCCTATCTTTGTTTCATCGTCAATAAGAAGATCCAAGGGATACAGTAAACCTGAAATGAAGCATCGGAATCTATAACTAGTGTCTCAGGAATGGTTCAAAACATAGCCAGTAGGAAGAGTCAGTCTTCATGTACTTAAGTCGGCATTGTACCTTTTCTATTTAATTCCTATGCAATTTCTGTGTTTCTTCGTCAATAAGAAGGTCCATGGGATACAGTAAACCTGTAGTGAAGCATCGGAGTCTGTAACTAGCGTCACAGGAATGGTTCAAAACATAGACAGTAAAAAGAGTCAGTCTTCTTGTACTTAAGTCGGCATTGTGCCATTTCTATTTAATTCCGATGCCATTTCTGTGTTTCATCGTCAATAAGAAAGTCCCAGGCATACAGTAAACCTGAAGTGGAGCATCGGAATCTATAACTAGTGTCACAGGAATGGTTCAAAACATAGAAAGTAGGAAGAGTGAGGCTTCTTGTACTTAAGTCGGCATTGTGCCTTTTCTATTTAATTCCGATGCAATTTCTGTATTTCATCGTCAATAAGAAGGTCTGAGGGATACAGTAAACCTGAAGTGAAGCATCGGAATCTGTAACTAGCGCCACAGGAATGGTTCAAAACATAGACAGTAAGAAGAGTCAGTCTTCTTGTACTTAAGTCGGCATTGGGCCTTTTCTATTTAATTCCGATGCAATTTCTGTGTTTCATCGTCAATAAGAAGGTCCAAGGGATACAGTAAACCTGAAGTGAAGCATCGGAATCTATAACTAGTGTTACAGGAATGGTTCAAATCATAGACAGTAAGAAGTGTCAGTTTTCTTGTACTTAAGTCGGCTTTATGCCTTTTCTATTTAATTCCGATGCAATTTCTGTGTTTCATCGTCAATGAGAAGGTCAGAGGGATACAGTAACCTGAAGTGAAGCATCGGAATCTATGACTAGTGTCACAGGAATGGTTCAAAACATAGACAGTAGGATGAGTCAGTCTTCTTGTGCTTAAGTCGGCATTGTGCCTTTTGTATTTAACTCCGATGCACTATCTGTGTTTCATTGTCAATAGGATGATCCAAGGGATACAGTAAACCTGAAAATAAGCATCGGAATCTGTAACTAGTGTCTCAGGAATAGTTCAAATCATAGCCAGTAGGAAGAGTCAGTCTTCATATTCTTAAGTCGGCATTGTGCCTTTTCTATTTAATTCCGATGCAATTCCTGTGTTTCATCGTCAATAAGAAGGTCCAAGGGATACAGTAAACCGGAAGTGAAGCATCGGAATCTGTTACTTGTTTCAGAGGAAAGGTTCAAAACATAGACAGTAAGAAGATTCATTCTTCTTGTACTTAAGTCGGAATTGTGCCTTTTCTATTTAATTCCTATGCAATTTCTGTGTTTCATCGTCAATAAGAAAGTCAGAGGGATACAGTAAACCTGAAGTGAAGCATCGGGATCTGTAACTAGCATCACAGGAATGTTTCAAAACATAGACAGTAGCAAGAGTCAGTCTTCTTGTACTTAAGACGGCATTGTGCCTTTTCTATTTAATTCCGATGCACTTTCTGTGTTTCATCGTAAATAAGAAGGTCCAAGGGATACAGTAAACCTGAAATTGCGCATCGGAATCTATAACTAAGGCCACAGGAATGTTTCAAAACACAGACAGTAGGAAGAGTCAGTCTACATGGACTTAAGTCGGCATCGTTCCTTTTGTATTTCATTCCGATGCAATTTCTGTGTTTCATTGTCAATAACAAGGTCATAGGGATACAGTAAACCTGAAGTGAAGCATCGGAATCTATAACTAGTGTCACAGGAATGGTTCAATACATAGTCAGTAAAAAGGGTCAGTGTTCTTGTACTTAAGTCGGCATTGTGGCTTTTGTATTTAATTCCGATGCAATTTCTGTGTTTCATCGTCAATAAGATAGTCCAAGGGATACAGTAAACCTGAAGTGAAGCATCGGAATCTATAATTAGTGTCACAGGAATGGTTCAAAACATAGACAGTAAGAAGACTCAGTCTTCTTGTACTTAAGTCGGCATTGTGCCCTTTTCAATTTAATTCCGATGCAATTACTGTGTTTCATCGTCAATAAGAAGGTAAGACGAATACAGTAAACCTGAAGTGAAGCATCGGAATCTCTAACTAGTGTCACAGGAATGTTTCTAAACATAATCAGTAAGAGGAGTCAGTCTTCTTGTACTTACGTCGGCATTGTGCCTTTTGTATTTAATTCCGATGCAATATCTGTGTTTCATCGTCAATAAGATGGTCGAAGGGATACAGTAAACCTGAAGTGAATCATCGGAATCTATAACTATCGTCACAGGAATGGTTCAAAACATAGACAGTAAGAAGAGTCAGTCTTCTTGTACTTAAGTCGGCATTGTGCCTTTTGTATTTAACTCCGATGCACTCTCGGTGTTTCATCGTCAATAAGAAGATCCAAGGGATACAGTAAACCTGAAATGAAGCATCGGAATCTATAACTAATGTCACAGGAATGTTTCAAAACAGACACAGTAGGAAGAGTCATTCTACATGTACTTAAGTCGGCATCGTTCCTTTTGTATTTAATTCCGATGCAATTTCTGTGTTTCATCGTCAATAAGATAGTCCAAGGGATACAGTAAACCTGAAGTGAAGCATCGGAATCTATAACTGGTGTCACAGGAATGGTTCAAAACATAGACAGTAAGAAGACTCAGTCTTCTTGTACTTAAGTCGGCATTGTGCCCTTTTCAATTTAATTCCGATGCAATTACTGTGTTTCATCGTCAATAAGAAGGTAAGACGAATACAGTAAACCTGAAGTGAAGCATCGGAATCTCTAACTAGTGTCACAGGAATGTTTCTAAACATAGTCAGTAAGAGGAGTCAGTCTTCTTGTACTTACGTCGGCATTGTGCCTTTTGTATTTAATTCCGATGCAATATCTGTGTTTCATCGTCAATAAGATGGTCCAAGGGATACAGTAAACCTGAAGTGAATCATCGGAATCTATAACTATCGTCACAGGAATGGTTCAAAACATAGACAGTAAGAAGAGTCAGTCTTCTTGTACTTAAGTCGGCATTGTGCCTTTTGTATTTAACTCCGATGCACTCTCGGTGTTTCATCGTCAATAAGAAGATCCAAGGGATACAGTAAACCTGAAATGAAGCATCGGAATCTATAACTAATGTCACAGGAATGTTTCAAAACAGACACAGTAGGAAGAGTCATTCTACATGTACTTAAGTCGGCATCGTTCCTTTTGTATTTAATTCCGATGCAATTTCTGTGTTTCATCGTTAATAAGAAGGTCCAAGGGATACAGTAAACCTGTAGTGAAGCATCGGAATCTGTAACTAGCGTCACAGGAATGGTTCAAAACATAGACAGTAAAAATAGTCAGTCTTCTTGTACTTTAGTCGGCATTGTGCCTATTCTATTTAATTCCGATGCCATTTATGTGTTTCATCGTCAATAAGAACGTCCAAGGGATACAATAAACCTGAAGTGCAGCATCGGAATCTATAACTAGTGTCACAGGAATGGTTCAAAACATAGAAAGTAGGACGAGTGAGTCTTCTTGTACTTAAGTCGGCATTTTGCCTTTTCTATTTAATTCCGATGCAATTTCTGTATTTCATCGTCAATAAGAAGGTCAGAGGGATACAGTAAACCTGAAGTGAACCATCGGAATCTGTAACTAGCGTCACAGGAATGGTTCAAAACATGGACAGAAAGAAGAGTCAGTCTTCTTGTACTTCAGTCGGAATTGTGCCTTTTCTATTTAATTCCGATGCTATTTCTGTGTTTCACCGTCATTAAGAAGGTCCAAGGGATACCGTAAATCTGAAGTGAAGCATCTGAATCTATAACTAGTGTCACAGGAATGGTTCAAAACATAAACAGTAAGAAGAGTCAGTCTTCTGGAACTTAAGTCGGCATTGTGCCTTTTCTATTTATTTCCGATCCAATTTCTGTGTTTCATCGTCACAAAGAAGGTCAGACGGATACAGTAAACCTGAAGTGAAGCATCGGAATCTATAACTAGTGTCACAGGAATGGTTCAAAACATAGACAGTCGTTGAGTCAGTCTTCTTGTGCTTAAGTCGGCATTGTGCCTTTTGTATTTAACTCCGATGCACTATCTGTGTTTCATCGTCAATAAGAAGATCCAAGGGATACAGTAAACCTGAATTGAAGCATCGGAATCTATAACTAGTGTCTCAGGAATGGTTCAAAACATAGCCAGTAGGAAGAGTCAGTCTTCATGTACTTAAGTCGGCATTGTGCCTTTTCTATTTAATTCCTATGCCATTTCTGTGATTCATCGTCAATAAGAACGTCCAAGGGATACAGTAAACCTGAAGTGAAGCATCGGAATCTATAACTAGTGTTACAGGAATGGTTCAAATCATAGACAGTAAGAAGTGTCAGTCTTCTTGTACTTAAGTCGGCATTATGCCTTTTCCATTTAATTCCGATGCAATTTCTGTGTTCATCGTCAATGAGAAGGTCAGAGGGATACAGTAACCTGAAGTGAAGCATCGGAATCTATGACTAGTGTCACAGGAATGGTTCAAAACAATGACAGTAGGATGAGTCAGTCTTCTTGTGCTTAAGTCGGCATTGTGCCTTTTGTATTTAACTCCGATGCACTATCTGTGTTTCATCGTCAATAGGAAGATCCAGGGGATACAGTAAACCTGAAATGAAGCATCGGAATCTATAACTAGTGTCTCTGGAATAGTTCAAATCATAGCCAGTAGGAAGAGTCAGTCTTCATGTTCTTAAGTCGGCATTGTGCCTTTTCTATTTAATTCCGATGCAATTCCTGTGTTTCATCGTCAATTAGAAGGTCCAAGGGATACAGTAAACCGGAAGTGAAGCATCGGAATCTGTTACTTGTTTCAGAGGAAAGGTTCAAAACATAGACAGTAAGAAGATTCAGTCTTCTTGTACTTAAGTCGGAATTGTGCCTTTTCTATTTAATTCCTATGCAATTTCTGTGTTTCATCGTCAATAAGAAAGTCAGAGGGATACAGTAAACCTGAAGTGAAGCATCGGGATCTGTAACTAGCATCGCAGGAATGGTTCAAAACATAGACAGTAGCAAGAGTCAGTCTTCTTGTACTTAAGACGGCATTGTGCCTTTTCTATTTAATTCCGATGCACTTTCTGTGTTTCATCGTCAATAAGAAGGTCCAAGGGATACAGTAAACCTGAAATGACGCATCGGAATCTATAACTAAGGACACAGGAATGTTTCAAAACACAGACAGTGGGAAGAGTCAGTCTACATGCACTTAAGTCGGCATCGTTCCTTTTGTATTTCATTCCGATGCAATTTCTGTGTTTCATCGTCAATAACAAGGTCATAGGGATACAGTAACCCTTAAGTGAAGCATCGGAATCTATAACTAGTGTCACAGGAATGGTTCAATACATAGTCAGTAAAAATAGTCAGTGTTCTTGTACTTTATTCGGCATTGTGCCTATTCTATTTAATTCCGATGCCATTTCTGTGTTTCATCGTCAATAAGAACGTCCAAAGGATACAATAAACCCGAAGTGGAGCATCGGAATCTATAACTAGTGTCACAGGAATGGTTCAAAACATAGAAAGTAGGAAGAGTGAGTCTTCTTGTACTTAAGTCGGCATTTTGCCTTTTCTATTTAATTCCGATGCAATTTCTGTATTTCATCGTCAATAAGAAGGTCAGAGGGATACAGTAAACCTGAAGTGAACCATCGGAATCTGTAACTAGCGTCACAGGAATGGTTCAAAGCATAGACAGTAAGAAGAGTCAGTCTTCTTGTACTTAAGTCGGAATTGTGCCTTTTGTATTTAACTCCGATGCACTATCTGTGTTTCATCGTCAATAAGAAGATCCATTTGATACAGTAAACCTGAAATGAAGCATCGGAATCTATAACTAGTGTCTCAGGAATGGTTCAAAACATAGCCGGTATGTAGAGTCAGTCTTCATGTACTTAAGTCGGCATTGTGAATTTTGTATTTAATTCCGATCCAATTTCTGTGTTTCATCGTCAAAAGAAGGTCCAAGGGATACAGTAAACCGGAAGTGAAACATCGGAATCTATAACTAGTGTCACAGGAATGGTTCAAATCATAGACAGTAGGAAGAGTCAGTCTTCTTGCAATTTAGTTCGCATTGTGCCTTTTCTATTTAATTCCGATGCAATTTCTGTGTTTCATCGTCAATAAGAAGGTCCAAGGGATACAGAGAAACCTGAAGTGAAGCATCGGAATCTATAACTAGTGTCACAGGAATGGTTCAAATCATAGACAGTAGGAAGAGTCAGTCTTCTTGTACTTAAGTCAGCATTGTGCCTTTTGTATTTAATTCCGATCCGATTTCTGTGTTTCATCGTCAAAAAGAAGGTCAGAGGGATACATTAATCCTGAAGTGAAGCATCGGAATCCATAACTAGTGTCACAGGAATGGTTTAAAACATAGACAGTAGCAAGAGTCAGTCTTCTTTTACATAAGTCGGCATTGTGCCTTTTGTATTCAACTCCGATGCACTATCTTTGTTTCATCGTCAATAAGAATATCCAAGGGATACAGTAAACTTGAAATGAAGCATCGGAATCTATAACTAGTGTCACAGGAATGGTTGAAAACATAGACAGTAGGAAGAGTCACTCTTCTTGTACTTAAGACGGCATTGTGCCTTCTCTATTTAATTCCGATGCACTTTCAGTGTTTCATCGTCAATAAGAAGGTCCAAGGGATACAGTAAACCTGAAATGAAGCATCGGATTCTATAACTAATGTCACAGGAATGTTTCAAATGAGAGACAGTAGGAAGAGTCAGTCTACATGTACTTAAGTCGGCATCGTTCCTTTTGTATCTTATTCCGATGCAATTTCTGTGTTTCATCGTCAATAAGAAGGTCCCAGGGATACAGTAAACCTGTAGTGAAGCATTGGAATCTGTAACTAGGGTCACAGGAATGGTTCAAAACATAGACAGTAAAAGGAGTCAGTCTTCTTGTATTTAATTCGGCATTGTGCCTTTTCTATTTAATTCCGATGCCATTTCTGTGTTTCATCGTCAATAAGAACGTCCAAGGGATACAGTAAACCGGAAGTGGAGCATCGGAATCTATAACTAGTGGCACAGGAATGGTTCAAAACATAGAAAGTAGGAAGAGTGAGTCTTCTTGTACTTAAGTCGGCATTTTGCCTTTTCTTTTTTATTCCGATGCAATTTCTGTATTTCATCGTCAATAAGAAGGTCAGAGGGATACAGTAAACCTGAAGTGAAGCATCGGAATCTGTAACTAGCGCAACAGGAATGGTTCAAAACATAGACAGTAAGAAGGGTCAGTCTTCTTGTACTTAAGTCGGCAAGGTGCCTTTTCTATTTAATTCCGATGCAATTTCTGTGTTTCATCGTCAATAAGAAGGTCCAAGGGATACAGTAAACCTGAAGTGAAGCATCGGAATCTACAACTAGTGTTACAGGAATGGTTCAAATCATAGACAGTAAGAAGAGTCAGTCTTCTTGTACTTAAGTCGGCATTGTGCCTTTTCTATTTAATTCCGATGCAATTTCTGTGTTTCATCGTCAATATGAAGGTCAGAGGGATAAAGTAACCTGAAGTGAAGCATCGGAATCTATGACTAGTGTCCCAGGAATGGTTCAAAACATAGACAGTAGGATGAGTCAGTCTTCTTGTGCTTAAGTCGGCATTGTGCCTTTTGTATTTAACTCCGATGCTCTATCTGTGTTTCATCGTCAATAGGAAGATCCAAGGGATACAGTAAACCTGAAATGAAGCATCGGAATCTATAACTAGTGTCTCAGGAATAGTTCAAATCATAGCCTTTAGGAAGAGTCAGTCTTCATGTTCTTAAGTCGGCATTGTGCCTTTTCTATTTAATTCCGATGCAATTCCTGTGTTTCATCGTCAATAAGAAGGTCCAAGGGATACAGTAAACCGGAAGTGAAGCATCGGAATCTGTTACTTGCTTCAGAGGAAAGGTTCAAAACATAGACAGTAAGAAGATTCAGTCTTCTTGTACTTAAGTTGGAATTGTGCCTTTTCTATTTAATTCCGATGCAATTTCTGTGTTTCATCGTCAATAAGAAAGTCAGAGGGATACAGTAAACCTGAAGTGAAGTATCGGGATCTGTAACTAGCATCACAGGAATGGTTCAAAACATAGACAGTAACAAGAGTCAGTCTTCTTGTACTTAAGACGGCATTGTGCCATTTCTATTTAATTCCGATGCACTTTCTGTGTTTCATCTTCAATAAGAAGGTCCAAGGGATACAGTAAACCTGAAATTGCGCATCGGAATCTATAACTAAGGCCACAGGAATGTTTCAAAACACAGACAGTAGGAAGAGTCAGTCTACATGGACTTAAGTCGGCATCGTTCCTTTTGTATTTCATTCCGATGCAATTTCTGTGTTTCATTGTCAATAACAAGGTCATAGGGATACAGTAAACCTGAAGTGAAGCATCGGAATCTATAACTAGTGTCACAGGAATGGTTCAATACATAGTCAGTAAAAAGGGTCAGTGTTCTTGTACTTAAGTCGGCATTGTGGCTTTTGTATTTAATTCCGATGCAATTTCTGTGTTTCATCGTCAATAAGATAGTCCAAGGGATACAGTAAACCTGAAGTGAAGCATCGGAATCTATAACTAGTGTCACAGGAATGGTTCAAAACATAGACAGTAAGAAGACTCAGTCTTCTTGTACTTAAGTCGGCATTGTGCCCTTTTCAATTTAATTCCGATGCAATTACTGTGTTTCATCGTCAATAAGAAGGTAAGACGAATACAGTAAACCTGAAGTGAAGCATCGGAATCTCTAACTAGTGTCACAGGAATGTTTCTAAACATAGTCAGTAAGAGGAGTCAGTCTTCTTGTACTTACGTCGGCATTGTGCCTTTTGTATTTAATTCCGATGCAATATCTGTGTTTCATCGTCAATAAGATGGTCCAAGGGATACAGTAAACCTGAAGTGAATCATCGGAATCTATAACTATCGTCACAGGAATGGTTCAAAACATAGACAGTAAGAAGAGTCAGTCTTCTTGTACTTAAGTCGGCATTGTGCCTTTTGTATTTAACTCCGATGCACTCTCGGTGTTTCATCGTCAATAAGAAGATCCAAGGGATACAGTAAACCTGAAATGAAGCATCGGAATCTATAACTAATGTCACAGGAATGTTTCAAAACAGACACAGTAGGAAGAGTCAGTCTACATGTACTTAAGTCGGCATCGTTCCTTTTGTATTTAATTCCGATGCAATTTCTGTGTTTCATCGTTAATAAGAAGGTCCAAGGGATACAGTAAACCTGTAGTGAAGCATCGGAATCTGTAACTAGCGTCACAGGAATGGTTCAAAACATAGACAGTAAAAATAGTCAGTCTTCTTGTACTTTAGTCGGCATTGTGCCTATTCTATTTAATTCCGATGCCATTTATGTGTTTCATCGTCAATAAGAACGTCCAAGGGATACAATAAACCTGAAGTGCAGCATCGGAATCTATAACTAGTGTCACAGGAATTGTTCAAAACATAGAAAGTAGGACGAGTGAGTCTTCTTGTACTTAAGTCGGCATTTTGCCTTTTCTATTTAATTCCGATGCAATTTCTGTATTTCATCGTCAATAAGAAGGTCAGAGGGATACAGTAAACCTGAAGTGAACCATCGGAATCTGTAACTAGCGTCACATGAATGGTTCAAAACATAGACAGAAAGAAGAGTCAGTCTTCTTGTACTTCAGTCGGAATTGTGCCTTTTCTATTTAATTCCGATGCTATTTCTGTGTTTCACCGTCATTAAGAAGGTCCAAGGGATACCGTAAATCTGAAGTGAAGCATCTGAATCTATAACTAGTGTCACAGGAATGGTTCAAAACATAAACAGTAAGAAGAGTCAGTCTTCTGGAACTTAAGTCGGCATTGTGCCTTTTGTATTTAATTCCGATCCAATGTCTGTGTTTCATCGTCACAAAGAAGGTCAGAGGGATACAGTAAACCTGAAGTGAAGCATCGGAATCTATAACTAGTGTCACAGAAATGGTTCAAAACATAGACAGTCGGATGAGTCAGTCTTCTTGTGCTTAAGTCGGCATTGTGCCTTTTGTATTTAACTCCGATGCACTATCTGTGTTTCATCGTCAATAAGAAGATCCAAGGGATACAGTAAACCTGAAATGAAGCATCGGAATCTATAACTAGTGTCTAAGGAATGGTTCAAAACATAGCCAGTAGGAAGAGTCAGTCTTCATGTACTTAAGTCGGCATTGTGCCTTTTCTATTTAATTCCGATGCAATTTCTGTGTTTCATCGTCAATAAGAAGGTCCAAGGGATACAGTAAACCTGAAATTACGCATCGGAATCTATAACTAAGGTCACAGGAATGTTTCAAAACACAGACAGTAGGAAGAGTCAGTCTACATGGACTTAAGTCGGCATCGTTCCTTTTGTATTTCATTCCGATGCTATTTCTGTGTTTCATCGTCAATAACTAGGTCATAGGGATACAGTAAACCTGAAGTGAAGCATCGGAATCTATAACTAGTGTCACAGGAATGGTTCAATACATAGTCAGTAAAAAGAGTCAGTGTTCTTGTACTTAAGTCGGCATTGTGGCTTTTGTATTTAATTCCGATGCAATTTCTGTGTTTCATCGTCAATAAGATAGTCCAAGGGATACAGTAAACCTGAAGTGAAGCATCGGAATCTATAACTAGTGTCACAGGAATGGTTCAAAACATAGACAGTAAGAAGACTCAGTCTTCTTGTACTTAAGTCGGCATTGTGCCCTTTTCAATTTAATTCCGATGCAATTACTGTGTTTCATCGTCAATAAGAAGGTAAGAGGAATACAGTAAACCTGAAGTGAAGCATCGGAATCTCTAAATAGTGTCACAGGAATGTTTCTAAACATAGTCAGTAAGAGGAGTCAGTCTTGTTGTACTTACGTCGGCATTGTGCCTTTTGTATTTAATTCCGATGCAATATCTGTGTTTCATCGTCAATAAGATGGTCCAAGGGATACAGTAAACCTGAAGTGAATCATCGGAATCTGTAACTATCGTCACAGGAATGGTTCAAAACATAGACAGTAAGAAGAGTCAGTCTTCTTGTACTTAAGTCGGCATTGTGCCTTTTGTAGTTAACTCCGATGCACTATCTGTCTTTCATCGTCAATAAGAAGATCCAAGGGATACAGTAAACCCGAAATGAAGCATCGGAACTTATAACTAGTGTCACAGGAATGGTTCAAAACATAGATAGTAGGAAGAGGAAGTCTTCTTGTACTTAAGTCAGCATTGTGCCTTTTCTATTTCAGTCCGATGCACTTTCTGTGTTTCATCGTCAATACGACGGTCCAAGGGATACAGTAAACCTGAAATGAAGCATCGGAATCTATAACTAATGTCACAGGAATGTTTCAAAACAGAGACAGTAGGAAGAGTCAGTCTACATGTACTTAAGTCGGCATCGTTCCTTTTGTATTTAATTCCGATGCAATTTCTGTGTTTCATCGTTAATAAGAAGGTCCAAGGGATACAGTAAACCTGTAGTGAAGCATCGGAATCTGTAACTAGCGTCACAGGAATGGTTCAAAGCATAGACAGTAAAAATAGTCAGTCTTCTTGTACTTTAGTCGGCATTGTGCCTATTCTATTTAATTCCGATGCCATTTCTGTGTTTCATCGTCAATAAGAACGTCCAAGGGATAAAATAAACCTGAAGTGGAGCATCGGAATCTATAACTAGTGTCACAGGAAAGGTTCAAAACATAGAAATTAGGACGAGTGAGTCTTCTTGTACTTAAGTCGGCATTTTGCCTTTTCTATTTAATTCCGATGCAATTTCTGTATTTCATCGTCAATAAGAAGGTCAGAGGGATACAGTAAACCTGAAGTGAACCATCGGAATCTGTAACTAGCGTCACAGGAATGGTTCAAAACATAGACAGTAAGAAGAGTCAGTCTTCTTGTACTTAAGTCGGAATTGTGCCTTTTCTATTTAATTCCGATGCTATTTCTGTGTTTCACCGTCATTAAGAAGGTCCAAGGGATACCGTAAATCTGAAGTGAAGCATCGGAATCTATAACTAGTGTCACAGGAATGGTTCAAAACATAAACAGTAAGAAGAGTCAGTCTTCTGGAACTTAAGTCGGCATTGTGCCTTTTGTATTTAATTCCGATCAAATTTCTGTGGTTCATCGTCACAAAGAAGGTCAGAGGGATACAGTAAACCTGAAGTGAGGCATCGGAATCTATAACTAGTGTCACAGAAATGGTTCAAAACATAGACAGTCGGATGAGTCAGTCTTCTTGTGCTTAAGTCGGCATTGTGCCTTTTGTATTTAACTCCGATGCACTATCTGTGTTTCATCGTCAATAAGAAGATCCAAGGGATACAGTAAACCTGAAATGAAGCATCGGAATCTATAACTAGTGTCTCAGGAATGGTTCAAAACATAGCCAGTAGGAAGAGTCAGTCCTCATGTACTTAAGTCGGCATTGTGCCTTTTCTATTTAATTCCGATGCAATTTCTGTGTTTCATCGTCAATAAGAAGGTCCAAGGGATACAGTAAACCGGAAGTGTAACATCGGAATCTGTTACTTGCGTCAGAGGAATGGTTCAAATCATAGACAGTAAGAAGAGTCAGTCTTCTTGTACTTAAGTCCGAATTGTGCCTTTTCTATTTAATTCCGATGCAATTTCTGTGTATCATCGTCAATAAGAAGGTCAGAGGGATACAGTAAACCTGAAGTGAAGCATTGGGATCTGTAACAAGCGTCACAGGAATGGTTCAAAACATAGACAGTAAGAAGAGTCAGTCTTCTTGCACTTAAGTCGGCATTGTGCCTTTTCTATTTAATTCCGATGCAATTTCTGTGTTTCATCGTCAATAAGAAGGTCCAAGAGATACAGAAAAACCTGAAGTGAAGCATTGGAATCTATAACTAGTGTCACAGGAATGGTTCAAATCATAGACAGTAGGAAGAGTCAGTCTTCTTGTACTTAAGTCAGCATTGTGCCTTTTGTATTTCATTCCGATCCGATTTCTGTGTTTCATCGTCAAAAAGAAGGTCAGAGGGATACAGTAATCCTGAAGTGAAGCATCGGAATCCATAACTAGTGTCACAGGAATGGTTTAAAACATAGACAATAGCAAGAGTCAGTGTTCTTGTACTTAAGTCGGCATTGTGCCTTTTGTATTTAACTCCGATGCACTATCTTTGTTTCATCGTCAATAAGAAGATCCAAGTGATACAGTAAACTTGAAATGAAGCTTCGGAATCTATAACTAGTGTCTCAGGAATGGTTGAAAACATAGACAGTAGGAAGAGTCAGTCTTCTAGAACTTAAGACGGCATTGTGCCTTTTCTATTTAATTCCGATGCACTTTCAGTGTTTCATTGTCAATAAGAAGGTCCAAGGGATACAGTAAACCTGAAATGAAGCATCGGAATCTATAACTAATGTCACAGGAATGTTTCAAAAGAGAGACAGTAGGAAGAGTCAGTCTACATGTACTTAAGTCGGCATCGTTCCTTTTGTACTTAATTCCGATGCAATTTCTGTGTTTCATCGTCAATAAGAAGGTCCAAGGGATACAGTAAACCTGTAGTGAAGCATCGGAATCTGTAACTAGCGTCACAGGAATGGTTCAAAACATAGACAGTAAGAAGAGTCAGTCTTCTTGTACTTAAGTCGGAATTGTGCCTTTTCTATTTAATTCCGATGCTATTTCTGTGTTTCACCGTCATTAAGAAGGTCCAAGGGATACCGTAAATCTGAAGTGAAGCATCGGAATCTATAACTGGTGTCACAGGAATGGTTCAAAACAAAAAGAGTAAGAAGAGTCAGTCTTCTGGAACTTAAGTCGGCATTGTGCCTTTTGTATTTAATTCCGATCCAATTTCTGTGTTTCATCGTCACAAAGAAGGTCAGAGGGATACAGTAAACCTGAAGTGAAGCATCGGAATCTATAACTAGTGTCACAGAAATGGTTCAAAACATAGCCAGTCGGATGAGTCAGTCTTCTTGTGCTTATGTCGGCATTGTGCATTTGTATTTAACTCCGATGCACTATCTGTGTTTCATCGTCAATAAGAAGATCCAAGGGATACAGTAAACCTGAAATGAAGCATCGGAATCTATAACTAGTGTCTCAGGAATGGTTCAAAACATAGCCAGTAGGAAGAGTCAGTCTTCATGTACTTAAGTCGGCATTGTGCCTTTTCTATTTAATTCCGATGCAATTTCTGTGTATCATCGTCAATAAGAAGGTCAGAGGGATACAGTAAACCTGAAGTGAAGCATTGGGATCTGTAACAAGCGTCACAGGAATGGTTCAAAACATAGACAGTAAGAAGAGTCAGTCTTCTTGCACTTAAGTCGGCATTGTGCCTTTTCTATTTAATTCCGTTGCAATTTCTGTGTTTCATCGTAAATAAGAAGTTCCAAGAGATACAGAAAAACCTGAAGTGAAGCATCGGAATCTATAACTAGTGTCACAGGAATGGTTCAAATCATAGACAGTAGGAAGAGTCAGTCTTCTTGTACTTAAGTCAGCAGTGTGCCTTTTGTATTTAATTCCGATCCGATTTCTGTGTTTCATCGTCAAAAAGAAGGTCAGAGGGATACAGTAATCCTGAAGTGAAGCATCGGAATCCATAACTAGTGTCACAGGAATGGTTTAAAACATAGACAATAGCAAGAGTCAGTCTTCTTGTACTTAAGTCGGCATTGTGCCTTTTGTATTTAACTCCGATGCACTATCTTTGTTTCATCGTCAATAAGAAGATCCAAGTGATACAGTAAACTTGAAATGAAGCTTCGGAATCTATAACTAGTGTCTCAGGAATGGTTGAAAACATAGACTGTAGGAAGAGTCAGTCTTCTTGTACTTAAGACGGCATTGTGCCTTTTCTATTTAATTCCGATGCCATTTCTGTATTTCATCGTCTATAAGAACGTCCAAGGGATACCGTAAACCTGAAGTGGAGCATCGGAATCTATAACTAGTGGCACAGGAATGGTTCAAAACATAGAAAGTAGGAAGAGCGAGTCTTCTTGTACTTAAGTCGGCATTTTGCCTTTTCTTTTTAATTCCGATGCAATTTCTGTATTTCATCGTCAATAAGAAGGTCAGAGGGATACAGTAAACCTGAAGTGAAGCATCGGAATCTGTAACTAGCGTCACAGGAATGGTTCAAAACATAGACAGTAAGAAGAGTCAGTCTTCTTGTACTTAAGTCGGCATTGTGCCTTTTCTATTCAATTCCGATGCAATTTCTGTGTTTCATCGTCATTAAGAAGGTCCAAGGGATACAGTAAATCTGAAGTGAAGCATCGGAATCTATAACTAGTGTCACAGGAATGGTTCAAAACATAAACAGTAAGAAGAGTCAGTCTTCTGGAACTTAAGTCGGCATTGTGCCTTTTGTATTTAATTCCGATCCGATTTCTGTGTTTCATCGTCACAAAGAAGGTCAGAGGGATACAGTAAACCTGAAGTGAACCATCGGAATCTATAACTAGTGTCACAGGAATGGTTCAAAACATAGACAGTCGGATGAGTCAGTCTTCTTGTGCTTAAGTCGGCATAGTGCATTTTGTATTTAACTCCGATGCACTATCTGTGTTTCATCGTCAATAAGAAGATCCAAGAGATACAGTAAACCTGAAATGAAGCATCGGAATCTATATCTAGTGTCTCAGGAATGGTTCAAAACATAGCCAGTAGGAAGAGTCAGTCTTCATGTACTTAAGTCGGCATTGTGCCTTTTCTATTTAATTCCGATGCAATTTCTGTGTTTCATCGTCAATAAGAAGGTCCAAGGAATACATTAAACCGGAAGTGAAGCGTCGGAATCTGTTACTTGCGTCAGAGGAATGGTTCAAAACATAGACAGTAAGATGAGTCAGTCTTCTTGTACTTAAGTCGGAAATGTGCTTTTTCTATTTAATTCCGATGCAATTTCTGTGTTTCATCGTCAATAAGAAGGTCAGAGGGATACAGTAAACCTGAAGTGAAGCATTGGGATCTGTAACTAGCGTCACAGGAATGGTTCAAAACATAGACAGTAAGAAAAGTCTGTCTTCTTGCACTTAAGTCGGCATTGTGCTGTTTCTATTTAATTCCGATGCACTTTCTGTGTTTAATCGTCAATAAGAAGGTCCAAGCGATACAGTAAACCTGAAATGAAGCATCGGAATCTATAACTAAGGTCACAGGAATGTTTCAAAACACAGACAGTAGGAAGAGTCAGTCTACATGGACTTAAGTCGGCATCGTTCCTTTTGTATTTAATTCCGATGCAATCTCTCTGTTTCATCGTCAATAAGAAGGTCATAGGGACACAGTAAACCTGAAGTGAATCATCGGAATCTATAACTAGTGTCACAGGAATGGTTCAATACATAGTCAGTAAGTAGAGTCAGTCTTCTTGTACTTAAGTCGGCATTGTAGCTTTTGTATTTAATTCCGATGCAATTTCTGTGTTTCATCGTCAATAAGAAGGTCCAAGGGATACAGTAAACCTGAAGTGAAGCATCGGAATCAATAACTAGTGTCACAGGAATGGTTCAAAACATAGACAGTAAGAAGTCTCAGTCCTCTTGTACTTAAGTCTCCATTGTCCCCTTTTCAATTTAATTCCGATGCAATTACTGTGTTTCATCGTCAATAAGAAGGTCAGAGGAATACAGTAAACCTGAAGTGAAGCATCGGAATCTCTAACTAGTGTCACAGCAATGGTTCAAAACATAGGCAGTAAGAAGAGTCAGTCTTCTTGTACTTACGTCGGCATTGTGCCTTTTGTATTTAATTCCGATGCAATAAATGTGTTTCATCGTCAATAAGAAGGTCCAAGGGATACAGTAAACCTGAAGTGAAGCATCGGAATCTGTAACTAGCGTCACAGGAATGGTTCAAAACATAGACAGTAAGAAGAGTCAGTCTTCTTGTACTTAAGTCGGCATTGTGCCTTTTGTATTTAACTCCGATGCACTATCTGTGTTTCATCGTCAATAAGAAGATCCAAGGGATACAGTAAACCTGAAATGAAGCATCGGAATCTATAACTAGTGTCACAGGAATGGTTCAAAACATAGACAGTAGGAAGAGTAGGTCTTCTTGTACTTAAGTCAGCATTGTGCCTTTTCTATATCATTCCGATGCACTTTCTGTGTTTCATCGTCAATAAGAAGGTCCAAGGGATACAGTAAACCTGAAATGAAGCATCGGAATCTATAACTAAGGTCACAGGAATGTTTCAAAACATAGACAGTAGGAAGAGATAGTCTACTTGTACTTAAGTCGGCATTGTGCCTTTTGTATTTGATTCCGATTCAATTTCTGTGTTTCATCGTCAATAAGAAGGTCAGAGGGATACAGTAAACCTGAAGTGAAGCATCGGAATCTGTAACTAGTGTCACAGGAATGGTTCAAAACATAGTCAGTAAGAAGGGTCAGTCTTCTTGTACTTATGTCGGCATTGTGCCTTTTGTATTTAATTCCGATGCAATAACTGTGTTTCATCGTCAATAAGAAGGTCCAAGGGTTACAGTAAACCTGAAGTGAAGCATCGGAATCTATAACTAGTGTCACAGGAATGGTTCAAAACATAGACAGTAAGAAGAGTCAGTATTCTTGTACTTAAGTCGGCATTGCGCCCTTTTCAATTTAATTCCGATGCAAGTACTGTGTTTCATCGTCAACAAGAAGGTCAGAGGGATACCGTAAACCTGAAGTGAAGCAATGGAATCTATAACTAGTGTCACAGGAATGGTTCAAAGCATAGATAGTAGTTAGAGTCAGTCTTCTTGTACTTAAGTCGGCTTGTGTGCCTTTTGTATTTAATTCCGATGCAATTTCTGTGCTTCATCGTCAATAAGAAGGTCCAAGGGGTACAGTAAACCTGAAGTGAAGCATCGGAATCTATATCTAGTGTCACAGGAATGGTTCAAAACATAGACAGTAAGAAGAGTCAGACTTTTTGTACTTAAGTCGGCATTATGCACTTTTCAATTTAATTCCGATGTAATTACTGTGTTTCATCGTCAATAAGAAGGTCAGAGGGATACAGTAAACCTGAAGTGAAGCATCGGAAGCTCTAACTTGTGTCACAGGAATGGTTCAAAACATAGTCAGTAAGAAGAGTCAGTCTTCTTGTACTTAAGTCGGCACTGTGCCTTTTGTATTTAATTCCGATGCAATATCTGTGTTTCATCGTCAACAAGAAGTTCCAAGGGATACAGTAAACCTGAAGTGAAGCATCGGAATCTGTATCTAGTGTCACAGGAATGGTTCAAAACATAGACAGTAAGGAGAGTCGGTCTTCTTGTACTTAAGTCGGCATTGTGCCATTTGTATTTAATTCCGATGCATTTTCTGTGTTTCATCGTCAATAAGAAGGTCAGAGGGATACAGTAAACCTGAAGTGAAACATCGGAATCTATAACTAGTGTCACAGGAATGGTTCAAAACAGTCAGTAAGAAGAGTCAGTCTTCTTGTACTTAAGTCGACATTGTGCCTTTTCTATTTAATTCCGATGCAATTTCTGTGTATCATCGTCAATAATAAGGTCAGAGGGATACAGTAAAACTGAAGTGAAGCATTGGGATCCGTAACAAGCGTCACAGGAATGGTTCAAAACATAGACAGTAAGAAGAGTCAGTCTTCTTGCACTTAAGTCGGCATTGTGCCTTTTCTATTTAATTCCGATGCAATTTCTGTGTTTCATCGTCAATAAGAAGGTCCAAGGGATACAGAAAAACCTGAAGTGAAGCATCGGAATCTATAACTAGTGTCACAGGAATGGTTCAAATCATAGACAGTATTAAGATTCAGTCTTCTTGTACTTAAGTCAGCATTGTGCCTTTTGTATTTAATTCCGATCCGATTTCTGTGTTTCATCGTCAAAAAGAAGGTCAGAGGGATACAGTAATCCTGAAGTGAAGCATCGGAATCCATAACTAGTGTCACAGGAATGGTTTAAAACATAGACAGTAGCAAGAGTCAGTCTTCTTTTACTTAAGTCGGCATTGTGCCTTTTGTATTTAACTCCGATGCACTATCTTTGTTTCATCGTCAATAAGAAGATCCAAGGGATACAGTAAAATTGAAATGAAGCATCGGAATCTATAACTAGTGTCACAGGAATGGTTGAAAACATAGACAGTAGGAAGAGTCAGTCTTCTTGTACTTAAGACGGCATTGTGCCTTTTCAATTTAATTCCGATGTAATTACTGTGTTTCATCGTCAATAAGAAGGTCAGAGGGATACAGTAAACCTGAAGTGAAGCATCGGAAGCTCTAACTTGTGTCACAGGAATGGTTCAAAACATAGTCAGTAAGAAGAGTCAGTCTTCTTGTACTTAAGTCGGCACTGTGCCTTTTGTATTTAATTCCGATGCAATATCTGTGTTTCATCGTCAACAAGAGTTCCAAGGGATACAGTAAACCTGTAGTGAAGCATCGGAATCTGTAACTAGGGTCACAGGAATGGTTCAAAACATAGACAGTAAAAGGAGTCAGTCTTCTTGTATTTAATTCGGCATTGTGCCTTTTCTATTTAATTCCGATGCCATTTCTGTCTTTCATCGTCAATAAGAACGTCCAAGGGATACAGTAAACCGAAAGTGGAGCATCGGAATCTATAACTAGTGGCACAGGAATGGTTCAAAACATAGAAAGTAGGAAGAGTGAGTCTTCTTGTACTTAAGTCGGCATTTTGCCTTTTCTTTTTAATTCCGATGCAATTTCTGTATTTCATCGTCAATAAGAAGGTCAGAGGGATACAGTAAACCTGAAGTGAAGCATCGGAATCTGTAACTAGCGCAACAGGAATGGTTCAAAACATAGACAGTAAGAAGGGTCAGTCTGCTTGTACTTAAGTCGGCATTGTGCCTTTTCTATTTAATTCCGATGCAATTTCTGTGTTTCATCGTCAATAAGAAGGTCCAAGGGATACAGTAAACCTGAAGTGAAGCATCGGAATCTACCACTAGTGTTACAGGAATGGTTCAAATCATAGACAGTAAGAAGAGTCAGTCTTCTTGTACTTAAGTCGGCATTGTGCCTTTTCTATTTAATTCCGATGCAATTTCTGTGTTTCATCGTCAATAAGAAGGTCAGAGGGATACAGTAACCTGAAGTGAAGCATCGGAATCTATGACTAGTGTCACAGGAATGGTTCAAAACATAGACAGTAGGATGAGTCAGTCTTCTTGTGCTTAAGTCGGCATTGTGCCTTTTGTATTTAACTCCGATGCACTATCTGTGTTTCATCGTCAATAGGAAGATCCAAGGGATACAGTAAACCTGAAATGAAGCATCGGAATCTATAACTAGTTTCTCAGGAATAGTTCAAATCATAGCCAGTAGGAAGAGTCAGTCTTCATGTTCTTAAGTCGGCATTGTGCCTTTTATATTTAATTCCGATGCAATTCCTGTGTTTCATGGTCAATAAGAAGGTCCAAGGGATACAGTAAACCGGAAGTGAAGCATCGGATTCTATTACTTGCTTCAGAGGAAAGGTTCAAAACATAGACAGTAAGAAGATTCAGTCTTCTTGTACTTAAGTCGGAATTGTGCCTTTTCTATTTAATTCCGATGCAATTTCTGTGTTTCATCGTCAATAAGAAAGTCAGAGGGATACAGTAAACCTGAAGTGAAGCATGGGAATCTATAACTAGTGTCACAGGAATGGTTCACTACATAGTCAGTAAGAAGAGTCATTGTTCTTGTACTTAAGTCGGCATTGTGGCTTTTGTATTTAATTCCGATGCAATTTCTGTGTTTCATCGTCAATAAGATAGTCCAAGGGATACAGTAAACCTGAAGTGAAGCATCGGAATCTATAACTAGTGTCACAGGAATGGTTCAAAAGCATAGACAGTAAGAAGACTCAGTCTTCTTGTACTTAAGTCGGCATTGTGCCCTTTTCAATTTAATTCCGATGCAATTACTGTGTTTCATCGTCAATAAGAAGGTAAGAGGAATACAGTAAACCTGAAGTGAAGCATCGGAATCTCTAACTAGTTTCACAGGAAAGTTTCTAAACATAGTCAGTAAGAAGAGTCAGTCTTCTTGTACTTGCGTCGGCATTGTGCCTTTTGTATTAAATCCCGATGCAATTTCTGTGTTTCATCGTCAATAAGATGGTCCAAGGGATACAGTAACCTGAAGTGAATCATCGGAATCTGTAACTAGCGTCACAGGAATGGTTCAAAACATAGACAGTAAGAAGAGTCAGTCTTCTTGTACTTAAGTCGGCATTGTGGCTTTTGTATTTAACTCCGATGCACTATCTGTGTTTCATCGTCAATAAGAAGATCCAAGGGATACAGTAAACCTGAAATGAAGCATCGGAATCTATATCTAGTGTCTCAGGAATGGTTCAAAACATAACCAGTAGGAAGAGTCAGTCTTCATGTACTTAAGTCGGCATTGTGCCTTTTCTATTTAATTCCGATGCAATTTCTGTGTTTCATCGTCAATAAGAAGGTCCAAGGAATACAGTAAACCGGAAGTGAAGCATCGGAATCTGTTACTTGCGTCAGAGGAATGGTTCAAAACATAGACAGTAAGAAGAGTCAGTCTTCTTGTACTTAAGTCGGAAATGTGCTTTTTCTATTTAATTCCGATGCAATTTCTGTGTTTCATCGTCAATAAGAAGGTCAGAGGGATACAGTAAACCTGAAGTGAAGCATTGGGATCTGTAACTAGCGTCACAGGAATGGTTCAAAACATAGACAGTAAGAAGAGTCAGTCTTCTTGCACTTAAGTCGGCATTGTGCTGTTTCTATTTAATTCCGATGCAATTTCTGTGTTTCATCGTCAATAAGAAGGTCCAAGGGATACAGAAAAACCTGAAGTGAAGCATCGGAATCTATAACTAGTGTCACAGGAATGGTTCAAATCATAGACAGTAGGAAGAGTCAGTCTTCTTGTACTTAAGTCAGCATTGTGCCTTTTGTATTTAATTCCGATCCGATTTCTGTGTTACATCGTCAAAAAGAAGGTCAGAGGGATACATTAATCCTGAAGTGAAGCATCGGAATCCATAACTAGTGTCACAGGAATGGTTTAAATCATAGACAGTAACAAGAGTCAGTCTTCTTGTACTTAAGTCGGCATTGTACATTTTGTATTTAACTCCGATGCACTATCTTTGTTTCATCGTCAATAAGAAGATCCAAGGGATACAGTAAACTTGAAATGAAGCATCGGAATCTATAACTAGTGTCACAGGAATGGTTGAAAACATAGACAGTAGGAAGAGTCAGTCTTCTTGTACTTAAGACGGCATTGTGTCTTTTCTATTTAATTCCGATGCACTTTCAGTGTTTCATCGTCAATAAGAAGGTCCAAGGGATACAGTAAACCTGAAATGAAGCATCGGAATCTATAACTAATGTCACAGGAATGTTTCAAAACAGAGACAGTAGGAAGAGTCAGTCTACATGTACTTAAGTCGGCATCGTTCATTTTGTATTTAATTCCGATGCAATATCTGTGTTTCATCGTCAATAAGAAGGTCCAAGGTATACAGTAAACCTGTAGTGCAGCATCGGAATCTGTAACTAGGGTCACAGGAATGGTTCAAAACATAGACAGTAAAAAGAGTCAGTCTTCTTGTATTTAATTCGGCATTGTGCCTTTTCTATTTAATTCCGATGCCATTTCTGTGTTTCATCGTCAATAAGAACGTCCAAGGAATAGAGTAAACCTGAAGTGGAGCATCGGAATCTATAACTAGTGGCACAGGAATGGTTCAAAACATAGAAAGTAGGAAGAGTGAGTCTTCTTGTACTTAAGTCGGCATTTTGCCTTTTCTTTTTAATTCCGATGCAATTTCTGTATTTCATCGTCAATAAGAAGGTCAGAGGGATACAGTAAACCTGAAGTGAAGCATCGGAATCTGTAACTAGCGTCACAGGAATGGTTCAAAACATAGACAGTAAGAAGAGTCAGTCTTCTTGTACTTAAGTCGGCATTGTGCCTTTTCTATTCAATTCCGATGCAATTACTGTGTTTCATCGTCATTAAGAAGGTCCAAGGGATACAGTAAATCTGAAGTGAAGCATCGGAATCTATAACTAGTGTCAAAGGAATGGTTCAAAACATAAACAGTAAGAAGAGTCAGTCTTCCTGAACTTAAGTCGGCATTGTGCCTTTTGTATTTAATTCCGATCCGATTTCTGTGTTTCATCGTCACAAAGAAGGTCAGAGGGATACAGTAAACCTGAAGTGAAGCATCGGAATCTATAACTAGTGTCACAGGAATGATTCAAAACATAGACAGTCGGATGAGTCAGTCTTCTTGTGCTTAAGTCATCATTGTGCATTTTGTATTTAACTCCGATGCACTATCTGTGTTTCATCGTCAATAAGAAGATCCAAGGGATACAGTAAACCTGAATTAAGCATCGGAATCTATATCTAGTGCCTCAGGAATAGTTCGAAACATAGCCAGTAGGAAGAGTCAGTCTTCATGTACTTAAGTCGGCATTGTGCCTTTTCTATTTAATTCCGATGCAATTTCTGTGTTTCATCGTCAATAAGAAGGTCCAAGGGATATAGTAAACCGGAAGTGAAGCATCGGAATCTGTTACTTGCGTCAGAGGAATGGTTCAAAACATAGACAGTAAGAAGAGTCAGTCTTCTTGTACTTAAGTCGGAATTGTGCCTTTTCTATTTAGTTCCGATGCAATTTCTGTGTTTCATCGTCAATAAGAAGGTCAGAGGGATACAGTAAACCTGAAGTGAAGCATTGGGATCTGTAACTAGCGTCACAGGAATGGTTCAAAACATAGACAGTAAGAAGAGTCAGTCTTCTTGCACTTAAGTCGGCATTGTGCCTTTTCAATTTAATTCCGATGCAATTTCTGTGTTTCATCGTCAATAAGAAGGTCCAAGGGATACAGAAAAACCTGAAGTGAAACATCGGAATCTATAACTAGTGTCACAGGAATGGTTCAAATCATAGACAGTAGAAAGAGTCAGTCTTCTTGTACTTAAGTCAGCATTGTGCCCTTTGTATTTAATTCAGATCCGATTCCTGTGTTTCATCGTCAAAAAGAAGGTCAGAGGGATACAGTAAACCTGATGTGAAGCATCGGAATCCATAACTAGTGTCACAGGAATGGTTCAAAACATAGACAGTAGCAAGAGTCAGTCTTCTTGTACTTAAGTCGGCATTGTGCCCTTTGTATTTAATTCCGATGCAATAAATGTGTTTCATCGTCAATAAGAAGGTCCAAGGGATGCAGTAAACCTGAAGTGAAGCATCGGAATCTGTAACTAGCGTCACAGGAATGGTTCAAAACATAGACAGTAAGAAGAGTCAGTCTTCTTGTACTTAAGTCGGCATTGTGCCTTTTGTACTTAACTCCGATGCACTATCTGTGTTTCATCGTCAATAAGAAGATCCAAGGGATACAGTAAACCTGAAATGAAGCATCGGAATCTATAACTAGTGTCACAGGAATGGTTCAAAACATAGACAGTAGGAAGAGTAAGTCTTCTTGTACTTAAGTCCGCATTGTACCTTTTCTATATCATTCCGATGCACTTTCTGTGTTTCATCGTCAATATGAAGGTCCAAGGGATATAGTAAACCTGAAATGAAGCATCGGAATCTATAACTAAGGTCACAGGAATGTTTCAAAACATAGACAGTAGGAAGAGATAGTCTACATGTACTTAAGTCGGCATTGTGCCTTTTGTATTTAATTCCGATTCAATTTCTGTGTTTCATCGTCAATAAGAAGGTCAGAGGGATACAGTAAACCTGAAGTGAAGCATCGGAATCTATAACTAGTGTCACAGGAATGGTTCAAAACATAGTCAGTAAGAAGGGTCAGTCTTCTTGTACTTATGTCGGCATTGTGCCTTTTCTATTTAATTCCGATGCAATTTCTGTGTTTCATCGTCAATAAGAAGGTCAGAGGGATACAGTAAACCTGAAGTGAAGCATCGGAATCTGTAACTAGCGTCACAGGAATGGTTCAAAACATAGACAGTAAGAAGAGTCAGTCTTCTTGTACTTAAGTCGGCATTGTGCCTTTTCTATTCAATTCCGATGCAATTTCTGTGTTTCATCGTCATTAAGAAGGTCCAAGGGATACAGTAAATCTGAAGTGAAGCATCGGAATCTATAACTAGTGTCACAGGAATGGTTCAAAACATAAACAGTAAGAAGAGTCAGTCTTCTGGAACTTAAGTCGGCATTGTGCCTTTTGTATTTAATTCCGATCCGATTTCTGTGTTTCATCGTCACAAAGAAGGTCAGAGGGATACAGTAAACCTGAAGTGAAGCATCGGAATCTATAACTAGTGTCACAGGAATGGTTCAAAACATAGACAGTCGGTTGAGTCAGTCTTCTTGTGCTTAAGTCGGCATTGTGCATTTTGTATTTAACTCCGATGCACTATCTGTGTTTCATCGTCAATAAGAAGATCCAAGGGATACAGTAAACCTGAAATGAAGCATCGGAATCTATATCTAGTGTCTCAGGAATGGTTCAAAACATAACCAGTAGGAAGAGTCAGTCTACATTTACTTAAGTCGGCATTGTGCCTTTTCTATTTAATTCCGATGCAATTTCTGTGTTTCATCGTCAATAGGAAGGTCCAAGGAATACAGTAAACCGGAAGTGAAGCATCGGAATCTGTTACTTGCGTCAGAGGAATGGTTCAAAACATAGACAGTAAGAAGAGTCAGTCTTCTTGTACTTAAGTCGGAAATGTGCTTTTTATATTTAATTCCGATGCAATTTCTGTGTTTCATCGTCAATAAGAAGGTCAGAGGGATACAGTAAACCTGAAGTGAAGCAATGGGATCTGTAACTAGCGTCACAGGAATGGTTCAAAACATAGAGAGTAAGAAGAGTCAGTCTTCTTGCACTTAAGTCGGCATTGTGCTGTTTCTATTTAATTCCGAAGCAATTTCTGTGTTTCATCGTCAATAAGAAGGTCCAAGGGATACAGAAAAACCTGAAGTGAAGCATCGGAATCTATAACTAGTGTCACAGGAATGGTTCAAATCATTGACAGTCGGAAGAGTCAGTCTTCTTGTACTTAAGTCAGCATTGTGCCTTTTGTATTTAATTCCGATCCGATTTCTGTGTTTCATCGTCAAAAAGAAGGTCAGAGGGATACATTAATCCTGAAGTGAAGCATCGGAATCCATAACTAGTGTCACAGGAATGGTTTAAAACATAGACAGTAACAAGAGTCAGTCTTCTTGTACTTAAGTCGGCAATGTACCTTTTGTATTTAACTCCGATGCACTATCTTTGTTTCATCGTCAATAAGAAGATCCAAGGGATACAGTAAACTTGAAATGAAGCATCGGAATCTATAACTAGTGTCACAGGAATGGTTGAAAACATAGACAGTAGGAAGAGTCTGTCTTCTTGTACTTAAGACGGCATTGTCCCTTTTCTATTTAATTCCGATGCACTTTCAGTGGTTCATCGTCAATAAGAAGGTCCAAGGGATACAGTAAACCTGAAATGAAGCATCGGAATCTATAACTAATGTCACAGGAATGTTTCAAAACAGAGACAGTAGGAAGAGTCAGTCTACATGTACTTAAGTCGGCATCGTTCATTTTGTATTTAAATCCGATGCAATTTCTGTGTTTCATCGTCAATAAGAAGGTCCAAGGGATACAGTAAACCTGTAGTGAAGCATCGGAATCTGTAACTAGGGTCACAGGAATGGTTCAAAACATAGACAGTAAAAAGAGTCAGTCTTCTTGTATTTAATTCGGCATTGTGCCTTTTCTATTTAATTCCGATGCCATTTCTGTGTTTCATCGTCAATAAGAACGTCCAAGGGATACAGTAAACCGGAAGTGGAGCATCGGAATCTATAACTAGTGGCACAGGAATGGTTCAAAACATAGAAAGTAGGAAGAGTGAGTCTTCTTGTACTTAAGTCGGCATTTTGCCTTTTCTATTTAATTCCGATGCAATTTCTGTATTTCATCGTCAATAAGAAGGTCAGAGGGATACAGTAAACCTGAAGTGAAGCATCGGAATCTGTAACTAGCGTCACAGGAATGGTTCAAAACATAGACAGTAAGAAGAGTCAGTCTTCTTGTACTTAAGTCGGCATTGTGCCTTTTCTATTCAATTCCGATGCAATTTCTGTGTTTCATCGTCATTAAGAAGGTCCAAGGGATACTGTAAATCTGAAGTGAAGCATCGGAATCTATAACTAGTGTCACAGGAATGGTTCAAAACATAAACAGAAAGAAGAGTCAGTCTTCCTGAACTTAAGTCGGCATTGTGCCTTTTGTATTTAATTCCGATCCGATTTCTGTGTTTCATCGTCACAAAGAAGGTCAGAGGGATACAGTAAACCTGAAGAGAAGCATCGGAATCTATAACTAGTGTCACAGGAATGGTTCAAAACATAGACAGTCGGATGAGTCAGTCTTCTTGTGCGTAAGTCATCATTGTGCATTTTGTATTTAACTCCGATGCACTATCTGTGTTTCATCGTCAATAAGAAGATCCAAGGGATACAGTAAACCTGAATTAAGCATCGGAATCTATATCTAGTGCCTCAGGAATAGTTCGAAACATAGCCAGTAGGAAGAGTCAGTCTTCATGTACTTAAGTCGGCATTGTGCCTTTTGTATTTAACTCCGATGCACTATCTGTGTTTCATCGTCAATAAGAAGATCCAAGGGATACAGTAAACCTGAAATGAAGCATCGGAATCTATAACTAGTGTCACAGGAATGGTTCAATACATAGACAGTAGGAAGAGTAAGTCTTCTTGTACTTAAGTCCGCATTGTACCTTTTCTATATCATTCCGATGCACTTTCTGTGTTTCATCGTCAATATGAAGGTCCAAGGGATACAGTAAACCTGAAATGAAGCATCGGAATCTATAACTAAGGTCACAGGAATGTTTCAAAACATAGACAGTAGGAAGAGATAGTCTACATGTACTTAAGTCGGCATTGTGCCTTTTGTATTTAATTCCGATTCAATTTCTGTGTGTCATCGTCAATAAGAAGGTCAGAGGGATACAGTAAACCTGAAGTGAAGCATCGGAATCTATAACTAGTGTCACAGGAATGGTTCAAAACATAGTCAGTAAGAAGGGTCAGTCTTCTTGTACTTATGTCGGCATTGTGCCTTTTGTATTTAATTCCGATGCAATTTCTGTGTTTCATCGTCAATAAGAAGGTCAGAGGGATACAGTAAACCTGAAGTGAAGCATCGGAATCTGTAACTAGCGTCACAGGAATGGTTCAAAACATAGACAGTAAGAAGAGTCAGTCTTCTTGTACTTAAGTCGGCATTGTGCCTTTTCTATTCAATTCCGATGCAATTTCTGTGTTTCTTCGTCAATAAGAAGGTCAGAGGGATACAGTAAACTTGAAGTGAAGCAATGGGATCTGTAACTAGCGTCACAGGAATGGTTCAAAACATAGAGAGTAAGAAGAGTCAGTCTTCTTGCACTTAAGTCGGCATTGTGCTGTTTCTATTTAATTCCAAAGCAATTTCTGTGTTTCATCGTCAATAAGAAGGTGCAAGGGATACAGAAAAACCTGAAGTGAAGCATCGGAATCTATAACTAGTGTCACAGGAATGGTTCAAATCATAGACAGTAGGAAGAGTCAGTCTTCTTGTACTTAAGTCAGCATTGTGCCTTTTGTATTTAATTCCGATCCGATTTCTTTGTTTCATCGTCAAAAAGAAGGTCAGAGGGATACATTAATCCTGAAGTGAAGCATCGGAATCCATAACTAGTGTCACAGGAATGGTTTAAAACATAGACAGTAACAAGAGTCAGTCTTCTTGTACTTAAGTCGGCAATGTACCTTTTGTATTTAACTCCGATGCACTATCTTTGTTTCATCGTCAATAAGAAGATCCAAGGGATACAGTAAACTTGAAATGAAGCATCGGAATCTATAACTAGTGTCACAGGAATGGTTGAAAACATAGACAGTAGGAAGAGTCTGTCTTCTTGCACTTAAGACGGCATTGTCCCTTTTCTATTTAATTCCGATGCACTTTCAGTGGTTCATCGTCAATAAGAAGGTCCAAGGGATACAGTAAACCTGAAATGAAGCATCGGAATCTATAACTAATGTCACAGGAATGTTTCAAAACAGAGACAGATTGAAGAGTCAGTCTACATGTACTTAAGTCGGCATCGTTCATTTTGTATTTAATTCCGATGCAATTTCTGTGTTTCATCGCCAATACGAAGGTCCAAGGGATACAGTAAACCTGTAGTGAAGCATCGGAATCTGTAACTAGGGTCACAGGAATGGTTCAAAACATAGACAGTAAAAAGAGTCAGTCTTCTTGTATTTAATTCGGCATTGTGCCTTTTCTATTTAATTCCGATGCCATTTCTGTGTTTCATCGTCAATAAGAACGTCCAAGGGATACAGTAAACCGGAAGTGGAGCATCGGAATCTATAACTAGTGGCACAGGAATGGTTCAAAACATAGAATGTAGGAAGAGTGAGTCTTCTTGTACTTAAGTCGGCATTTTGCCTTTTCTTTTTAATTCCGATGCAATTTCTGTATTTCATCGTCAATAAGAAGGTCAGAGGGATACAGTAAACCTGAAGTGAAGCATCGGAATCTGTAACTAGCGTCACAGGAATGGTTCAAAACATAGACAGTAAGAAGAGTCAGTCTTCTTGTACTTAAGTCGGCATTGTGCCTTTTCTATTCAATTCCGATGCAATTTCTGTGTTTCATCGTCATTAAGAAGGTCCAAGGGATACAGTAAATCTGAAGTGAAGCATCGGAATCTATAACTAGTGTCACAGGAATGGTTCAAAACATAAACAGTAAGAAGAGTCAGTCTTCCTGAACTTAAGTCGGCATTGTGCCTTTTGTATTTCATTCCGATCCGATTTCTGTGTTTCATCGTCACAAAGAAGGTCAGAGGGATACAGTAAACCTGAAGTGAAGCATCGGTATCTATAACTAGTGTCACAGGAATGGTTCAAAACATAGACAGTCGGATGAGTCAGTCTTCTTGTGCTTAAGTCATCATTGTGCATTTTGTATTTAACTCCGATGCACTATCTGTGTTTCATCGTCAATAAGAAGGTCCAAGGGATACAGTAAACCGGAAGTGAAGCATCGGAATCTGTTACTTGCGTCAGAGGAATGGTTCAAATCATAGACAGTAGAAAGAGTCAGTCTTCTTGTACTTAAGTCAGCATTGTGCCTTTTGTATTTAATTCAAATCCGATTTCTGTGTTTCATCGTCAAAAAGAAGGTCAGAGGGATACAGTAAACCTGAAGTGAAGCATCGGAATCCATAACTAGTGTCACAGGAATGGTTCAAAACATAGACAGTAGCAAGAGTCAGTCTTCTTGTACTTAAGTCGGCATTGTGCCTTTTGTATTTAATTCCGATGCAATAAATGTGTTTCATCGTCAATAAGAAGGTCCAAGGGATACAGTAAACCTCAAGTGAAGCATCGGAATCTGTAACTAGCGTCACAGGAATGGTTCAAAACATAGACAGTAAGAAGAGTCAGTCTTCTTGTACTTAAGTCGGCATTGTGCCTTTTGTATTTAACTCCGATGCACTATCTGTGTTTCATCGTCAATAAGATGATCCAAGGGATACAGTAAACCTGAAAAGAAGCATCGGAATCTATAACTAGTGTCACAGGAATGGTTCAAAACATACACAGTAGGAAGAGTAAGTCTACTTGTACTTAAGTCGGAATTGTGCCTTTTCTATATCATTCCGATGCACTTTCTGTGTTTCATCGTCAATATGAAGGTCCAAGGGATACAGTAAACCTGAAATGAAGCATCGGAATCTATAACTAAGGTCACAGGAATGTTTCAAAACATAGACAGTAGGAAGAGATAGTCTACATGTACTTAAGTCGGCATTGTGCCTTTTGTATTTAATTCCGATTCAATTTCTGTGTTTCATCGTCAATAAGAAGGTCAGAGGGATACAGTAAACCTGAAGTGAAGCAACGGAATCTATAACTAGTGTCACAGGAATGGTTCAAAACATAGTCAGTAAGAAGGGTCAGTCTTCTTGTACTTATGTCGGCATTGTGCCTTTTGTATTTAATTCCGATGCAATTTCTGTGTTTCATCGTCAATAGGAAGGTCCAAGGGAGACAGTAAACCTGAAATGAAGCATCGGAATCCATAACTAGTGTCACAGGAATGGCTCAAACATAGACACTAAGAAGAGTCGGTCATCTTGTACTTAAGTCGGCGTTGTGCCCTTTTCAATTTAATTCCGATGCAATTACTGTGTTTCATCGTCATTACGAAGGTCAGATGGATACAGTAAACCTGAAGTGAAGCATCGGTATCTCTAACTAGTATCACAGGAATGGTTCAAGACATAGTCAGTAAGAAGAGTCAGTCTTCTTGTGCATACGTCGGCATTGTGCCTTTTGTATTTAATTCCGATGCAATAACTGTGTTTCAGCGTCAATAAGAAGGTCCAAGGGATACAGTAAACCTGAAGTGAAGCATCGGAATCTATAATAAGTGTCACAGGAATTGTTCAAAACATATACAGTAAGAAGAGTCAGTCTTCTTGTACTTAAGTCGGCATTGCGCCCTTTTCAATTTAATTCCGATGCAAGTAATGTGTTTCATCGTCAACAAGAAGGTCAGAGGGATACCGTAAACCTGAAGTGAAGCATCGGAATCTATAACTAGTGTCACAGGAATGGTTCAATACAGTCAGTAAGAAGAGTGAGTCTTCTTGTACTTAAGTCGGCATTTTGCCTTTTCTTTTTAATTCCGATGCAATTTCTGTATTTCATCGTCAATAAGAAGGTCAGAGGGATACAGTAAACCTGAAGTGAAGCATCGGAATCTGTAACTAGCGTCACAGGTATGGTTCAAAACATAGACAGTAAGAAGAGTCAGTCTTCTTGTACTTAAGTCGGCATTGTGCCTTTTCTATTCAATTCCGATGCAATTTCTGTGTTTCATCGTCATTAAGAAGGTCCAAGGGATACAGTAAATCTGAAGTGAAGCATCGGAATCTATAACTAGTGTCACAGGAAAGGTTCAAAACATAAACAGTTAGAAGAGTCAGTCTTCCTGAACTTAAGTCGGCATTGTGCCTTTTGTATTTAATTCCGATCCGATTTCTGTGTATCTTCGTCACAAAGAAGGTCAGAGGGATACAGTAAACCTGAAGTGAAGCATCGGAATCTATAACTAGTGTCACAGGAATGGTTCAAAACATAGACAGTCGGATGAGTAAGTCTTCTTGTGCTTAAGTCATCATTGTGCATTTTGTATTTAACTCCGATGCACTATCTGTGCTTCATCGTCAATAAGAAGATCCAAGGGATACAGTAAACCTGAATTAAGCATCGGAATCTATATCTAGTGTCTCACGAATTGTTCGAAACATAGCCAGTAGGAAGAGTCAGTCTTCATGTACTTAAGTCGGCATTGTGCCTTTTCTATTTAATTCCGATGCAATTTCTGTGTTTCATCGTCAATAAGAAGGTCCAAGGGATACAGTAAACCGGATGTGAAGCATCGGAATCTGTTACTTGCGTCAGAGGAATGGTTCAAAACATAGACAGTAAGAAGAGTCAGTCTTCTTGTACTTAAGTCGGAATTGTGCCTTTTCTATTTAATTCCGATGCAATTTCTGTGTTTCATCGTCAATAAGAAGGTCAGAGGGATACAGTAAACCTGAAGTGAAGCATTGGGATCTGTAACTAGCGTCACAGGAATGGTTCAAAACATAGACTGTAAGAAGAGTCAGTCTTCTTGCACTTAAGTCGGCATTGAGCCTTTTCAATTTAATTCCGATCCAATTTCTGTGTTTCATCGTCAATAAGAAGGTCCAAGGGATACAGGAAAACCTGAAGTGAAGCATCGGAATCTATAACTAGTGTCACAGGAATGGTTCAAATCATAGACAGTAGAAAGAGTCAGTCTTCTTGTTCTTAAGTCAGCATTGTGCCTTTTGTATTTAATTCAGATCCGATTTCTGTGATTCATCGTCAAAAAGAAGGTCAGAGGGATACAGTAAACATGAAGTGAAGCATCGGAATCCATAACTAGTGTCACAGGAATGGTTCAAAACATAGACAGTAGGAAGAGTCAGTCTTTTTGTACTTACGACGGTATTGTGCCTTTTCTATTTAATTCCGATGCCCTTTCAGTGTTTCATCGTCAATAAGAAGGTCCAAGGGATACAGTAAACCTGAAATGAAGCATCGGAATCTATAACTAAGGTCACAGGAATGTTTCAAATCACAGACAGTAAGAAGAGTCAGTCTACATGGACTTAAGTCGGCATCGTTCCTTTTGTATTTAATTCCGATGCAATTTCTGTGTTTCATCGTCAATAAGAAGGTCACAGGGATACAGTAAACCTGAAGTGAAGCATCGGAATCTATAACTAGTGTCACAGGAATGGTTCAATACATAGTCAGTAAGAAGAGTCAGTCTTCTTGTACTTAAGGCGGCATTGTGCCTTTTCTATTTAATTCCGATGCACTTTCTGTGTTTAATCGTCAATAAGAAGCTCCAAGCGATACAGTAAACCTGAAATGAAGCATCGGAATCTATAACTAAGGTCACAGGAATGTTTCAAAACACAGACAGTAGGAAGAGTCAGTCTACATGGACTTAAGTCGGCATCGTTCCTTTTGTATTTAATTCCGATGCAATCTCTGTGTTTCATCGTCAATAAGAAGGTCATAGGGACACAGTAAACCTGAAGTGAAGCATCGGAATCTATAACTAGGGTCACAGGAATGGTTCAATACATAGTCAGTAAGAAGAGTCAGTCTTCTTGTACTTAAGTCGGCATTGTGGCTTTTGTATTTAATTCCGATGCAATTTCTGTGTTTCATCGTCAATAAGAAGGTCCAAGGGATACAGTAAACCTGAAGTGAAGCATCGGAATCTATAACTAGTGTCACAGGAATGGGTCAAAACACAGACAGTAAGAAGTCTCAGTCTTCTTGTACTTAAGTCTCCATTGTCCCCTTTTCAATTTAATTCCGATGCAATTACTGTGTTTCATCGTCAATAAGAAGGTCAGAGGAATACAGTAAACCTGAAGTGAAGCATCGGAATATATATAACTAGTGTCACAGGAATGGTTCAATACATAATCAGTAAGAAGAGTCAGTCTTCTTGTACTTACGTCGGCATTGTGCCTTTTGTATTTAATTCCGATGCAATAAATGTGTTTCATCGTCAATAAGAAAGTCCAAGGGATACAGTAAACCTGAAGTGAAGCATCGGAATCTGTAACTAGCGTCACAGGAATGGTTCAAAACATAGACAGTAAGAAGAGTCAGTCTTCTTGTACTTAAGTCGGCATTGTGCCTTTTGTATTTAACTCCGATGCACTATCTGTGTTTCATCGTCAATAAGAAGATCCAAGGGATACAGTAAACCTGAAATGAAGCATCGGAATCTATAACTAGTGTCACAGGAATGGTTCAAAACATAGACAGTAGGAAGAGTAAGTCTTCTTGTACTTAAGTCGGCATTGTGCCTTTTCTATATCATTCCGATGCACTTTCTGTGTTTCATCGTCAATATGAAGGTCCAAGGGATACAGTAAACCTGAAATGAAGCATCGGAATCTATAACTAAGGTCACACGAATGTTTCAAAACATAGACAGTAGGAAGAGATAGTCTACATGTACTTAAGTCGGCATTGTGCCTTTTGTATTTAATTCCGATTCAATTTCTGTGTTTCATCGTCAATAAGAAGGTCAGAGGGATACAGTAATCCTGAAGTGATGCATCGGAATCTATAACTAGTGTCACAGGAATGGTTCAAAACATAGTCCGTAAGAACGGTCAGTCTTCTTGTACTTATGTCGGCATTGTGCCTTTTGAATTTAATTCCGATGCAATTTCTGTGTTTCATCATCAATAGGAAGGTCCAAGGGATACAGTAAACCTGAAATGAAGCATCGGAATCCATAACTAGTGTCACAGGAATGGCTCAAACATAGACACTAAGAAGAGTCGGTCATCTTTTACTTAAGTCGGCGTTGTGCCCTTATCAATTTAATTCCGATGCAATTACTGTGTTTCATCGTCATTACGAAGGTCAGATGGATACAGTAAACCTGAAGTGAAGTATCGGAATCTCTAACTAGTGTCACAGGAATGGTTCAAGACATAGTCAGTAAGAAGAGTCAGTCTTCTTGTGCTTACGTCGGCATTGTGCCTTTTGTATTTAATTCCGATGCAATAACTGTGATTCATCGTCAACAAGAAGGTCCAAGGGATACAGTAAACCTGAAGTGAAGCATCGGAATCTATAACTAGTGTCACAGGAATGGTTCAAAACATAGACAGTAAGAAGAGTCAGTCTTCTTGTACTTAAGTCGGCATTGCGCCCTTTTCAATTTAATTCCGATGCAAGTACTGTGTTTCATCGTCAACAAGAAGGTCAGAGGGATACCGTAAACCTGAAGTGAAGCATCGGAATCTATAACTAGTGTCACAGGAATGGTTCAAAGCATAGATAGTAGGAAGAGTCAGTCTTCTTGTACTTAAGTCGGCTTGTGTGCCTTTTGTATTTAATTCCGATGCAATTTCTGTGCTTCATCGTCAATAAGAAGGTCCAAGGGGTACAGTAAACCTGAAGTGAAGCATCGGAATCTATATCTAGTGTCACAGGAATGGTTCAAAACATAGACAGTAAGAAGAGTCAGACTTTTTGTACTTAAGTCGGCATTATGCACTTTTCAATTTAATTCCGATGTAATTACTGTGTTTCATCGTCAATAAGAAGGTCAGAGGGATACAGTAAACCTGAAGTGAAGCATCGGATGCTCTAACTTGTGTCACGGGAATGGTTCAAAACATAGTCAGTAAGAAGAGTCAGTCTTCTTGTACTTAAGTCGGCATTGTGCCTCTTGTATTTAATTTCGATGCAATTTCTGTGTTTCATCGTCAATAAGAAGGTCAGAGGGATACAGTAAACCTGAAGTGAAACATCGGAATCCATAACTAGTGTCACAGGAATGGTTCAAAACAGTCAGTAAGAAGAGTCAGTCTTCTTGTACTTAAGTCGCCATTGTGCCTTTTGTATTTAATTTCGATGCAATTTCTGTGTTTCATCGTCAATAAGCAGGTCAGAGGGATACAGTAAACCTGAAGTGTAGCATCGGAATCTATAACTAGTGTCACAGGAATGGTTCAAAACACAGACAGTAGGAAGAGTCAGTATTCTTGTACTTAAGTCGGCATTGTGCCTTTTGTATTAAATTCCGATGCAATTTCTGTGTTTTATCGTCAATAAGAAGGTCTAAGGGATACAGTAAACCTGAAGTGAAGCATCGGAATCTATAACTAGTGTCACAGGAATGGTTGAAAACATAGACAGTAAGAAGAGTCAGACTTTTTGTACTTAAGTCGGCATTATGCCCTTTTCAATTTAATTCCGATAAAATTACTGTGATTCATCGTCAATAAGAAGGCCAGAAAGATACAGTAAACCTGAAGTGAAGCATTGGGATCTGTAACTAGCGTCACAGGAATGGTTCAAAACATAGACAGTAAGAAGAGTCAGTCTTCTTGTACCTAAGTCGGCATTGTGCCTTTTCTATTTAATTCCGATGCACTTTCTGTGTTTCATCGTCAATAAGCAGGTCAGAGGGATACAGTAAACCTGAAGTGTAGCATCGGAATCTATAACTAGTGTCACAGGAATGGTTCAAAACATAGACAGTTGGAAGAGTCAGTCTTCTTGTACTGAGGTCGGCATTGTGCTTTTCGTATTTAATTCCGATGCAAATTCTGTGTTTCATCATCAATAAGAAGGTCCAAGGGATACAGTAAACCTGAAGTAAAGCATCGGAATCTATAACTAGTGTCACAGGAATGGTTCAAAACATAGTCAGTAAGAAGAGCCAGTGTTCTTGTACTTAAGTCGGCATTGCGGCTTTTGTATTTAATTCCGATGAAATTTCTGTGTTTCATCGTCAATAACTAGGTCCAAGGGAATCAGTAAACCTGAAGTGAAGCATCGGAATCTATAACTAGTGTCACAGGAATGGTTCAAAACATAGACAGTTAGAAGACTCAGTCTTCTTGTACTTAAGTCGGCATTGTGCTCTTTTCAATTTAATTCCGATGCAATTACTGTGTTTCATCGTCAATAAGAAGGTCAGAGGAATACAGTCAACCTGAAGTGAAGCTTCGGAATCTCTAACTAGTGTCACAGGAATGGTTCAAAACATAGTCAGTAAGAAGAGTCAGTCTTCTTGTACTTACGTCGGCCTTGTGCCTTTTGTATTTAATTCCGATGCAATATCTGTGTTTCATCGTCAATAAGAAGGTCCAAGGGGTACAGTAAACCTGAAGTGACGCATCGGAATCTGTAACTAGCGTCACAGGAATGGTTCAAATCATAGACAGTAAGAAGAGTCAGTCTTCTTGTACTTAAGTCGGCATTATGCCTTTTGTATTTAACTCCGATTCACTATCTGTGTTTCATCGTCAATAAGAAGATCCAAGGCATACAGTAAACCTGAAATGTAGCATCGGAATCTATAACTAGTGTCACAGGAATGGTTCAAAACATAGACAGTAGGAAGAGTAAGTCTTCTTTTACTTAAGTCGGCATTGTGCCTTTTATATTTAATTCCGATGCACTTTCTGTGTTTCATCGTCTATACGAAAGTCAGAGGATACAGTAAACCTGAAGTGAAGCTTCGGAATCTATAACTAGTGTCACAGGAATGGTTCAATACATAGTCAGTAAGATGGGTCAGTTTTCTAGTTCTTAAGTCGGCATTGTGGCTTTTGTATTTAATTCCGATGCAATTTCTGTGTTTCATCGTCAATAAGAAGGTCCAAGAGATACAGTAAACCTGAAGTGAAGCATCGGAATCCTTAACTAGTGTCACAGGAATGCTTCAAACATAGACAGTAAGGAGAGTCAGTCTTCTTGTACTTAAGTCGGCATTGCGCCCTTTTCTATTTAATTCCGATGCAATTACTGTGTTTCATCGTCAACAAGAAGGTCAGAGGGATACCGTAAACCTGAAGTGAAGCATCGGAATTTCTAACTAGTGTCACAGGAATGGTTCAAATCATAGTCAGTACGAAGAGTAAGTCTTCTTGTACTTACGTCGACTTTGTACCTTTTGGATCTAATTCTAATGCAATATCTGTGTATCATCGTCAATATGAAGGTCCAAGGGAGACAGTAAACCTGAAGTGAAGCATCGGAATCTGTAACTAGCGTCACAGGAATGGTTCAAAGCAAAGACAGTAAGAAGAGTCAGTCTTCTTGTACTTAAGTCGGCATTGAGATGTTTCTATATAATTCCGATGCAATTTCTGTGTTTCATCGTCAATAAGAAGGTCAGAGGGATACAGTAAACATGAAGTGAAGCATCGGAATCTATAACTAGTGCCACCGGAATGGTTCAGAACATAGTCAGAAAGAACAGTCAGTCTTCTTGTACTTAAGTCGCCATCGTGACTTTTCTATTTAATTCCGATGCAATTTCTGTGTTTCATCGTCAATAAGAAGGTCAGAGGGATACAGTAAACCTGAAGTGAAGCATCGGGCTCTATAACTAGTGTCACAGGAATGGTTCAAATCATAGTGAGTAAGAAGAGTCAGTCTTCTAATACTTAAGTCGTCATTGGGCTTTTTCTATTTAATTCCGATGCAATTTCTGTGTTTCATCGTTAATAAGAAGGTCAGAGGGATACAGTAAACGTGAAGTGAAGCATCGGAATCTATAACTAGTGTCACAGGAATGGTTCAAAACAGTCAATATGAAGAGTCAGTCTTCTTGTACTTAAGTCGGCATTGTGCCTTTTGTATTTAATTTCGATGCAATTTCTGTGTTTCATCGTCAATAAGCAGGTCAGAGGGATACAGTAAACCTGAAGTGTAGCATCGGAATCTATAACTAGTGTCACAGGAATGGTTCAAAACATAGACAGTAGGAAGAGTCAGTCTTCTTGTACTTAAGTCGGCTTGTGTGCCTTTCGTATTTAATTCCGATGCAATTTCTGTGCTTCATCGTCAATAAGAAGGTCCAAGGGGTACAGTAAACCTGAAGTGAAGCATCGGAATCTATATCTAGTGTCACAGGAATGGTTCAAAACATAGACAGTAAGAAGAGTCAGACTTTTTGTACTTAAGTCGCCATTATGCACTTTTCAATTTAATTCCGATGTAATTACTGTGTTTCATCGTCAATAAGAAGGTCAGAGGGATACAGTAAACCTGAAGGGAAGCATCGGAAGCTCTAACTTGTGACACAGGAATGGTTCAAAACATAGTCAGTAAGAAGAGTCAGTCTTCTTGTACTTAAGTCGGCATTGTGCCTTTTGTATTTAATTCCGATGCAATATCTGTGTTTCATCGTCAATAAGAAGGTGCAAGGGATACAGTAAACCTGAAGTGAAGCATCGGAATCTATATCTAGTGTCTCAGGAATGGGTCAAAACATAGACAGTAAGGAGAGTCAGTCTTCTTGTACTTAAGTCGGCATTGTGCCATTTGTATTTAATTCCGATGCAATTTCTGTGTTTCATCGTCAATAAGAAGGTCAGAGGAATGCAGTAAACCTGAAGTGAAGCATCGGAATCGATAACTAGTGTCACAGGAATGGTTCAAAACAGTCAGTAAGAAGAGTCAGTCTTCTTGTACTTAAGTCGGCATTGTGCCTTTTGTATTTAATTCCGATGCAATTTCTGTGTTTCATCGCTAATAAGAAGGTCAGAGGGATACAGTAAACCTGAAGTGAAGCATCGGAATCTATAACTAGAGTCACAGGAATGGTACAAAACAGTCAGTAAGAAGAGTCAGTCTTCTTGTACTTAAGTCGGCCTTGTGCCTTTTGTATTTAATTTCGATGCAATTTCTGTGTTTCATCGTCAATAAGAAGGTCAGAGGGATACAGTAAACATGAAGTGAAGCATCGGAATCCGTAACTACAGTCACAAGAATGTTTCAAAACATAGACAGTAAGAAGAGTCAGTCTTCTTCTACTTAAGTCGGCATTGTGCCTTTTCTATTTTATTCCGATGCAATTTCTGTGTTTCTTCGTCAACATGGAAGTCCAAGGGATACAGTAAACCTGAAGTAAAGCATCGGAATCTATATGTATTGTCACAGGAATGGTTCAAAACATAGACAATAAGGACAGTCAGTCTTCTTGTACTTAAGTCGCCTTTGTGCCATTTGTATTTAATTCCGATGCAATTACTGTGTTTCATCGTCAAAAAGAAGGTCCAAGGGATACAGGAAACCTGAAGTGAAGCATCGGAATCTGCAACTAGCGTCACAGGAACGGTTCAGAATATTGTCAGTAAGACGAGTCAGTCTTCTTGTACTTAAGTCATCATTGTGCCTTTTCTATTTAATTCCGATGCAATTTCTGTGTTTCATCGTCAATAAGAACGTCCAAGGGATACAGTAATCCTGATGTGAAGCATCGGATCTATAACTGGTGTCACACGAATGGTTCAAAACATAGACAGTAGGAAGAGTCCGTCTTCTTGTACTTAAGTCGGCATTGTGCCTTTTGTATTTAATTCCGATGCAATTTCTGTGTTTCATCGTCAATAAGAAGGTCCAAGGGATACAGTAAACCTGAAGTGAAACATCGGAACCTATAACTAGTGTCACAGGAATGGTTCAAAACATAGACAGTAAGAAGAGTCAGACTTTTTGACTTAAGTCGGCATTATGCCCTTTTCAATTTAATTCCTATGCCATTACTGTGTTTCATCGTCAATAAGAAGGTCAGAGGGATACAGTAAACCTGAAGTGAAGCATCGGAAGCTCTAACTTGTGTCACACGAATGGTTAAAACATAGTCAGTAAGAAGAGTCAGTCTTCTTGTACTTAAGTCGGCAATGTGCCTTTTGTATTTAATTCCGATGCAATATCTGTGTTTCATCGTCAATAAGAAGGTCCAAGGGATACAGGAAACCTGAAGTGAAGCATCGGAATCTGTAACTAGCGTCACAGCAATGGTTCAAAATATTGTCAGTAAGACGAGTCAGTCTTCTTGTACTTAAGTCATCATTGTGCCTTTTATATTTAGTTCCGATGCAATTTCTGTGTTTCATCGTCAATAAGAACGTCCAAGGGATACATTAAACCTGATGTGAAGCATCGGATCTATAACTAGTGTCACAGGAATGGTTCATAACATAGACAGTAAGAAGAGTCAGTTCTCTTGTACTCAAGTCGGCATTGTGCCTTTTGTATTTAACTCGGATGCACTATCTGTGTTTCATCGTCAATAAGAAGATCCAAGGGATACAGTAAACCTGAAATGAAGCATCGGAATCTATAACTAGTGTCACGGGAATGGTTCAAAACATAGTCAGTAGGAAGAGTCAGTCTTCTTGTACTTAAGTCGGCATTGTGCCCTTTCCATTTAATTTCGATGCACTTTCTGTGTTTCATCGTCAATAAGCCGGTCAGAGGGATACAGAAAAACCTGAAGTGTAGCATCGGAATCTATAACTAGTGTCACAGGAATGGTTCAAAACATGGACGGTAGGAAGAGTCAATCTTCATGTACTTAAGTCGGCATTGTGAATTTTCTATTTTATTCCGATGCACTTTCTGTGTTTCATCGTCAATAAGCAGGTCAGAGGGATACAGTAAACCTGAAGTGTAGCATCGGAATCTATAACTAGTGTCACAGGAATGGTTCAAAACATAGACAGTAGGAAGAGTCAGTCTTCTTGTACTTAAGTCGGCATTGTGACTTTTCTATTTTATTCCGATGCACTTTCTGTGTTTCATCGTCAATAAGCAGGTCAGAGGGATACTGTAAACCTGAATTGTAGCATCGGAATCTATAACTAGTGTCACAGGAATGCTTCAAAACATAGACAGCAGGAAGAGTCAGGCTTCTTGTACTTTAGTCGTCATTGTGCTTTTTCTATTTCATTCTGATGCAATTTCAGTGTTTCATCGTCAATAAGAACTTCCAAGGGAGACAGTAAACCTGAAGTGAAGCATCGATATCTATAACTAGTGTCACAGGAATGGTTCAAAACATAGACAGTAGGAAGAGCCAGTCTTCTTGTACTTAAGTCGGCATTGTGCCTTTTCTATTTAATTCCTATGCAATTTCTGTGTTTCATCGTTAATAAGAAGGTTAGAGGGATACAGTAAACCTAAAGTGAAGCATCGGAATCTGTAACTACCGTCACAGGAATGTTTCAAAACATAGACAGTAAGAAGAATCAGTCTTCTTGTACTTAAGTCGGCATTGTGCCTTTTCTGTTTTATTCCGATGCAATTTCTGTGTTTCTTCGTCAACAAGAAGGTCCAAGGGATACAGTAAACCTGAAGTGAAGCATCGTAATCTATATGTATTGTCACAGGAATGGTTCAAAACATAGACTGTAAGGAGAGTTAGTCTTCTTGTACTTAAGTCGGCATTGTGCCATTTGTATTTAATTCCGATGCAATTTCTGTGTTTCATCGACAATAAGAAGGTCAGAGGGATGCAGTAAACCCGAAGTGAAGCATCGGAATCTATAACTAGTGTCACAGGAATGGTTCAAAACAGTCAGTGAGATGAGTCAGTCTTCTTGTACTTAAGTCGGCATTGTGCCTTCTGTATTTAATTCCGATGCAAGTTCTGTTTTTCATCGTCAGTAAGAAGGTCAGAGGGATACAGTAAACCTGAAGTGTAGCATCGGAATCTGTTACTAGTGTGACAGGAATGGTTCAAAACATAGACAGCAGGAAGAGTCCGTCTTCCTGTACTTAAGTCGGCATTGTGCCTTTTGTATTTAATTCAGATGCAATTTCTGTGTTTCATCGTCAATAAGAAGGTCCAAGGGATACAGTAAACCTGAAGTGAACCATCGGAACCTATAACTAGTGTCACAGCAATGGTTCAAAACATAGACAGTAAGAAGAGTCAGACTTTTTGTACTTAAGTCGGCATTATGCCCTTTTCAATTTAATTACTATGCAATTACTGTGTTTCATCGTCAATAAGAAGGTCAGAGGGATACAGTAAACCTGAAGTGAAGCATCGGAATCTATAACTAGTGTCACAGGAATGGTTCATAACATAGACAGTAAGAAGAGTCAGTTCTCTTGTACTCAAGTCGGCATTGTGCGTTTTGTATTTAACTCGGATGCACTATCTGTGTTTCATCGTCAATAAGAAGATCCAAGGGATACAGTAAACCTGAAATGAAGCATCGGAATCTATAACTAGTGTCACGGGAATGGTTCAAAACATAGTCAGTAGGAAGAGTCAGTCTTCTTGTACTTAAGTCGGCATTGTGCCCTTTCTATTTAATTTCGATGCACTTTCTGTGTTTCATCGTCAATAAGCAGGTCAGAGGGATACAGAAAAACCTGAAGTGTAGCATCGGAATCTATAACTAGTGTCACAGGAATGGTTCAAAACATGGACGGTAGGAAGAGTCAATCTTCATGTACTTAAGTCGGCATTGTGAATTTTCTATTTTATTCCGATGCACTTTCTGTGTTTCATCGTCAATAAGCAGGTCAGAGGGATACAGTAAACCTGAAGTGTAGCATCGGAATCTATAACTAGTGTCACAGGAATGGTTCAAAACATAGACAGTAGGAAGAGTCAGTCTTCTTGTACTTAAGTCGGCATTGTGACTTTTCTATTTTATTCCGATGCACTTTCTGTGTTTCATCGTCAATAAGCAGGTCAGAGGGATACTGTAAACCTGAATTGTAGCATCGGAATCTATAACTAGTGTCACAGGAATGCTTCAAAACATAGACAGCAGGAAGAGTCAGGCTTCTTGTACTTTAGTCGTCATTGTGCTTTTTCTATTTCATTCTGATGCAATTTCAGTGTTTCATCGTCAATAAGAACTTCCAAGGGAGACAGTAAACCTGAAGTGAAGCATCGAAATCTATAACTAGTGTCACAGGAATGGTTCAAAACATAGACAGTAGGAAGAGTCAGTCTTCTTGTACTTAAGTCGGCATTGTGCCTTTTCTGTTTTATTCTGATGCAATATCTGTGTTTCTTCGTCAACAAGAAGGTCCAAGGGATACAGTAAACCTGAAGTGAAGCATCGTAATCTATATGTATTGTCACAGGAATGGTTCAAAACAGTCAGTAAGAAGAGTCAGTCTTCTTGTACTTAAGTCGGCATTGTGCCTTTTGTATTTAATTTCGATGCAATTTCTGTGTTTCATCGTCAATAAGCAGGTCAGAGGGATACAGTAAACCTGAAGTGTAGCATCGGAATCTGTAACTAGTGTCACAGGAATGGTTCAAAACATAGACAGTAGGAAGAGTCCGTCTTCTTGTACTTAAGTCGGCATTGTGCCTTTTGTATTTAACTCCGATGCACTATCTGTGTTTCATCGTCAATAAGAAGATCCAAGGGATACAGTAAACCTGAAATGAAGCATCGGAATCTTTAACTAGTGTCACAGGAATGGTTCAAAACATAGACAGTAGGAAGAGTAAGTCTACTTTTACTTAAGTCGGCATTGTGCCTTTTCTATTTGATTCCCATGCACTTTCTGTGTTTCATCGTCAATAAGAGGGTCCAAGGGATACAGTAAACCTGAAATGAAGCGTCGGAAACTATAACTAAAGTCACAGGAATGTTTCTAAACATAGACAGTAAGAAGGGTCAGTCTTCTTCTACTTAAGTCGGCATTGTGGCTTTTGTATTTAATTCCGATGCAATTTCTGTGTTTCATCGTCAATAAGAAGGTCCAAGGGATACAGTAAACCTGAAGTGAAGCATCCGAATCTGTAAGTACCGTCACAGGAATGTTTCAAAACATAGACAGTAAGAAGAGTCAGTCTTCTTGTACTTAAGTCGGCAATGTGCCTTTTCTATTTTATTCCGATGCAATTTCTGTGTTTCATCGTCAACAAGAAGGTCCAAGGGATACAGTAAACCTGAAGTGGAGCATCGGATTCTATATCTAGTGTCACAGGAATGGTTCAACACATAGACAGTAAGGAGAGTCAGTCTTCTTGTACTTAAGTCGGCATTGTGCCATTTGTATTTAATTCCGATGCAATTTCTGTGTTTCGTCGTCAATAAGAAGGTCAGAGGGATACAGTAAACATGAAGTGAAGCATCGGAATCTATAACTTGTGTCACAGGAATGGTTCAAAACATAGTCAGTAAGAAGGGTCAGTCTTCTTGTACTTAAGTCGGCATTGTGGCTTTTGTATTTAATTCCGATGCAATTTCTGTGTTTCATCGTCAATAAGCAGGTCAGAGGGATACAGTAAACCTGAAGTGTAGCATCGGAATCTATAACTAGTGTCACAGGAATGGTTCAAAACATAGACAGTAGGAAGTGTCAGTCTTCTTGTACTTAAGTCGGCATTAAGCCTTTTGTATATAATTCCGATGCAATTTCTGTGTTTCATCGTCAATAAGAAGGTCCAAGGGATACAGTAAACCTGAAGTGAAGCATCGGAATCTATATCTAGTGTCACAGGAGTGGTTCAAAACATAGACAGTAAGAAGAGTCAGACTTTTTGTATTTAAGTCGGCATTATGCCCTTTTCAATTTAATTCCGATGTAGTTACTGTGTTTCATCGTCAATAAGAAGGTCAGAGGGATACAGTAAACCTGAAGTGAAGCATCGGAAGCTCTAACTTGTGTCACAGGAATGGTTCAAAACATAGTCAGTAAGAAGAGTCAGTCTTCTTGTACTTAAGGCGGCATTGTGCCTTTTGTATTTAATTCCGATGCAATATCTGTGTTTCATCGTCAATAAGAAGGTCCAAGGGATACAGTAAACCTGAAGTGAAGCATCGGAATCTGTCACTAGCGTCACAGGAATGGTTCAAAATATTGTCAGTAAGAAGAGTCAGTCTTCTTGTACTTAGGTCGGCATTGTGCCTTTTCTATTTAATTCCGATGGAATTTCTGTGTTTCATCGTCAATAAGAACGTCCAAGGGATACAGTAAACCTGAAGTGAAGCATCGGAATCCATAACTAGTGTCACGGGAATGGTTCAAAACATAGACAGTAGGAAGAGTCAGTTCTCTTGTACTCAAGTCGGCATTGTGCTTTTGTATTTAACTCCGATGCACTATCTTTGTTTCATCGTCAATAAGAAGATCCAAGGGATACAGTAAACCTGAAATGAAGCATCGGAATCTATAACTAGTGTCACAGGAATGGTTCAAAACATAGACAGTAGGAAGAGTCAGTCTTCTTGTACTTAAGTCGGCATTGTGGCTTTTCTATATAATTCCGATGCACTTTCTGTGTTTCATCGTCAATAAGCCGGTCAGAGGGATACTGTAAACCAGAAGTGTAGCATCGGAATCTATAACTTGTGTCACAGGAATGGTTCAAAACATAGACAGTAGGAAGAGTCAGTCTTCTTGTACTTAAGTCGTCATTGTGCTTTTTCTATTTAATTCCGATGCAATTTCGGTGTATCATCGTCAATAAGAACGTCCAAGGGAGACAGTAAACCTGAAGTGAAGCATCGGAACCTATAACTAGTGTCACAGGAATGGTTCAAAACATAGACATTAAGAAGAGTCAGACTTTGTGTACTTAAGTCGGCATTATGCCCTTTTCAATTTAATTCCGATGCTATTTCTGTGTTTCATCGTCAATAAGAAGGTCAGAGGGATACAGTAAACCTGAAGTGAAGAATCGGAATCTATAATTAGTGTCACAGAAATGGATCAAAACATTCAGTAAGAAGCGTCAGTCTTCTTGTACTTAAGTCGGCATTGTGCCTTTTGTATTTAATTTCGATGCAATTTCTCTGTTTCATCGTCAATAAGAAGGTCAGAGGGATACAGTAAACCTGAAGTGTAGCATCGGAATCTATAACTAGTGTCACAGGAATGGTTCAAAACATAGACAGTAGGAAGAGTCAGTCTTCTTGTACTTAAGTCGGCATTGTGCCTTTTGTATTTAATTCCGATGCAATTTCTGTGTTTCATCGTCAATAAGGAGGTCCAAGGGATACAGTAAACCTGAAGTGAAGCATCGGAACCTATAACTAGTGTCACAGGAATGGTTCAAAACATAGACAGTAAGAAGAGTCAGACTTTTTGTACTTAAGTCGGCATTATGCCCTTTTCAATTTAATTCCGATGCAATTACTGTGTTTCATCGTCAATAAGAAGGTCAGAGGGATACAGTAAACCTGAAGTGAAGCGTCGGAAGCTCTAACTTGTGTCACAGGAATGGTTCAAAACATAGTCAGTAAGAAGAGTCAGTCTTCTTGTACTTAAGTCGGCTTTGTGCCTTTTGTATTTAATTCCGATGCAATATCTGTGTTTCATCGTCAATAAGAAGGTCCAAGGGATACAGTAAACCTGAAGTGAAACATCGGAATCTGTAACTAGCGTCACAGGAATGGTTCAAAGCATTGTCAGTAAGACGAGTCAACCTTCTTGTACTTAAGTCGGCAATGTGCCTTTTCTATTTAATTCCGATGCAATATCTGTGTTTCATCGTCAATAAGAACGTCCAAGGGATACAGTAAACCTGATGTGAAGCATCGGATCTATAACTAGTGTCACAGGAATGGTTCATAACATAGACAGAAGGAAGAGTCAGTTCTCTTGTACTCAAGTCGGCATTGTGCCTTTTGTATTTAATTTCGATGCAATTTCTGTGTTTCATCGTCAATAACAAGATACAAGGGATACAGTAAACCTGAAGTGAAGCATCGGAATCTATAACTAGTGTCACAGGAATGATTCAAAACATAGACAGTAAGAAGACTCAGTCTTCTTGTACTTAAGTCGGCATTGTGCCGTTTTCAATTTAATTCCGATGCAATTACTGTGTTTCATCGTCAATAAGAAGGTCAGAGGAATACAGTAAACCTGAAGTGAAGCATCGGAATCTGTAAGTTCCGTCACAGGAATGTTTCAAAACATAGACAGTAAGATGAGTCAGTCTTCTTGTACTTAAGTCGGCATTGTGCCTTTTCTATTTTATTCCGATGCAATTTCTGTGTTTCATCGTCAACAAGAAGGTCCAAGGGATACAGTAAACCTGAAGTGAAGCGTCGGATTATATATCTAGTGTCACAGGAATGGTTCTACACATAGACGGTAAGGAGAGTCAGTCTTCTTGTACTTAAGTCGGAATTGTGCCATTTGTATTTAATTCCGATGCAATTTTTGTGTTTCATCGTCAATAAGAAGGTCATAGGGATACAGTAAACCTGAAGTGAAGCATCGGAATCCGTAACTAGCGTCACAGGAATGGTTCTAAATATTGTCAGTAAGAAGAGTCAGTCTTCTTGTACTTAAGTCGGCATTGTGCCTTTTCTATTTAATTCCGATGAAATTTCTGTGTTTCATCGTCAATAAGAACGTCCAAGGGATACAGGAAACCTGAAGTGAAGCCTCGGAATCCATAACTTGTGTCACGGGAATGGTTCAAAACATAGACAGTAGGAAGAGTCAGTTCTCTTGTACTCAAGTCGGCATTGTGCTTTTGTATTTAACTCCGATGCACTATCTGTGTTTCATCGTCAATAAGAAGACCCAAGGGATACAGTATACCTGAAATGAAGCATCGGAATCTATAACTAGTGTCACAGGAATGGTTCAAAACATAGACAGTAGGAAGAGTCAGTCTTCTTGTACTTAAGTCGGCATTCTGCCTTTTCTATTTAATTCCGATGCACTTTCTGTGTTTCATCGTCAATAAGCAGGTCAGAGGGATACTGTAAACCTGAAGTGTAGCATCGGAATCTATAACTAGTGTCACAGGAATGGTTCAAAACATTGACAGTAGGAAGAGTCAGTCTTCTTGTACTTAAGTCGTCATTGTGCTTTTTCTATTTAATTCCGATGCAATTTCGGTGTTTCATCGTCAATAAGAACGTCCAAGGGAGACAGTAAACCTGAAGTGAAGCATCGGAATCTATAACTAGTGTCACAGGAATGGTTCAAAACATAGACAGTAGGAAGAGTCAGTCTTCTTGTACTTAAGTCGGCATTGTGCCTTTTCTATTTAATTCCGATGCACTTTCTGTGTTTCATCGTCAATAAGAGGGTCCAAGGGATACAGTAAACCTGAAATGATGCATCGGATACTATAACTAAGGTCACAGGAATGTTTCAAAACATAGACAGTAGGAAGAGATAGTCTACATGTACTTATGTCGGCATTGTGCCTTTGGTATTTTAATTGCGATGCAATTTCTGTGTTTCATCGTCAATAAGAAGGTCAGAGGATACAGTAAACCTGAAGTGAAGCATCGGAATCTATAACTAGTGTCACAGGAATGGTTCAAAACATAGTCAGTAAGAAGGGTCAGTCTTCTTGTACTTAAGTCGGCATTGTGGCTTTTGTATTTAATTCCGATGCAATTTCTGTGTTTCATCGTCAATAAGAAGGTCCAAGAGATACAGTAAACCTGAAGTGAAGCATCGGAATCTGTAAGTACCGTCACAGGAATGTTTCAAAACATAGACAGTATGAATAGTCAGTCTTCTTGTACTTAAGTCGGCATTGTGCCTTTTCGTTTTATTCCGATGCAATTTCAGTGTTTCATCGTCAACAAGAAGGTCCAAGGGATACAGTAAACCTGAAGTGAAGCATCGGACTCTATATCTAGTGTCACAGGAATGGTTCAACACATAGACAGTAAGGAGAGTCAGTCTTCTTGTACTTAAGTCGGCATTGTGCCCTTTGTATTTAATTCCGATGCAATTTCTGTGTTTCATCGTCAATAAGAAGGTCAGAGGATACAGTAAACCTGAAGTGAAGCATCGGAATCTATAATTAGTGTCACAGGAATGGTTCAAAACATAGTCAGTAAGAAGGGTCAGTCTTCTTGTACTTAAGTCGGCATTCTGGCTTTTGAATTTAATTCCGATGGAATTTTTGTGTTTCATCGTCAATAAGAAGGTCCAAGGGTAACAGTAAACCTGAAGTGAAGCATCGGAATCTGTAAGTACCGTCACAGGAATGTTTCAAAACATAGCCAGTAAGAAGAGTCAGACTTCTTGTACTTAAGTCGGCATTTTGCCTTTTCTATTTTATTCCGATGCAATTTCTGTGTTTCATCGTCAACAAGAAGGTCCAAGGGATACAGTAAACCTGAAGTGAAGCATCGGAATCTATATCTAGTGTCACAGGAATGGTTCAACACATAGACAGTAGGAAGAGTCAGTTCTCTTGTACTCAAGTCGGCATTGTGCTTTCGTACTTAACTCCGATGCACTATCTGTGTTTCATCGTCAATAAGAAGATCCAAGGGATACAGTAAACCTGAAATGAAGCATCGGAATCTATAACTAGTGTCACAGGAATAATTCAAACCATAGACAGTAGGAAGAGTCAGTCTACTTGTACTTAAGTCGGCATTGTGCCTTTTCTATTTAATACCGAGGCACTTTCTGTGTTTCATCGTCAATAAGCAGGTCGGAGGGATACTGTAAACCTGAAGTGTAGCATCGGAATCTATAACTAGTGTCACAGGAATGGTTCAAAACATAGACAGTAGGAAGAGTCAGTCTTCTGGTACTTAAGTCGTCAATGTGCTTTTTCTATTTAATTCCGATGCAATTTCGGTGTTTCATCGTCAATAAGACCGTCCAAGGGAGACAGTAAACCTGAAGTGAAGCATCGGAATCTATAACTAGTGTCACAGGAATGGTTCAAATCCTAGACAGTAGGAAGAGTCAGTCTTGTTGTACTTAAGTCGGCATTGTGCCTTTTCTATTTAATTCCGATGCAATTTCTGTGTTTCATCGTCAACAAGAAGGTCCAAGGGATACAGTAAACCTGAAGTGAAGCATCGGAATCTATATCAAATGTCACAGAAATGGTTCAAAACATAGACCGTAAGGAGAGTCAGTCTTCTTGTACTTAAGTCGGCATTGTGCCATTTGTATTTAATTACGATGCAATTTCTGTGTCTCATCGTCAATAAGAAGGTCAGAGCGATACAGTAAACCTGAAGTGAAGCATCGGAATCTATAACTAGTGTCACAGGAATGGTTCAAAACAGTCAGTAAGACGAGTCAGTCTTCTTGTACTTAAGTCGGCATTGAGGATTTTGTATTTAATTCCGATGCAATTTCTGTGTTTCATCGTCAATAAGAAGGTCAGAGGGATACAGTAAACCTGAAGTGAACCATCGGAATCTGTAACTAGTGTCACAGGAATGGTTCAAAACAGTCAGTAAGAAGAGTCAGTCTTCTTGTACTTAAGTCGGCATTGTGCCTTTTGTATTTAATTTCGATGCAATTTCTGTGTTTCATCGTCAATAAGCAGGTCAGAGGGATACAGTAAACCTGAAGTGTAGCATCGGAATCTATAACTAGTGTCACAGGAATGGTTCAAAACATAGACAGTAGGAAGAGTTAGTCTTCTTGTACTTAAGTCGGCATTGTGCCTTATGTATTTCATTCCGATGCAATTTCTGTGTTTCATCGTCAATAAGAAGGTCCAGGGGATACAGTAAACCTGAAGTAAAGCATCGGAATCTATAACTAGTGTCACAGGAATGGTTCAAATCATAGACAGTAAGAAGACACAGTCTTCTTGTACTTAAGTCGGCATTGTGCCGTTTTCAATATAATTCCGATGCAATTACTGTGTTTCATCCTCAATAAGAAGGTCAGAGGAATACAGTAAACCTGAATTGAAGCATCGGTATCTATAACTAGTGTCACAGGAATGGTTCAAAACAGTCAGTAACAAGAGTCAGTCTTCTTGTACTTAAGTCGGCATTGTGAATTTTGTATTTAATTTCAATGCGATTTCTGTGTTTCATCGTCAATAAGCAGGTCAGAGGGATACAGTAAACCTGAAGTGTAGCATCGGAATCTATAACTAGTGTCACAGGAATGGTTCAAAACATAGACAGTAGGAAGAGTCAGTGTTCTTGTCCTTAAGTCGGCATTGTCCCTTTTGTATTTAATTCCGATGCAATTTCTGTGTTTCATCGTCAATAAGAAGTTTCAAGGGATACAGTAAACCTGAAGTGAAGCATCGGAATCTATAACTAGGGTCACAGGAATGGTTCAAAACATAGACAGTAAGAAGAGTCAGACTTTTTGTACTTTAGTCGGCATTATGCCCTTTTCAATTTAATTCCGATGTAATTACTGTGTTTCATCGTCAATAAGAAGGTCAGAGGGATACAGTAAACCTGAAGTGAAGCATCGGAAGCTCTAACTTGTGTCACAGGAATGGTTCAAAACATAGTCAGTAAGAAGAGTCAGTCTTCTTGTACCTAAGTCGGCATTGTGCCTTTTGTATTTAATTCCGATGCAATATCTGTGTTTCATCGTCAATAAGAAGGTCCAAGGGATACAGTAAACCTGAAGTGAAGCATCGGAATCTGTAACTAGCGTCACAGGAATGGTTCAAAATATTGTCAGTAAGATGAGTCAGTCTTCTTGTACTTAAGTCGGCATTGTGCCTTTTCTATTTAATTCCGATGCAATTTCTGTGTTTCATCGTCAATAAGAACGTACAAGGGATACAGTAAACCTGAAGTGAAGCATCGGAATCTATAACTAGTGTCACGGGAATGGTTCAAAACATAGACAGTAGGAAGAGTCAGTTCTCTTGTACTCAAGTCGGCATTGTGCTTTTGTACTTAACTCCAATGCACTATCTGTCTTTCATCGTCAATAAGAAGATCCAAGGGATACAGTAAACCTGAAATGAAGCATCGGAATCTATAACTAGTGTCACAGGAATGGTTCAAAACATAGACAGTAGGAAGAGTCAGTCTTCTTGTACTTAAGTCGGCATTGTGCCTTTTCTATTTAATTCCGATGCACTTTCTGTGTTTCATCGTCAATAAGCAGGTCAGAGGGATACTGTAAACCTGAAGTGTAGCATCGGAATCTATAACTAGTGTCACAGGAATGGTTCAAAACATAGACAGTAGGAAGAGTCAGTCTTGTTGTACTTAAGTCGGCATTGTGCCTTTTCTATTTAATTCCGATGCAATTTCTGTGTTTCATCGTCAACAAGAAGGTCCAAGGGATACAGTAAACCTGAAGTGAAGCATCGGAATCTATATCAAATGTCACAGGAATGGTTGAAAACATAGACAGTAAGGAGAGTCAGTCTTCTTGTACTTAAGTCGGCATTGTGCCATTTGTATTTAATTACGATGCAATTTCTGTGTTTCATCGTCAATAAGAAGGTCAGAGCGATACAGTAAACCTGAAGTGAAGCATCGGAATCTATAACTAGTGTCACAGGAATGGTTCAAAACAGTCAGTAAGACGAGTCAGTCTTCTTGTACTTAAGTCGGCATTGAGGATTTTGTATTTAATTCCGATGCAATTTCTGTGTTTCATCGTCAATAAGAAGGTCAGAGGGATACAGTAAACCTGAAGTGAACCATCGGAATCTGTAACTAGTGTCACAGGAATGGTTCAAAACAGTCAGTAAGAAGAGTCAGTCTTCTTGTACTTAAGTCGGCATTGTGCCTTTTGTATTTAATTTCGATGCAATTTCTGTGTTTCATCGTCAATAAGCAGGTCAGAGGGATACAGTAAACCTGAAGTGTAGCATCGGAATCTATAACTAGTGTCACAGGAATGGTTCAAAACATAGACAGTAGGAAGAGTTAGTCTTCTTGTACTTAAGTCGGCATTGTGCCTTATGTATTTCATTCCGATGCAATTTCTGTGTTTCATCGTCAATAAGAAGGTCCAGGGGATACAGTAAACCTGAAGTAAAGCATCGGAATCTATAACTAGTGTCACAGGAATGGTTCAAATCATAGACAGTAAGAAGACACAGTCTTCTTGTACTTAAGTCGGCATTGTGCCGTTTTCAATATAATTCCGATGCAATTACTGTGTTTCATCCTCAATAAGAAGGTCAGAGGAATACAGTAAACCTGAATTGAAGCATCGGTATCTATAACTAGTGTCACAGGAATGGTTCAAAACAGTCAGTAACAAGAGTCAGTCTTCTTGTACTTAAGTCGGCATTGTGAATTTTGTATTTAATTTCAATGCGATTTCTGTGTTTCATCGTCAATAAGCAGGTCAGAGGGATACAGTAAACCTGAAGTGTAGCATCGGAATCTATAACTAGTGTCACAGGAATGGTTCAAAACATAGACAGTAGGAAGAGTCAGTGTTCTTGTCCTTAAGTCGGCATTGTCCCTTTTGTATTTAATTCCGATGCAATTTCTGTGTTTCATCGTCAATAAGAAGTTTCAAGGGATACAGTAAACCTGAAGTGAAGCATCGGAATCTATAACTAGGGTCACAGGAATGGTTCAAAACATAGACAGTAAGAAGAGTCAGACTTTTTGTACTTTAGTCGGCATTATGCCCTTTTCAATTTAATTCCGATGTAATTACTGTGTTTCATCGTCAATAAGAAGGTCAGAGGGATACAGTAAACCTGAAGTGAAGCATCGGAAGCTCTAACTTGTGTCACAGGAATGGTTCAAAACATAGTCAGTAAGAAGAGTCAGTCTTCTTGTACCTAAGTCGGCATTGTGCCTTTTGTATTTAATTCCGATGCAATATCTGTGTTTCATCGTCAATAAGAAGGTCCAAGGGATACAGTAAACCTGAAGTGAAGCATCGGAATCTGTAACTAGCGTCACAGGAATGGTTCAAAATATTGTCAGTAAGATGAGTCAGTCTTCTTGTACTTAAGTCGGCATTGTGCCTTTTCTATTTAATTCCGATGCAATTTCTGTGTTTCATCGTCAATAAGAACGTACAAGGGATACAGTAAACCTGAAGTGAAGCATCGGAATCTATAACTAGTGTCACGGGAATGGTTCAAAACATAGACAGTAGGAAGAGTCAGTTCTCTTGTACTCAAGTCGGCATTGTGCTTTTGTACTTAACTCCAATGCACTATCTGTCTTTCATCGTCAATAAGAAGATCCAAGGGATACAGTAAACCTGAAATGAAGCATCGGAATCTATAACTAGTGTCACAGGAATGGTTCAAAACATAGACAGTAGGAAGAGTCAGTCTTCTTGTACTTAAGTCGGCATTGTGCCTTTTCTATTTAATTCCGATGCACTTTCTGTGTTTCATCGTCAATAAGCAGGTCAGAGGGATACTGTAAACCTGAAGTGTAGCATCGGAATCTATAACTAGTGTCACAGGAATGGTTCAAAACATAGACAGTAGGAAGAGTCAGTCTTGTTGTACTTAAGTCGGCATTGTGGCTTTTGTATTTAATTCCGATGCAATTTCTGTGTTTCATCGTCAATAAGAAGGTCCAAGAGATACAGTAAACCTGAAGTGAAGCATCGGAATCTGTAAGTACCGTCACAGGAATGTTTCAAAACATAGACAGTATGAATAGTCAGTCTTCTTGTACTTAAGTCGGCATTGTGCCTTTTCGTTTTATTCCGATGCAATTTCAGTGTTTCATCGTCAACAAGAAGGTCCAAGGGATACAGTAAACCTGAAGTGAAGCATCGGACTCTATATCTAGTGTCACAGGAATGGTTCAACACATAGACAGTAAGGAGAGTCAGTCTTCTTGTACTTAAGTCGGCATTGTGCCCTTTGTATTTAATTCCGATGCAATTTCTGTGTTTCATCGTCAATAAGAAGGTCAGAGGATACAGTAAACCTGAAGTGAAGCATCGGAATCTATAATTAGTGTCACAGGAATGGTTCAAAACATAGTCAGTAAGAAGGGTCAGTCTTCTTGTACTTAAGTCGGCATTCTGGCTTTTGAATTTAATTCCGATGGAATTTTTGTGTTTCATCGTCAATAAGAAGGTCCAAGGGTAACAGTAAACCTGAAGTGAAGCATCGGAATCTGTAAGTACCGTCACAGGAATGTTTCAAAACATAGCCAGTAAGAAGAGTCAGACTTCTTGTACTTAAGTCGGCATTTTGCCTTTTCTATTTTATTCCGATGCAATTTCTGTGTTTCATCGTCAACAAGAAGGTCCAAGGGATACAGTAAACCTGAAGTGAAGCATCGGAATCTATATCTAGTGTCACAGGAATGGTTCAACACATAGACAGTAGGAAGAGTCAGTTCTCTTGTACTCAAGTCGGCATTGTGCTTTCGTACTTAACTCCGATGCACTATCTGTGTTTCATCGTCAATAAGAAGATCCAAGGGATACAGTAAACCTGAAATGAAGCATCGGAATCTATAACTAGTGTCACAGGAATAATTCAAACCATAGACAGTAGGAAGAGTCAGTCTACTTGTACTTAAGTCGGCATTGTGCCTTTTCTATTTAATACCGAGGCACTTTCTGTGTTTCATCGTCAATAAGCAGGTCGGAGGGATACTGTAAACCTGAAGTGTAGCATCGGAATCTATAACTAGTGTCACAGGAATGGTTCAAAACATAGACAGTAGGAAGAGTCAGTCTTCTGGTACTTAAGTCGTCAATGTGCTTTTTCTATTTAATTCCGATGCAATTTCGGTGTTTCATCGTCAATAAGACCGTCCAAGGGAGACAGTAAACCTGAAGTGAAGCATCGGAATCTATAACTAGTGTCACAGGAATGGTTCAAATCCTAGACAGTAGGAAGAGTCAGTCTTGTTGTACTTAAGTCGGCATTGTGCCTTTTCTATTTAATTCCGATGCAATTTCTGTGTTTCATCGTCAACAAGAAGGTCCAAGGGATACAGTAAACCTGAAGTGAAGCATCGGAATCTATATCAAATGTCACAGAAATGGTTCAAAACATAGACCGTAAGGAGAGTCAGTCTTCTTGTACTTAAGTCGGCATTGTGCCATTTGTATTTAATTACGATGCAATTTCTGTGTCTCATCGTCAATAAGAAGGTCAGAGCGATACAGTAAACCTGAAGTGAAGCATCGGAATCTATAACTAGTGTCACAGGAATGGTTCAAAACAGTCAGTAAGACGAGTCAGTCTTCTTGTACTTAAGTCGGCATTGAGGATTTTGTATTTAATTCCGATGCAATTTCTGTGTTTCATCGTCAATAAGAAGGTCAGAGGGATACAGTAAACCTGAAGTGAACCATCGGAATCTGTAACTAGTGTCACAGGAATGGTTCAAAACAGTCAGTAAGAAGAGTCAGTCTTCTTGTACTTAAGTCGGCATTGTGCCTTTTGTATTTAATTTCGATGCAATTTCTGTGTTTCATCGTCAATAAGCAGGTCAGAGGGATACAGTAAACCTGAAGTGTAGCATCGGAATCTATAACTAGTGTCACAGGAATGGTTCAAAACATAGACAGTAGGAAGAGTTAGTCTTCTTGTACTTAAGTCGGCATTGTGCCTTATGTATTTCATTCCGATGCAATTTCTGTGTTTCATCGTCAATAAGAAGGTCCAGGGGATACAGTAAACCTGAAGTAAAGCATCGGAATCTATAACTAGTGTCACAGGAATGGTTCAAATCATAGACAGTAAGAAGACACAGTCTTCTTGTACTTAAGTCGGCATTGTGCCGTTTTCAATATAATTCCGATGCAATTACTGTGTTTCATCCTCAATAAGAAGGTCAGAGGAATACAGTAAACCTGAATTGAAGCATCGGTATCTATAACTAGTGTCACAGGAATGGTTCAAAACAGTCAGTAACAAGAGTCAGTCTTCTTGTACTTAAGTCGGCATTGTGAATTTTGTATTTAATTTCAATGCGATTTCTGTGTTTCATCGTCAATAAGCAGGTCAGAGGGATACAGTAAACCTGAAGTGTAGCATCGGAATCTATAACTAGTGTCACAGGAATGGTTCAAAACATAGACAGTAGGAAGAGTCAGTGTTCTTGTCCTTAAGTCGGCATTGTCCCTTTTGTATTTAATTCCGATGCAATTTCTGTGTTTCATCGTCAATAAGAAGTTTCAAGGGATACAGTAAACCTGAAGTGAAGCATCGGAATCTATAACTAGGGTCACAGGAATGGTTCAAAACATAGACAGTAAGAAGAGTCAGACTTTTTGTACTTTAGTCGGCATTATGCCCTTTTCAATTTAATTCCGATGTAATTACTGTGTTTCATCGTCAATAAGAAGGTCAGAGGGATACAGTAAACCTGAAGTGAAGCATCGGAAGCTCTAACTTGTGTCACAGGAATGGTTCAAAACATAGTCAGTAAGAAGAGTCAGTCTTCTTGTACCTAAGTCGGCATTGTGCCTTTTGTATTTAATTCCGATGCAATATCTGTGTTTCATCGTCAATAAGAAGGTCCAAGGGATACAGTAAACCTGAAGTGAAGCATCGGAATCTGTAACTAGCGTCACAGGAATGGTTCAAAATATTGTCAGTAAGATGAGTCAGTCTTCTTGTACTTAAGTCGGCATTGTGCCTTTTCTATTTAATTCCGATGCAATTTCTGTGTTTCATCGTCAATAAGAACGTACAAGGGATACAGTAAACCTGAAGTGAAGCATCGGAATCTATAACTAGTGTCACGGGAATGGTTCAAAACATAGACAGTAGGAAGAGTCAGTTCTCTTGTACTCAAGTCGGCATTGTGCTTTTGTACTTAACTCCAATGCACTATCTGTCTTTCATCGTCAATAAGAAGATCCAAGGGATACAGTAAACCTGAAATGAAGCATCGGAATCTATAACTAGTGTCACAGGAATGGTTCAAAACATAGACAGTAGGAAGAGTCAGTCTTCTTGTACTTAAGTCGGCATTGTGCCTTTTCTATTTAATTCCGATGCACTTTCTGTGTTTCATCGTCAATAAGCAGGTCAGAGGGATACTGTAAACCTGAAGTGTAGCATCGGAATCTATAACTAGTGTCACAGGAATGGTTCAAAACATAGACAGTAGGAAGAGTCAGTCTTGTTGTACTTAAGTCGGCATTGTGCCTTTTCTATTTAATTCCGATGCAATTTCTGTGTTTCATCGTCAACAAGAAGGTCCAAGGGATACAGTAAACCTGAAGTGAAGCATCGGAATCTATATCAAATGTCACAGGAATGGTTGAAAACATAGACAGTAAGGAGAGTCAGTCTTCTTGTACTTAAGTCGGCATTGTGCCATTTGTATTTAATTACGATGCAATTTCTGTGTTTCATCGTCAATAAGAAGGTCAGAGCGATACAGTAAACCTGAAGTGAAGCATCGGAATCTATAACTAGTGTCACAGGAGTGGTTCAAAACAGTCAGTAAGACGATTCACTCTTCTTGTACTTAAGTCGGCATTGTGCATTTTGTATTTAATTCCGATGCAATTTCTGTGTTTCATCGTCAATAAGAAGGTCAGAGGGATACAGAATACCTGAAGTGAAGCATCGGAATCTGTAACTAGTGTCACAGGAATGGTTCAAAACAGTCAGTAAGAAGAGTCAGTCTTCTTATACTTAAGTCGGCATTGTGCCTTTTGTATTTAATTTCGATGCAATTTCTGTGTTTCATCGTCAATAAGCAGGTCAGAGGGATACAGTAAACCTGAAGTGTAGCATCGGAATCTATAACTAGTGTCACAGGAATGGTTCAAAACATAGACAGTAGGAAGAGTCAGCCTTCTTGTACTTAAGTCGGCATTGTGCCTTTTGTATTTCATTCCGATGCAATTTCTGTGTTTCATCGTCAATAAGAACGTCCAAGGGATACAGTAAACCTGAAGTGAAGCATCGGAATCTCTAACTAGCGTCACAGGAATGGTTCAAAACATAGACAGTAAGAAGAGTCAGTCCTCTTGTACTTAAGTGGGCATTGTGCCTTTTGTATTTAACTCCGATGCACTATCTGTGTTTCATCGTCAATAAGAAGATCCAAGGGATACAGTAAACCTGAAATGAAGCATCGGAATCTGTAACTAGTGTCACAGGAATGGTTCAAAACATAGACAGTAAGGAGAGACAGTCTTCTTGTACTTAAGTCGGCATTGTGCATTTTCTATTTAATTCCGATGCACTTTCTGTGTTTCATCGTCAATAAGAAGGTCCAAGGGATACAGTTAACCTGAAATGAAGCATCGGAATCTATAACTAAGGTCACAGGAATGTTCCAAAACATAGACAGTAGGAAGAGTTAGTCTACATGTACTTAAGACGGCATTGTGCCTATTGTATCTAATTCCGATGCAATTTCTGTGTTTCATCGTCAATATGAAGGTCAGAGGATACAGTAAACCTGAAGTGAAGCATCGGAATCTATAACTAGTGTCACAGGAATGGTTCAAAACATAGTCAGTAAGAAGGGTCAGTCTTCTTGTACTTAAGTCGGCATTGTGGCTTTTGTATTTAATTCCGATGCAATTTCTGTGTTTCATCGTCAATAAGAAGGTCCAAGGGATATAGTAAACCTGAAGTGAAGCATCGGAATCTATATCTAGTGTCACAGGAATGGTTCAAAACATAGACAGTAAGGAGAGTCAGTCCTCTTGTACTTAAGTCGGCATTGTGCCATTTGTATTTAATTCCGATGCAATTTCTGTGTTTCATCGCCAATAAGAAGGTCAGAGGGATACAGTAAACATGAGGTGAAGCATCGGAATCTATAACTAGTGTCACAGGAATGGTTCAAAACAGTCAGTAGGAAGAGTCAGTATTCTTGTACTTAAGTCGGCATTGTGGCTTTTGTAATTAATTCCGATGCAATTTCTGTGTTTCATCGTCAATAAGAAGGTCCAAGGGAAACAGTAAACCTGATGTGAAGCATCGGATCTATACCTAGTGTCACAGGAATGGTTCAAAACATAGACAGTAGGAAGAGTCAGTTCTCTTGTACTAAAGTCGGCATTGTGCCCTTTGTATTTAACTCCGATCCACTATCTGTGTTTCATCGTCAATAAGAAGATCCAAGGGATACAGTAAACCTGAAATGAAGCATCGGAATCTATAACTAGTGTCACAGGAATGGTTCATAACATAGACAGTAGGAAGAGTCAGTCTTCTTGTACTTAAGTCGGCATTGTGCCTTTTGTATTTAATTCCGATGCAATATCTGTGTTTCATCGTCAATAAGAGGGTCCAAGGGATACAGTAAACCTGAAGTGAAGCATCGGAATCTGTAACTAGCGTCACAGGAATGGTTCAAAATATTAACAGTAAGTAGAGCCAGTCTTCTTGTACTTAAGTCGTTATTGTGCCTTTTCTATTTAATTCCGATGCAATTTCTGTGTTTCATCGTCAATAAGAACGTCCAAGGGATACGGTATATCCGAAGTGAAGCATCGGAATCTATAACTAGTGTCACGGGAATGGTTCAAAACATAGACAGTAGGCAGAGTCAGTTCCCTTGTACTCAAGTCGGCATTGTGCTTTTGTATTTAACTCCGATGCACTATCTGTGTTTCATCGTCAATAAGAAGATCCAAGGGGTACAGTAAACCTGAAATGAAGCATCGGAATCTATAACTAGTGTCACAGGAATGGTTCAAAACATAGACAGTAGGAAGAGTCAGTCTTCTTGTACTTAAGTCGGCATTGTGCCTTTTCTATTAAATTCCGATGCACTTTCTGTGTTTGATCGTCAATAAGCAGGTCAGAGGGATACTGTAAACCTGAAGGGTAGCATCGGAATCTATAACTAGTGTCACAGGAATGGTTCAAACCATAGACAGTAGGAAGAGTCAGTCTTCTTGTACTTAAGTCGTCATTGTGCTTTTTCTATTTAATTCCGATGCAATTTCGGTGTTTCATCGTCAATAAGAACGTCCAAGGGAGACAGTAAACCTGAAGTGAAGCATCGGAACCTATAACTAGTGTCACAGGAATGGTTCAAAACATCGACAGCAGGAAGAGTCAGTCTTCTTGTACTTAATTCGGCATTGTGCCTTTTCTATTTTATTCCGATGCAATTTCTGTGTTTCATCGTCAACAAGAAGGTCCAAGGGATACAGTAAACCTGAAGTGGAGCATCGGAATCTATATCAATTGTCACAGGAATGGTTCAAAACATAGACAGTAGGAGAGTCAGTCTTCTTGTACTTAAGTCGGCATTGTGGCATTTGTATTTAATTCCGATGCAATTTCTGTGTTTCATCGTCAATAAGAAGGTCAGAGGGATACAGTAAACCTGAAGTGAAGCATCGGAATCTATAACTAGTGTCACAGGAATGGTTCAAAACAGTCAGTAAGAAGAGTCAGACTTCTTGTCCTTAAGTCGGCATTGTGCATATTGTATTTAATTCCGATGCAATTCCTGTGTTTCATCGTCAATAAGAAGGTCAGAGGGATACAGTAAACCTGAAGTGAAGCATCGGAATCTGTAACTAGTGTCACAGGAATGGTTCAAAATAGTCAGTAAGAAGAGTCAGCCTTCTTGTATTTAAGCCGGCATTGTGCCTTTTGTATTTAATTTCGATGCAATTTCTGTGTTTCATCGTCAATAAGCAGGTCAGAGGAATACAGTAAACCTGAAGTGTAGCATCGGAATCTATAACTAGTGTCACAGGAATGGTTCAAACATAGACAGTTGGAAGAGTCTGTCTTCTTGTACTTAAGTCGGCATTGTGCCTTTTGTATTTCATTCCGATGCAATTTCTGTGTTTCATCGTCAATAAGAAGGTCCAAGGGATACAGTAAACCTGCAGTGAAGCATCGGAATCTATAACTAGTGGTTCAGGAATGGTTCAAAACATAGACAGTAAGAAGAGGCAGACCTTTTTGTACTTGATTTGGCATTATGCCATTTTCAATTTAATTCCGATGCAATTACTGTGTTTGATCGTCAATAAGAAGGTCAGAGGGATACAGTAAACCTGACGTGAAGCATCGGAAGCCCTAATTTGTGTCACAGGAATGGTTCAAAACATAGTCAGTAAGAACAGTCAGTCTTCTTGTACTTAAGTCGGCATTGTGCCTTTTGTATTTAATTCCGATGCAATATCTGTCTTTCATCGTCAATAAGAAGGTCCAAGGGATACAGTAAAGCTGAAGTGAAGCATCGGAATCTGTAACTAGCGTCACAGGAATGGTTCAAAATATTGTCAGTAAGAGGAGTCAGTCTTCTTGTACTTAAGTCGGCATTGTGGCATTTGTATTTAATTCCGATGCAATTTCTGTGTTTCATCGTCAATAAGAAGGTCCTTGGGATACAGTAAACCTGAAGTGAAGCATCGGAATCCATAACTAGTGTCACGGGAATGGTTCTAAACATAGACAGTAAGAAGACTCAGTCTTCTTGTACTTGAGTCGGCATTGTGCCGTTTTCAATTTAATTCCGATGCAATTACTGTGTTTTAACGTCAATAAGAAGGTCAGAGGAATACAGTAAACCTGAAGTGAAGCATCGGAATCTCTAACTAGTGTCACAGGAATGGTTCAAAACATAGTCAGTAAGACGAGTCAGTCTTCTTGTACTTACGTCGGCATTGTGCCTTTTGTATTTAATTCCGATGCAATATCTGTGTTTCATCGTCAATAAGAAGGTCCAACGGATACAGTAAACCTGAAGTGAAGCATTGGAATCTGTAAGTACCGTCACAGGAATGTTTCAAAACATAGACAGTAAAAAGAGTCAGTCTTCTTGTACTTAAGTCGGCATTGTGCCTTTTCTATTTTATTCCGATGCAATTTCTGTGTTTCATCGTCAACAAGAAGGTCCAAGGGATACAGGAAACCTGAAGTGAAGCATCGGAATCTATATCTAGTGTCACAGGAATTGTTCAACACATAGACAGTAAGGAGAGTCAGTCTTCTTGTACTTAAGTCGGCATTGTGCCATTTGTATGTAATTCCGATGCAATTTCTGTGTTTCATCCTCAATAAGAAGGTCAGAGGGATACAGTAAACCTGAAGTGAAGCATCGGAATCTATAACTAGTGTCACAGGAATGGTTCGAAACAGTCAGTAACAAGAGTCAGTCGTCTTGTACTTAAGTCGGCATTGTGCCTTTTGTATTTAAATCCGATGCAATTTCTGTGTTTCATCGTCAATAAGAAGGTCAGAGGGATATAGTAAACCTGAAGTGAAGCTTCGGAATCTATAACTAGTGTCACAGGAATGGTTCAAAACAGTCAGTAAGAAGAGTCAGTCTTCTTGTACTTAAGTCGGCATTGTGCGTTTTCTATTTAATTTCGATGCAATTTCTGTGTTTCATCGTCAATAAGCAGGTCAGAGGGATACAGAAAACATGAAGTGTAGCATCGGAATCTATTACTAGTGTCACAGGAATGGTTCAAAACAGTCAGTAACAAGAGTCAGTCTTCTTGTACTTAAGTCGGCATTGTGCCTTTTGTATTTAATTCCGATGCAATTTCTGTGTTTCATCGTCAATAAGAAGGTCATAGGGATACAGTAAACCTGAAGTGAAGCATCGGAATCTATAACTAGTGTCACAGGAATGGTTCAAAACAGTCAGTAAGACGAGTCAGTCTTCTTGTACTTAAGTCGGCATTGTGCCTTTTCTATTTAATTCCGATGCAATTTCTGTGTTTCTTCGTCAATAAGAACGTCCAAGGGATACAGTAAACCTGAAGTGAAGCATCGGAATCTATAACTAGTGTCACGGGAATAGTTCAAAGCATAGACAGTAGGAAGAGTCAGTTCTCTTGTACTCAAGTCGGCATTGTGCTTTTGTATTTAACTCCGATGCACTATCTGTGTTTCATCGTCAATAAGAAGATCCAAGGGATACAGTAAACCTGAAATGAAGCATCGGAATCCATAACTAGTGTCACAGGAATGGTTCAAAACATAGACAGTAGGAAGAGTCAGTCTTCTTGTACTTAAGTCGGCATTGTGCCTTTTCTATTTAATTCCGATGCACTTTCTGTGTTTCATCGTCAATAAGCAGGTCAGAGGGATACTGTAAACCTGAAGTGTAGCATCGGAATCTATAACTAGTGTCACAGGAATGGTTCAAAACATAGACAGTAGGAAGAGTCAGTCTTCTTGTACTTAAGTCGTCATTGTGCTTTTTCTACTTAATTCCGATGTAATTTCGGTGTTTCATCGTCAATAAAAACGTCCAAGGGAAACAGTAAACCTGAAGTGAAGCATCGGAATCTATAACTAGTGTCACAGGAATAGTTCAAAACATAGACAGTAGGAAGAGTCAGTCTTCTTGTACTTAATTCGGCATTGTGCCTTTTCTATTTAATTCCGATGCAATTTCTGTGTTTCATCGTCAACAAGAAGGTCCAAGGGAAACAGTAAACCTGAAGTGAAGCATCGGAATCTATATCTAGTGTCACTGGAATGGTTCAACACATAGACAGTAAGGAGAGTCAGTCTTCTTGTACTTAAGTCGGCATTGTGCCATTTGTATTTAATTCCGATGCAATTTCTGTGTTTCATCCTCAATAAGAAGGTCAGAGGGATACAGTAAACCTGAAGTGAAGCATCGGAATCTATAACTAGTGTCACAGGAATGGTTCAAAACAGTCAGTAACAAGAGTCAGTCTTCTTGTACTTAAGTCGGCATTGTGCCTTTTGTATTTAATTCCGATGCAATTTCTGTGTTTCATCGTCAACAAGAAGGTCAGAGGGATACAGTAAACCTGAAGTGAAGCATCGGAATCTATAACTAGTGTCACAGGAATGGTTCATAACAGTCAGTAAGAAGAGTTAGTCTTCTTGTACTTAAGTCGGCATTGTGCCTTTTGTATTTAATTTCGATGCAATTTCTGTGTTTCATCGTCAATAAGAAGGTGAGAGGGATACAGTAAACCTGAAGTGAAGCATCGGAATCTATATCTATTGTCACAGGAATGGTTCAAAACATAGACAGTAAGGAGAGTCAGTCTTCTTGTACTTAAGTCGGCATTGTGTAATTTGTATTTAATTCCGATGCAATTTCTGTGTTTCATCGTCAATAAGAGGTTCCAAGGGATACAGTAAACCTGAAGTGAAGCATCGGAATCTATAACTAGGGTCACAGGAATGGTTCAAAACATAGACATTAAGAAGAGTCAGACTTTTTGTACTAAAGTCGGCATTATGCCCTTTTCAATTTAATTCCGATGTAATTACTGTGTTTCATCGTCAATAAGAAGGTCAGAGGGATACAGTTAACCTGAAGTGAAGCATCGGAAGCTCTAACTTGTGTCACAGGAATGGTTCAAAACATAGTCAGTAAGAAGAGTCAGTCATCTTGTACGGGAATCGGCATTGTGCCTTTTGTATTTAATTCCGATGCAATATCTGTGTTTCATCGTCAATTTGAAGGTCCAAGGGATACAGTAAACCTGAAGTGAAGCATCGGAATCTGTAACTAGCGTCACAGGAATGGTTCAAAATATTGTCAGTAGGAAGAGTCAGTCTTCTTGTACTTAAGTCGGCATTGTGCCTTTTCTATTTAGTTCCGATGCAATTTCTGTGTTCATCGTCAATAAGAACGTCCAAGGGATACAGTAAACCTGAAGTGAAGCATCGGAATCTATAAGTAGTGTCACAGGAATGGTTCAAAACAGTCAGTAAGACGAATCAGTTTTCTTGTACTTAAGTCGGCATTGTGCATTTTGTATTTAGTTCCGATGCAATTTCTGTGTTTCATCGTCAATAAGAAGGTCAGAGGGATACAGTAAACCTGAAGTGAAGCATCGGAATCTGTAACTAGAGTCACAGGAATGGTTCAAAACAGTCAGTAAGAAGAGTCAGTCTTCTTGTACTTAAGTCGGCATTGTGCCTTTTGTATTTAATTTCGATGCAATTTCTGTGTTTCATCGTCAACAAGAAGGTCCAAGGGATACAGTAAACCTGAAGTGAAGCATCGGAATCTATATCTATTGTCACAGGAATGGTTCAAAACATAGACAGTAAGGAGAGTCAGTCTTCTTGTACTTAAGTCGGCATTGTGTAATTTGTATTTAATTCCGATGCAATTGCTGTGTTTCATCGTCAATAAGAAGGTCAGACCGATACAGTAAACCTGAAGTGAAGCATCGGAATCTATTACTAGTGTCACAGGAATGGTTCAAAACAGTCAGTAAGACGAGTCAGTCTTCTTGTACTTAAGCCGGCATTGTGCATTTTGTATTTAATTCCGATGCATTTTCTGTGTTTCATCGTCAATAAGAAGGTCAGAGGGATACAGTAAACCTGAAGTGAAGCATCGGAATCTGTAACTAGAGTCACAGGAATGGTTCAAAACAGTCAGTAAGAAGAGTCAGTCTTCTTGTACTTAAGTCGGCATTGTGCCTTTTGTATTTAATTTCGATGCAATTTCTGTGTTTCATCGTCAATAAGCAGGTCAGAGGGATACAGTAAACCTGAAGTGTAGCATCGGAATCTATAACTAGTGTCACAGGAACGGTTCAAAACATAGACAGTAGGAAGAGTCAGTATTCTTGTACTTAAGTCGGCATTGTGCCTTTTGTATTTCATTCCGATGCAATTTCTGTGTTTCATCGTCAATAAGTAGGTCCAAGGGATACAGTAAACCTGAAGTGAAGCATCGGAGTCTATAACTAGTGTCACAGGAATGATTCAAAACATAGACAGTAAGAAGAGTCAGTCTTCTTGTACTTAAGTCGGCATTGTGCCTTTTGTATTTAATTCCGTTGCAATATCTGTGTTTCATCGTCAATAAGAAGGTCCAAGGGATACAGTAAACCTGAAGTGAAGCATCGGAATCTGTAACTAGCGTCACAGGAATGGTTCAAAATATTGTCAGTAAGACGAGTCAGTCTTCTTGTACTTAAGTCGGCATTGTACCTTTTCTATTTAATTCCGATGCAATTTCTGTGTTTCATCGTCTATAAGAACGTCCTAGGGATACAGTAAACCTGATGTGAAGCATCGGATCTATAACTAGTGTCACAGGAATGGTTCAAAACATAGACAGTAGGAAGAGTCAGTTCTCTTGTACTAAAGTCGGCATTGTGCCTTTTGTATTTAACTCCGGTCCACTATCTGTGTTTCATCGTCAATAAGCAGATCCAAGGGATACAGTAAACCTGAAATGAAGCATCGGAATCTATAACTAGTGTCACAGGAATGGTTCAAAATATAGAGAGTAGCAAGAGTAAGTCTTCTTGTACTTAAGTCGGCATTGTGCCTTTTCTATTTAATTCCGATGCACTTTCTGTGTTTCATCGTCAATAAGCAGGTCAGAGGGATACAGTAAACCTGAATTGTAGCATCGGAATCTATAACTAGTGTCACAGGAATGGTTCAAAACATAGACAGTAGGAAGGGTCAGTCTTCTTGTACTTAAGTCGGCATTGTGCCTTTTGTGTTTACTTCCGATGCAATTTCTGTGTTTCATCGTCAATAAGAAAGTCCAAGGGATACAGTAAACCTGAAGTGAAGCATCGGAATCTATAACTAGTGTCACAGGAATGGTTCAAAACATAGTCAGTAAGAAGAGTCAGTCCTCTTGTACTTACGTCGGCATTGTGCCTTTTGTATTTAATTCCGATGCAATATCTGTGTTTCATCGTTTATAAGAAGGTCCAAGGGATACAGTAAACCTGAAGTGAAGCATCGGAATATGTAACTAGCGTCACAGGAATGGTTCAAAACACAGACAGTAAGAAGAGTCAGTCTTCTTGTACTTAAGTTGGCATTGTGCCTTTTGTATTTAACTCCGATGCACTATCTGTGTTTCATCGTCAATAAGAAGATCCAAGGGTTACAGTAAACCTGAAATGAAGCATCGGAATCTATAACTAGTGTCACAGGAATGGTTCAAAACATAGAGAGTAGCAAGAGTAAGTCTTCTTTTACTTAAGTCGGCATTGTGCCTTTTCTATTTAATTCCGATGCACCTTCTGTGTTTCATCGTCAATAAGGAGGTCCAAGGGATACAGTAAACCTGAAATGAAGCATCGGAATCTATAACTAGTGTCACAGGAATGGTTCAAAACATAGTCAGTAAGAAGGGTCAGTCTTCTTGTACTTAAGTCGGCATTGTGGCTTTTGTATTTAATTCCGATTCAATTTCTGTGTTTCATCGTGAATATGAAGTTCAGAGGATACAGTAAACCTGAAGTGAAGCATCGGAGTCTATAACTAGTGTCACAGGAATGGTTCAAAACATAGTCAGTAAGAAGGGTCAGTCTTCTTGTACTTAAGTCGGCATCGTGGCTTTTGTATTTAATTCCGATGCAATTTCTGTGTTTCATCGTCAATAAGAAGGTCATAGGGATACAGTAAACCTGAAGTGAAGCATCGGAATCTATAACTAGTGTCACAGGAATGGTTCAAAACAGTCAGTAAGACGAGTCAGTCTTCTTGTACTTAAGTCGGCATTGTGCCTTTTCTATTTAATTCCGATGCAATTTCTGTGTTTCTTCGTCAATAAGAACGTCCAAGGGATACAGTAAACCTGAAGTGAAGCATCGGAATCTATAACTAGTGTCACGGGAATAGTTCAAAGCATAGACAGTAGGAAGAGTCAGTTCTCTTGTACTCAAGTCGGCATTGTGCTTTTGTATTTAACTCCGATGCACTATCTGTGTTTCATCGTCAATAAGAAGATCCAAGGGATACAGTAAACCTGAAATGAAGCATCGGAATCCATAACTAGTGTCACAGGAATGGTTCAAAACATAGACAGTAGGAAGAGTCAGTCTTCTTGTACTTAAGTCGGCATTGTGCCTTTTCTATTTAATTCCGATGCACTTTCTGTGTTTCATCGTCAATAAGCAGGTCAGAGGGATACTGTAAACCTGAAGTGTAGCATCGGAATCTATAACTAGTGTCACAGGAATGGTTCAAAACATAGACAGTAGGAAGAGTCAGTCTTCTTGTACTTAAGTCGTCATTGTGCTTTTTCTACTTAATTCCGATGTAATTTCGGTGTTTCATCGTCAATAAAAACGTCCAAGGGAAACAGTAAACCTGAAGTGAAGCATCGGAATCTATAACTAGTGTCACAGGAATAGTTCAAAACATAGACAGTAGGAAGAGTCAGTCTTCTTGTACTTAATTCGGCATTGTGCCTTTTCTATTTAATTCCGATGCAATTTCTGTGTTTCATCGTCAACAAGAAGGTCCAAGGGAAACAGTAAACCTGAAGTGAAGCATCGGAATCTATATCTAGTGTCACTGGAATGGTTCAACACATAGACAGTAAGGAGAGTCAGTCTTCTTGTACTTAAGTCGGCATTGTGCCATTTGTATTTAATTCCGATGCAATTTCTGTGTTTCATCCTCAATAAGAAGGTCAGAGGGATACAGTAAACCTGAAGTGAAGCATCGGAATCTATAACTAGTGTCACAGGAATGGTTCAAAACAGTCAGTAACAAGAGTCAGTCTTCTTGTACTTAAGTCGGCATTGTGCCTTTTGTATTTAATTCCGATGCAATTTCTGTGTTTCATCGTCAACAAGAAGGTCAGAGGGATACAGTAAACCTGAAGTGAAGCATCGGAATCTATAACTAGTGTCACAGGAATGGTTCATAACAGTCAGTAAGAAGAGTTAGTCTTCTTGTACTTAAGTCGGCATTGTGCCTTTTGTATTTAATTTCGATGCAATTTCTGTGTTTCATCGTCAATAAGAAGGTGAGAGGGATACAGTAAACCTGAAGTGAAGCATCGGAATCTATATCTATTGTCACAGGAATGGTTCAAAACATAGACAGTAAGGAGAGTCAGTCTTCTTGTACTTAAGTCGGCATTGTGTAATTTGTATTTAATTCCGATGCAATTTCTGTGTTTCATCGTCAATAAGAGGTTCCAAGGGATACAGTAAACCTGAAGTGAAGCATCGGAATCTATAACTAGGGTCACAGGAATGGTTCAAAACATAGACATTAAGAAGAGTCAGACTTTTTGTACTAAAGTCGGCATTATGCCCTTTTCAATTTAATTCCGATGTAATTACTGTGTTTCATCGTCAATAAGAAGGTCAGAGGGATACAGTTAACCTGAAGTGAAGCATCGGAAGCTCTAACTTGTGTCACAGGAATGGTTCAAAACATAGTCAGTAAGAAGAGTCAGTCATCTTGTACGGGAATCGGCATTGTGCCTTTTGTATTTAATTCCGATGCAATATCTGTGTTTCATCGTCAATTTGAAGGTCCAAGGGATACAGTAAACCTGAAGTGAAGCATCGGAATCTGTAACTAGCGTCACAGGAATGGTTCAAAATATTGTCAGTAGGAAGAGTCAGTCTTCTTGTACTTAAGTCGGCATTGTGCCTTTTCTATTTAGTTCCGATGCAATTTCTGTGTTCATCGTCAATAAGAACGTCCAAGGGATACAGTAAACCTGAAGTGAAGCATCGGAATCTATAAGTAGTGTCACAGGAATGGTTCAAAACAGTCAGTAAGACGAATCAGTTTTCTTGTACTTAAGTCGGCATTGTGCATTTTGTATTTAGTTCCGATGCAATTTCTGTGTTTCATCGTCAATAAGAAGGTCAGAGGGATACAGTAAACCTGAAGTGAAGCATCGGAATCTGTAACTAGAGTCACAGGAATGGTTCAAAACAGTCAGTAAGAAGAGTCAGTCTTCTTGTACTTAAGTCGGCATTGTGCCTTTTGTATTTAATTTCGATGCAATTTCTGTGTTTCATCGTCAACAAGAAGGTCCAAGGGATACAGTAAACCTGAAGTGAAGCATCGGAATCTATATCTATTGTCACAGGAATGGTTCAAAACATAGACAGTAAGGAGAGTCAGTCTTCTTGTACTTAAGTCGGCATTGTGTAATTTGTATTTAATTCCGATGCAATTGCTGTGTTTCATCGTCAATAAGAAGGTCAGACCGATACAGTAAACCTGAAGTGAAGCATCGGAATCTATTACTAGTGTCACAGGAATGGTTCAAAACAGTCAGTAAGACGAGTCAGTCTTCTTGTACTTAAGCCGGCATTGTGCATTTTGTATTTAATTCCGATGCATTTTCTGTGTTTCATCGTCAATAAGAAGGTCAGAGGGATACAGTAAACCTGAAGTGAAGCATCGGAATCTGTAACTAGAGTCACAGGAATGGTTCAAAACAGTCAGTAAGAAGAGTCAGTCTTCTTGTACTTAAGTCGGCATTGTGCCTTTTGTATTTAATTTCGATGCAATTTCTGTGTTTCATCGTCAATAAGCAGGTCAGAGGGATACAGTAAACCTGAAGTGTAGCATCGGAATCTATAACTAGTGTCACAGGAACGGTTCAAAACATAGACAGTAGGAAGAGTCAGTATTCTTGTACTTAAGTCGGCATTGTGCCTTTTGTATTTCATTCCGATGCAATTTCTGTGTTTCATCGTCAATAAGTAGGTCCAAGGGATACAGTAAACCTGAAGTGAAGCATCGGAGTCTATAACTAGTGTCACAGGAATGATTCAAAACATAGACAGTAAGAAGAGTCAGTCTTCTTGTACTTAAGTCGGCATTGTGCCTTTTGTATTTAATTCCGTTGCAATATCTGTGTTTCATCGTCAATAAGAAGGTCCAAGGGATACAGTAAACCTGAAGTGAAGCATCGGAATCTGTAACTAGCGTCACAGGAATGGTTCAAAATATTGTCAGTAAGACGAGTCAGTCTTCTTGTACTTAAGTCGGCATTGTACCTTTTCTATTTAATTCCGATGCAATTTCTGTGTTTCATCGTCTATAAGAACGTCCTAGGGATACAGTAAACCTGATGTGAAGCATCGGATCTATAACTAGTGTCACAGGAATGGTTCAAAACATAGACAGTAGGAAGAGTCAGTTCTCTTGTACTAAAGTCGGCATTGTGCCTTTTGTATTTAACTCCGGTCCACTATCTGTGTTTCATCGTCAATAAGCAGATCCAAGGGATACAGTAAACCTGAAATGAAGCATCGGAATCTATAACTAGTGTCACAGGAATGGTTCAAAATATAGAGAGTAGCAAGAGTAAGTCTTCTTGTACTTAAGTCGGCATTGTGCCTTTTCTATTTAATTCCGATGCACTTTCTGTGTTTCATCGTCAATAAGCAGGTCAGAGGGATACAGTAAACCTGAATTGTAGCATCGGAATCTATAACTAGTGTCACAGGAATGGTTCAAAACATAGACAGTAGGAAGGGTCAGTCTTCTTGTACTTAAGTCGGCATTGTGCCTTTTGTGTTTACTTCCGATGCAATTTCTGTGTTTCATCGTCAATAAGAAAGTCCAAGGGATACAGTAAACCTGAAGTGAAGCATCGGAATCTATAACTAGTGTCACAGGAATGGTTCAAAACATAGTCAGTAAGAAGAGTCAGTCCTCTTGTACTTACGTCGGCATTGTGCCTTTTGTATTTAATTCCGATGCAATATCTGTGTTTCATCGTTTATAAGAAGGTCCAAGGGATACAGTAAACCTGAAGTGAAGCATCGGAATATGTAACTAGCGTCACAGGAATGGTTCAAAACACAGACAGTAAGAAGAGTCAGTCTTCTTGTACTTAAGTTGGCATTGTGCCTTTTGTATTTAACTCCGATGCACTATCTGTGTTTCATCGTCAATAAGAAGATCCAAGGGTTACAGTAAACCTGAAATGAAGCATCGGAATCTATAACTAGTGTCACAGGAATGGTTCAAAACATAGAGAGTAGCAAGAGTAAGTCTTCTTTTACTTAAGTCGGCATTGTGCCTTTTCTATTTAATTCCGATGCACCTTCTGTGTTTCATCGTCAATAAGGAGGTCCAAGGGATACAGTAAACCTGAAATGAAGCATCGGAATCTATAACTAGTGTCACAGGAATGGTTCAAAACATAGTCAGTAAGAAGGGTCAGTCTTCTTGTACTTAAGTCGGCATTGTGGCTTTTGTATTTAATTCCGATTCAATTTCTGTGTTTCATCGTGAATATGAAGTTCAGAGGATACAGTAAACCTGAAGTGAAGCATCGGAGTCTATAACTAGTGTCACAGGAATGGTTCAAAACATAGTCAGTAAGAAGGGTCAGTCTTCTTGTACTTAAGTCGGCATCGTGGCTTTTGTATTTAATTCCGATGCAATTTCTGTGTTTCATCGTCAATAAGAAGGTCCAAGGGATACAGTA